>NC_091296.1:21533012-21850512 GCF_038502225.1 Cherax quadricarinatus
AAAAGGCTTTACTGAGTATTGTACTTGATAGAGGCCACATTTGTATTATGAGAAGAAAAGCTGTACAATGAGAATACAATAACATAAATTGTAATAAAACAATCAAATGGAATACAAGAGAGGGTATACTGTGCAAACCACTGGAAATTTAAAATAAAATTATTTTATACATTTAATATTAAAGTTTGAACACAATGACCATAGCTCTTCTGTAGCTACAAACAGGCAATACCATAAACAGGTAATCTCACATACCAATAACCTCACAAAATTAATCTAGATTCTGAATTAAATACAGAGTAATTTAGTGGCAAAAATTAACTATATACTAGTACTCCTTACCAGCATCCATGTTGCTTGTCATTCATTTGAGTCATCAACCAGAATCTGTTCTTGCACCCATCACATCAGCACCTGAAATTATAAATTATTTTAGAACTGAAGAAACTTTTAAATACTCTACAGTAAAATACTGAGTCACCCAAGACATCGTGATGAACAGGATAAGTAAGGGAGGCTCAGACATTATATACCGTGAATCCAGTTAAAGTTACAATGAACAACTCAATTAATAAACCGAAAAATGGATCCTGGATCAAACTTAAGTCCCATGAGTGACCCACCTCTCTTCAGAATTTTGCCCTACTTCCCACCTCCAGGAATCAAGTTTGGTTAATTGGTTTCCCTAAATTTCTTCATAAATGTTACCTTGTAAATGCACTCCAACAACACATCAAGCCATAAAAACAATTACTTTTCACTTATTCTCATCTAACACACTCACACAAGTCTGTTAGAAGCTGAAGTACCTAGCATTCAAAGCATCCTTTACTTCTCCTTCCAACCCTTTCTGGTGGCCTGGTGGTTAACGCTCTCGCTTCACACGGTGAGGGCCTGGGTTCGATTCCCAGCCAGAGTAGAAACATTGGACGTGTTTCTTTCCACCTGTTGTCTATGTTCCCCATCAGTAAAATGGGTACCTGGGTGTTAGTCGACTGGTGTGGGTCGCATCCTGGGACACTGACCTAAGGAGGCCTGGTCACAGACCGGGCCGCGGGGGCGCTGACCCCCGGAACTCTCTCCAGAAACTCTCTCCAGAAACCCCTCCTTCCAAACTTTTTTGGGATGACCCTACCCTGCCTCCATTCACCTCAGCCTGGTCATCATATTCTGCTCCATCCTCTATAAATGCTAAAAATACTTCAACAACCCTTCCTTAATTGTCTAAATTATATCTTTGGTAACCCAACATGACTTTCCAATTTCTATGCTCATAATTTTCCATGTTATATTCTTCATGGCCCTGGAATATGTCTTATCATATAATGCTAAGACCACCTGTACTGCAGATTGCAATAAGCCTGCCAAGTTTTTCTTTTTTCAAAATGTCTTTACAAAAGTTCTTTGTAGATCTATATTTTTCAATACAGTAAAAATGAACACACTTATAGTGCAACAAAGGTTTATATACAAGGAAGAAGAAATATGGAATATACAAGAAAATATATCTGAATAATCTAAAAATTAAAAGATAACATTAACTAAGAATTATTTACAATTGCAAATTTAAAAAAAATACTAAAACACAAACAAGGTTTTCTTTAACTTATAAGTTAATTCAATCCGAGTTACATTTTAACTGTTTCATGAATAAATAAAGATTCAATTGTATTTATCTTACAAGGAAATTTGGTCACTCAATGTGATGAGCCGCACATAACCTAGTCATGCCTAACCTTAAAAATTATTAGAATATGTCTGGTACTACCTGGAGTATACCTGGAGAGAGTTCCGGGGGTCAACGCCCCCGCGGCCCGGTCTGTGACCAGGCCTCCTGGTGGATCAGAGCCTGATCAACCAGGCTGTTGCTGCTGGCTGCCCGCAAACCAACGTACGAGCCACAGCCCGGCTGATCCGGAACTGACTTTAGGTGCTTGTCCAGTGCCAGCTTGAAGACTGCCAGGGGTCTGTTGGTAATCCCCCTTATGTGTGCTGGGAGGCAGTTGAACAGTCTCGGGCCCCTGACACTTATTGTATGGTCTCTTAACGTGCTAGTGACACCCCTGCTTTTCATTGGGGGGATGGTGCATCGTCTGCCAAGTCTTTTGCTTTCGTAGCGAGTGATTTTCGTGTGCAAGTTCGGTACTAGTCCCTCTAGGATTTTCCAGGTGTATATAATCATGTATCTCTCCCTCCTGCGTTCCAGGGAATACAGGTTTAGGAACCTCAAGCACTCCCAATAATTGAGGTGTTTTATCTCCGTTATGCGCGCCGTGAAAGTTCTCTGTACATTTTCTAGGTCGGCAATTTCACCTGCCTTGAAAGGTGCTGTTAGTGTGCAGCAATATTCCAGCCTAGATAGAACAAGTGACCTGAAGAGTGTCATCATGGGCTTGGCCTCCCTAGTTTTGAAGGTTCTCATTATCCATCCTGTCATTTTTCTAGCAGATGTGATTGATACAATGTTATGGTCCTTGAAGGTGAGATCCTCCGACATGATCACTCCCAGGTCTTTGACGTTGGTGTTTCGCTCTATTTTGTGGCCAGAATTTGTTTTGTACTCTGATGAAGATTTAATTTCCTCATGTTTACCATATCTGAGTAATTGAAATTTCTCATCGTTGAACTTCATATTGTTTTCTGCAGCCCACTGAAAGATTTGGTTGATGTCCGCCTAGAGCTTTGCAGTGTCTGCAATGGAAGACACTGTCATGCAGATTCGGGTGTCATCTGCAAAGGAAGACACGGTGCTGTGGCTGACATCCTTGTCTATGCAACAGATTCATTACTTTATAATACTACCTAGTTTTGGATACAAAAAAAAATATTTTATGAAGCTCAAATTCAATGCTGCTTAAAAGTTTCAGTTTCATCATCACTGCAATTTACACAACAGGGTCTATAAGCTTACATGAGACAAGCTCCCTAATCCAGCAGCAATGCCAATATCAGTTTTCATACATTTGTGAAAAATTATAATTCCTAAAGCAACTACATTTCTTCACAAATTCTTACAAATAAACAACTTATATTATTTTTTATTATCACACCGGCCGATTCCCACCAAGGCAGGGTGGCCCGAAAAAGAAAAACTTTCACCATCATTCACTCCATCACTGTCTTGCCAGAAGGGTGCTTTACACTACAGTTTTTAAACTGCAACATTAACACCCCTCCTTCAGAGTGCAGGCACTGTACTTCCCATCTCCAGGACTCAAGTCCGGCCTGCCGGTTTCCCTGAATCCCTTCATAAATGTTACTTTGCTCACACTCCAACAGCACGTCAAGTATTAAAAACCATTTGTCTCCATTCACTCCTATCAAACACGCTCACGCATGCCTGCTGGAAGTCCAAGCCCCTCGCACACAAAACCTCCTTTACCCCCTCCCTCCAACCCTTCCTAGGCCGACCCCTACCCCGCCTTCCTTCCACTACAGACTGATACACTCTTGAAGTCATTCTGTTTCGCTCCATTCTCTCTACATGTCCGAACCACCTCAACAACCCTTCCTATGCATATAAATTATGTTAAGAGATAAACAGACATCCAATGAATTTATCATATACAACAGAACCCTTGTAATCCATGGATACAAGGGTTCTGTTGTATATGATACATGCATTGGATGTCTGTTTATCTCTTAACATAATTTATATGCATAGTTGTTTATCTGTAATAATTTTATTTCCCGAGTTTCGGTTATCCACAGTTTACCATGTCCCAATCCTTAATTTTGATTAATAATGGCCAAAAAGTGCAAAAGCAGTGATGGTGGCAGGTCTGCAAAGCCTAAGATAAGCCAAGAAGTGGTCCTCATCAGTGAAAAAGTGCTAATTCTCAACTTATTGTACATAATTTATCAATTAAACTGTATCATGGGTATGTATGTAAACGAAAAATGACATATATAGGGAGGACTACTGTTTTAAATATATACAAATACAGTATACCATAAAAATTATTTAACACATTTGCTTAAACATACCTTTGATGGATTTTAAGTTTTCCTACTCTCATTGGCTGGTGCTGGACAAGGCATCATATAATGTAATTACAAACAGTATAACACCTGACAATGAACACAGCACACTTCTAATATACGGTATATATTGTACTTTTAAGTAAGAGAATGACACTATGAAAACCAGAGAAAACTTAATTTACCCAATTGTAACTGATTGTGCTTCATGTAGGAGACATATCATAATACAAAGATCTTCTTTGGCTGTGTCTTTTTTTAACCCAAAACTCTACAAAAGCAATCAGTGTGGTACATTTATTTTGAGGTTTTCTTATTTTAGGCCCTTCTTAAGATGCTACCCACAAGTTGACTAAGCCCAAGGTATTTATTTACTGCAAGGTAACTGTAGCAACATGTGCTAGGAAACTTGCCCTTACATCTCAATACATCCAGGATTTGACCTGGAATCCTCTTGGGTGCGAGACAAGCATGTTAGGAGGCACCACACACCTCTATTATACATATAGTACTTTAAAATAACTGTTTATGTCTTGAGATTCGAAAAGCTCAAGGAAAACACACAGGAAAATTGTGAAACTGGTACCCATTATTAAATGCAGTATATTTAACCATTCATGAACTCATACAGAGCTTTCAAACAGGAGCATTGTGGACAGAACCTTCTTAGTTAGCCTGTGAGTTCAATATCTCCATAAATACGTAAATATTAAAACAATGAGGACTCCTATATTCGTCTTCCAGATACGTGGAGTGCTTAAAATTTCCTTCAGTCAAAGATACAATGAATATTAGATCTGGTAAGCTGGTGCAAGCTGAGAAAGTTATTTCCCCTAATGAACGTATGTGGTGTAGAGTAGTAGATAAGAGGGTATAATAGGGGGTCCTCAGGCCAGAAGAGACACCCTCCTAGGTACTGAAGGATAACGGTAACGCCCCCAACATTCAATGAATCATAGCAATCATAACATCTTGCTTTCACCCCCCACACCACCTGTATTTACCATTATTAACACCCAAGTATCATCACCACACTCTCACCAAGCACTTCACTTATTTGACTTACCCTCTAAATCGAGTATTATAACTGGTAAGACTCTGGGTAACCCCATTAGTGATAAAATAAAGAGAGCGGGTAGCACATATTGGCCAAGTTGTCCCTCTTGTGTACATGAAGCTGCTGCCATCTGTTGGCTCAGCCTCACCTCATGGTTCTTTATTATGAACATTATCTATCACTCACTAACATATCTACTCTCATTAATATTAAATACATTTAGTTTTTGGATAATTTGTTCTTATGGAATGTGAAATGGCACAGTTACTACGTTAATCAAACGATATAATGGCTTATCTATTTTTTTTGAAAGGCTAAATACAACAACACTGTGCGAGTTCCCTGATTCATATGGAGATTTTTATTTCCTTGCAAGTTTACAATGTGGTTGACATATTGTAGGAAGTATATTTACATAGGTAGTTTACAGTGAGGATTTACAATGATTTGTAGTGCAAAGAGAGCCACTACCATGCTTGCATTACAGGCAGTCTAAACTTAACAGATTGCTGATTACTTAACACTAAATGTACAAAACATAGTTTCATCAGGTTAAACTAATTATACAATAGGTTATACGTCTATCAAATATGTTATTCAACATTTGCATTAGGTTCAAATATGAGAATAATTGTATTCTGAGCATTTACTTTTGGGGTTCTGAGGCTAGGGGAGTAACACTGAGTTTAGTTTAATATGTTTATTATGCACCTCATACCCATCCTGTGGGAGCGAGGCATTATAATTTGAGGCAGTGGAGAGTGATTTGGTAGCTTTTTTTGTAAGGTTAAGTACTGAGTATTTAGTTTTGGGTGAGTAGGTAATTTTTAAGAAGAGTCTTGAATTGATGTACAAACAGGAGTTCCTTTGGTATTCACTGGTAATGAATTCCAATTTTTGGGGAGAAGTTTGAGGGGAGGGTTTACATTTGACTAGTGTTCTATGTATGTAGTAGGCACAATAATAAGTATGAATGTTCTCTATGGTGAGTAAGTTTAGACTTTTGAATATTGGTGGAGTATGCTGTCTGGAGTGGGAATTTGTTATCATTCTGACTGCAGCCATTTGCTGGGTTATTAGTGGTCTGAGATGGTTTATTGTTGTTGAGCCCCATGCACAAATTCCAAAGGTGAGATAGGGGTAAATGAGCGAGTGATATAGGGCAAGGAGAGCTGGTTGTGGAACATAATACAGTATCTTTGATAGTTTGCCTACGGTCTTAGAGATTTTCTTGGAGATTTGTTGTATATGTGACTAAAATATGAGGCTACTGTCAAGGTGGATTCCCTAAGAATTTTCCCTCTGTGAATCTTGTGACAGGTGATCCGTTTATCATGTTAAGTGGAACAGTTGTAGCTCTTTTTCCAAACTGAATGAAATGGGTTTTGTCAATATTGAGAGTAAGCTTGTTAGTCATCATCCAGGTAGATATTTCCTGTAATTCAGCATTTACAGTGTTGGCTAGTATGACTGGGCTTGGGTGAGAGAAGACGTATGTAGTGTCGTCTGCAAATAATATGGGTTTGAGTAGTTGAGATGCATTTGGTAGGTCATTGATGTAAATGAGAAAGAAAAGTGGGCCAAAGACACTTCCCTGCAGGACGCCGGCTATAATTGGTTGTGTGGAAGAGTTAGCTCCATTTGTGTTCACATACTGGCTTCTGTTGCTAAGGTATGACTTAGGTAGTTGAGAAAGTGCCCTCTTATACCAGAGTGTGTTAATTTTATGTGCAACAAATCGTGGTCAACTGTATCAAAAGCTTTACGTAAATCAATAAATATTCCCAGTGGGACTTCTTTTTTCTCGAGAGCGGTGTATAATAGTTCTAACATGTGTATAATAGCATCATTCGTGTTTTTATTGGGCCTGAATCCAGATTGACAGGGGCTGTGAGTATGTTATGGGAGATGAGGTAGGAATAGATCTGATAATAAAAGTAATCTTTATTTAGGACCTTGAACCCACTCACGTCTAGTCATCCTTGATCCATGCAAGTCTCCCTTTCAACATTTTATTTGCCAGTTATGAGTCTTCCATTGTAACCATCATCAGACTATTTTCCAAGACTAGCCGTTATCAATATTATCGGGCAAGACCGCGTGTAAATAGTCCTAACACTGCTCCGAGCCAATAGAGTAGCTCTTCGCAATCCTCAAGTAACCACTCAAATAACCCTAAGGGGGGCCTCGCCCCAAAAAAAATGTTGCTTTTTTGTTTACCGTCCGATTTCCTCCAGTTTTGGTACACAAGACAAAGTGTTTTCACTCTTTCTTGAAAATATTTATCAAAAATATACCTCAAACGACAACTGAGAAAAGACTGAAAAAGTCTGATTTGCTGAAAATGCCCTTGGGGGCGATTTATTCCTATATGGGACGACGTAAGGTTGTTTGGACACTTGGTGCCGAGAGAGCAATGCTTATGCGAATTTTACTCAACGCCTTTTCTCTAAATAACTTATCTTTATTTCACAAAAAAATAAAGTTTGTTAGTTCCTGGAATTTTGCAAAAAATCTGCCCTTTACTCCCACATAACTCCGAAAGTATTTGGAATATTTCCAAAAATAGCTTGTAGAAAAATAGAGAAATCATTATTCTACAATTTCTGTGAATATTATTCTATTTAATTAAGTAATAAAGGCAGAAATAGGTACCTTAAGTGAATAAGTTACTTCCGAGATATTGGCCGGGAGCGCCGGCCGGCCCACCGTCTCAAAAAAAAAAAAAAAAAAATCGCGAAAATTGCGTTTGTTTGGGTGTATTTCTTAGTAAACTGATGTTCTAGTGCAGTTATCCTCTTCAAAACACCGTTTTCTCTTACTCAGGGACGACATGGAGAGCAGTAACTCATTTATATCGAAATATTCCCGATAATCTCTCGCCATATTATGGCCTATTTTTTTCAGTCTAGAGTATATAACATGTTTGTATGTTATTTAGAGTGTTTATTATATCATATTAGATCAATTCTGATAGATAAATAAGCCGTAGAGTTGATATATAAGCTGATATAAGCGTAATAATGAAGTGATTTCTCCTGGCTCTATCTGGAGCGGGAGCACTGCCGAGCGATCCCATATGATTAATGGTTGTCTCTAAGTCTAGGGATAAGCTCCGCCTTCTGTTTTATGATGCCAAATAGTCAGTTATTATATTAGAAAGAATAATGCAAGAAATAATGCAAGAAAAAGCGATAAAAAACAAGGAAAATTTCCAAAATATATATGGGCTGTGAGCAGACTCGCTACCAATATCACCGTCACCATACCTGATATAAATGACTATAATTTCTTGTAGAAACGTCGTAGAACATTCATTCTGGTACCATTGTGTTGCCAAAGAGTTAAGCTATTTTTCGGTATATATAACTCAACTTTCGTAATTTTTCGATTTTTGGTTGAGCGCGCGCGGAAATTGCCCAGTGGGACTTCTTTTTTCTCGAGAGCGGTGTATAATAGTTCTAGCATGTGTATAATAGCATCATTCGAGTTTTTATTGGGCCTGAATCCAGATTGACAGGGGCTGTGAGTATGTTATGGGAGATGAGGTAGGAATAGATCTGATAATAAAAGTAATCTTTATTTAGGACCTTGAACCCACTCACGTCTAGTCATCCTTGATCCATGCAAGTCTCCCTTTCAACATTTTATTTGCCAATTATGAGTCTTCCATTGTAACCATCATCAGACTATTTTCCAAGACTAGCCGTTATCAATATTATCGGGCAAGACCGCGTGTAAATGGTCCTAACACTGCTCCGAGCCAATAGAGTAGCTCTTCGCAATCCTCAAGTAACCACTCAAATAACCCTAATGCTTTACCAGGCGGAGTGAAGAGTCCAGATGTGAAGCATTGTAGTTCCAGATCTGGGAGTGTTTCCCAGTCAGTTACAATCGCTCCTATGTAGGAATAACGACTGTTTACACTCATTTTAAAAATAAATTCATACAAAACTTTCAGATATATATCAAAACTCACAGGATTAAAAATATCTTAGAATAGACCATTCTGTCACATACAACAAGTATATTCAAATCCTTTCAATATTTCGATGATCAAATTAATAAATTCATGGAGAAAGGAAATTCAGATAAAGTTGGAAATGTTTATTTTGTTTAGTAGATTCTAAATATGAGGAGAGAACTTGATATTCCAAGTATCTGGGATTGTGTCACTAAAAGAAATGTCCTCAATGGTGTTAATATGTTTAGGCAAACTCATCCAAACCCTTGCACAGGACCCCACCAAATGGACCATGAAAACACGAGTGAATCAAACACATGATCTGTTTCAAATGAGACAACAACGACATTTCCCTTGGTGACTAGTTAATGGTTCAAGTCGGACCGAAACTTGTGTGTGTGTACTCACCTAGTTGTGGTTGCAGGGGTCGATTCATAGCTCCTGGCCCCGCCTCTTCACTGGCAGCTACTAGGTCACTCTTCCTGCTCCATGAGCTTTATCATACCTTTTCTTAAAGCTATGTATGGATCCTGCCTACACTACATCATTTCCCAGACTATCTCTCTTCCTGACAACTCTGTGACTGAAAAAATACTTCCTAACATCCCTGTGATTCATCTGAGTCTTCAACTTCCAACTGTGACCCCTTGTTGCTGTGTCCCATCTCTGGAACATCCTGTCTCAGTCCACTTTGTCTATTCCTCTCAGTATTTTATGTTTTTATCATATCCCTCCTATCTCTCCTGTGCTTCAGTGTCGTCAGGTCAGTTTCCTTTAACCTTTCCTTGTAGGGCATGCCCCTTAGCTCTGGGACTAGTCTTGTTGCAAATCTTTGCACTATCTCTAATTTCTTTACATGCTTGGCAAGGTGTGAGTTCCAAACTGGTGCTGCATACTCCAATATATGCCTGACATACATGGTGTACAGGGTCCTGAATGATTCTTTATTGAGATGTCAGAATGCTATTCTTAGGTTTGCTAGACGCCTGTATGTTGCAGCACTTATTTGGATGATGTGCGCCGCTGGAGATGTGCCTGGTGTTATACTCACTCCAAGATCATATTCCTTGAGTGAGGTTTGTAGTCTCTGGCCCCCTAGACTGTACTCCATCTGCAGTCTCCTTTACCCTTCCCCAATCTTCATGACTTTGCACTCGGTGGGGTTGAATTTCAGGAACCGGTTTTTGGACTAGGCCTGCAGCCTGTCCAGATCCCTTTGTAGCTCTGCCTGGTCCTCGTCCAATTGAATTCTTCTCATTAACTTCACATCATCTGCAAACAGGGACACTTTTGAGTCTATTCCTGCCTTCAAGTCGTTCACATTCCAGAAACAGCACCGGTTCAAGGACTGACCCCTGTGGAACCCCACTCGTCACAGGCTCCCACTCTGACACCTCGTCACATACCATGACTCGTCATGTTAGCAGTTTGAGAACAATTATGCGAAAAGAACTTCAGTTGAACTTTATGAACTTAAGACTTAGGGAGATTGACACAAGTCAGTCCATCTATCATCATTCCATCATGCAGGAGGAGCCACATGTCTATGGTGCTTCCAACAAGATAACCGGACTCTTGGATGTCACTACCGCCCGGCTCCGGCTGGGTTACAAGTATCTATGGCAGGTTAAATCACCACCACCAGATGTAGACCAAACGAAATGTAAACTGCCAGATGGACTATTGTCACACCCTGCGTCATTGTGTACTGGAGTGCGATAAAATTAATGAATTTAGAGACAACTCACTCAGAAATGTTCAAGAAATGGCAAAGTATTTTATCCGCAGTGGTATATTACAGACCATTCTGGAGAAATACCCTGACTTTACTTCCTGTAAATAAAGCATTGCCACGTGTGTGTGTGTGTGTGTGTGTGTGTGTGTGTGTGTGTGTGTGTGTGTGTGTGTGTGTGTGTGTGTGTGTGTGTGTGTGTGTGTGTGTGTGTGTATGTTTGTACGCTCGTGTGCATGTGTCTGCGTGCGCCCTCATGTGTGTATGTGTGTGCGCGCGCGCTCGTGTGGGTGTATGACCCACTTAATATTTGTATTTATAACTCATTACAGTTGTGACCGTGTGTGGACGTGTCACTGGCTCATTACTTTGTAATTAACCATGTATAGGAGTGTGGATGATTCATTACCTTTGCAACTTGCAATGATTGTGACCAGATCTACCTGGAGTTCATTACCTTTGTAACTAGTTCATCTATCATAACTTTGGGGTCCAGTCACTGGACCCATTATATACCTCTGTAATCTTTTGACTACCGCCCACAGGATGGGTATGGGGTGCATAATAAACATATTAAATTAAACTCCCGAGTAACACTGAGTTGATGCTCCCTTATCTCTGCCCTCCTACCCCTCCTCCTCCTCCTCCTCCTCCTCTTCCTCTTCCTCTTCCTCTTCCTCTTTCTCGTCTTCCTAATCTTTCTCCTCCTCAGATAAGATAAAATAAGATTTTGTTCGAATTTTTATCCCCGGAATGTTAGCCACCCAGGATAACCCAAGAAAGTCAGTGTGTCATCGAGGGACTGTCTTATTCCCACTGGGGTCCTCAAGCTTGTCCCCCAGGATGCGACCCACACCAGTCGACTAACACCCAGGTACCTACATGCTAGGTGTACAGAACAGGTGTAAGGAAAAGCGTCGAATGTTGTCACCTCACCGAGAATCGAACCCGCACCCTTAGCATGTGAAGCGAGAGCTTTGCCAACCAGGCCACGTGGCTCCCGAGCCTCCTCCTTAATCGTCATCTTTGTCTTCTTTATCTTTTCCGTTCCCTTGATTCCCCTTAGCTGCATGTGTTTTCTTTCAAATTTCTTTCAAATGTGCTCGACCAGGTGTGGGTTCCAAACTGGTGCTGCATACTCCATTATAGGCCTGACGTACACTGTGTACAGGGTCCTGAACGATTCCTTACTGAGGTGTCGGAATGCTATTCTTAGGTTTGCTAGATGCTCATATGTTGCAGCAGTTATTTGGTTGATGTGCGCCTCAGGAAATGTGGTCGGTACACAAATAACCCGCACATAAAAGACAGAAGCTTACGACGACGTTTCGGTCCGACTTGGACCATTGACAAAGTCACAGTGTGACTTTGTCAATGGTCCAAGTCGGACCGAAACGTCGTCGTAAGCTTCTGTCTTTTATGTGCGGGTTATTTGTGTATCGTTCCAGTCACGGTATTGTGCCTTTTTGTTATTTATTAATGTGGTCGGTGTTATACTCACCCCAAAATCCTTTTCCTTGAGTGAAGTTTGTAGTCTTTGGCTCCCTAGACTATACTCGGTCTGTGGTCTTCTTTGCCCTTCCCCAATCTTCATGACTTTGCACTTTGTGGGGTTGAATGCCAGGAGCCAGTTTTTGGACTAGGCCTGCTGCCTGTCCAGATCCCTTTGTAGTCCTGCCTAGTCTTCCGTCGATTGAATTCTCCTCTTTAATTTCACATCGTCTTCAAACAGGGACTCTTCTGAGTCTATTCTTTCCGTCATGTCATTCACATATACCAAGGTCTGACCCCTGTGGAACCCCGCTCGTCACAGGCGCCCACTTTGACACCTCATATTGGGATAGTATGTTTGGCTGTGGGGTTCTGAGGCTGGTTCTGTGGGCGTCTCTCTAGCCCCTATCGTTTCTGTGTCCTCTCCCTCAACTACTGTCGTTCTGTTTTCGTTCTGTCACAGCCTGTGTATGTGTGACCAAATTAATGTCTGCATAAATAACTCATTATGATCGTAACCGGATATAAACATGTAAATAGTTCATTACCACTGTAACTTGTTCAGCTATCAAAACTCTGCGACCGAGTCCTTGGACCCATTATATACCCCTATAATCTTTTGACTACCGCCCACGGCATGGTAATAGGGTGCATAATAAAGATGTTAAACTTAAACTATAACTATATGCGGATTATCTGTGTACTGCTCCAATCACGGTGTTGTGCCTTTTTATTCTACACCCTTCCTTTCACTATGGAAAATTATATCAAAGCTTGGTCTTGAAGTTAAGTACGATGCCTAAGGGTGTATTGATGTATTAGTTACGCTGCGCTTTTTTTTCCACAAATCATGTATGATGATTTCGTCCACTAATCCATTGGTGCAGCTGGTGGTGCCTTTGCTGTCCTGCAGAACTATGGCTGCTGTATAGAGAATGGAGCACATATCAACAATTGGACTTTCTTCAGACTGAACTGTTTGCTACACTTCTTGCACTCGCATGCATTCATATATTTAAAACTGACACTTTAATTGTGAATGATTGTTTATCATCCACTGAGGCCTTTATACGAGTATCAGTTGTGACATGCTCGTGTCCAAAGTCAGACGGGGATGTACTAGAACTGTCGACAAGTGGAGTCAGGATATACATTCTGTAGATTCCCTCTCACACTGGTTTTCACATGCATACTAGCAGTGACGAATTAGGAGTAGATTATAACTTTGGGCTGTCCATCGGCAGTTTGAGACCAAAAAGAAAATAAACTGAACTTCAAGACTGAGGGAAACTGACACCAGTCAGGCCATCTATCATTATTTTATTACGCAGCAGGAGTCACTTGTCTGGTGTAGGCTCCTGGATGCATGAAGAACGCCTCTTCTGATCGGCTTCCAACTTTTAGCTTGTTTTTTCAGAAATAATGGCTCATTATTGGACTGCATAATTTCCAGTTTTACGGTTTTATTAAATATATTATGATATCTATTTTCATTTAATAACTATAAAATGCCTTTTCTGACTGTCCTCAATTTTTATCATAAAAAATCACATATACATACAAATAAAGACAAACATGTATATACCTATAATTATATACATATATATGTACCCATATACACATACATGGTCATCAATACATGTCTGAATTATTCATGCTACATCTTATAAGAATCTATTATCACCTTCATTATACATGGTATAAACCAATCAGTTCTTGTACTGTTAATTCCTGATAACGAACAGGAAATTTTTGTGTAAATTTTTGTCCATACACTTGTTTATTTCCAACTTTTGCTCTACACATTTTCCCTGCTAACAATGATGTGCTCCTCAATAATGTCCTCACGAATACCACACGTCAAATATACACAGTCGGTTAACAGATAAGCTAATGTTCTTTCCATGTCTTTAATGGACAAAAAGAATTAAAAACTTAAAAACTAACTGTACTTCTTTTACTGCAACGTGTGACAATATATTCTTCATCCAGATCCTTAAAGACTTGGCAGACGATGCAACATCCCCCCAATGAAAAGCAGGGGTGTCACTAGCACGTTAAGAGACCATACAATAAGTGTCAGGGGCCCGAGACTGTTCAGCTGCCTCCCAGTATACATAAGAGGGATTGCCAACAGACCCTTGGCAGTCTTCAAGCTGGCACTGGACAAGCACCTAAAGTCGGTTCCTGACCAGCCGGGCTGTGGCTCGTACGTTGGTTTGCGTGCAGCCAGCAGCAAACGCCTGGTTGATCAGGCTCTGATCCACCAGGAGGCCTGGTCACAGACCGGGCCGCGGGGGCGTTGACCCCCGGAACTCTCTCCAGGTAAACTCCAGGTTACTCCAGCAAAGATGTCCCTTGTGGGTTAGGGTTTGGTTATGATAATAAATTATGCAAAACTGTACCTAATAATCCACATCTTTGGCACGCTCTCTCTTTAATCACTCTTTTCATGAGAAGAAAGACTTTACTTGGTAAAATATCATGCATATATTTATATATTTATACAAAAACTCTAGTTGCTTAGGTTCAATTCTCATTTTAGTTATTACTAATCATATTCGAGTTTATCTATGTAAGGGATGAAGATCTTGTACATTTGGACATATACCTTTATTGGCATTGAACTTATACAATGCTCTGACAAAACTGCTACACGCATCTGGCACACACAGTCCATTTCTTAATACACTCTGTTCTACTCTTATTTATTTTGAACACAAATCAGCAATAATACATTTACATATTTTTTAATCCATTGTCATGAAATGTGCCGACATACTTAATTAATCTACTCAAATACATACACAGAGTTTTTCTAATTAGGTGTATCTATCAAACCAATATCACCATGTTTCGCCGGTAACATTAATGTCTTCCCACATATCATTCACTATTCTTATTCCATATATACTTCAATATAGCAGAGTGTATTTTACCTACCACGCCTTTCACACTTCGTGCTCATCAAGAACTGCAAGAAACCCCTTTCACGTACCTTAAGTATTCTATGGAGGAGAACCATGGACACAGGGGTCTTCCAACAGTCACTAAAAACAACAGACAGCCCCACTCCTCAAAGGTGGCAGTAGAACAATTGCAAAGAATTACAGACCGATAGCACTTCCGTCCCACATCATAAAAATCTTTGTAAGGGTTCTAAGAAAATCGCCACCCACTTAGAACACAAAGAGTAATAAAAAACAGTAAAGTCAGAGGCGGCTACAGTGAAAAGCTCTGTTCCACAAGGCACAGTACTAGCTTCCATCCTGTTCCTCATCCTCATATCTGACATAAACAGAGATATAAGCCACGGCACCTGTCCTCCTTTGCAGATGACACCAGAATTTGCATGATAGTGTCATCCATCGAAGACACTGCAAATTTCGAAGCGGACATCAACCAAATCTTTAAATGGGCCGCAGAAAACAATATAAAGTTCATTGAGGACAAATTTCAATTACTCCACTATGGAAAAACTTTAAGAAATCTGGAGTTTACCTGGAGAGAGTTCCGGGGGTCAACGCCCCCGCGGCCCGGTCTGTGACCAGGCCTCCTGGTGGATCAGAGCCTGATCAACCAGGCTGTTGCTGCTGGCTGCACGCAAACCAACGTACGAGCCACAGCCCGGCTGATCAGGAACCGACTTTAGGTGCTTGTCCAGTGCCAGCTTGAAGACTGCCAGGGGTCTGTTGGTAATCCCCCTTATGTATGCTGGGAGGCAGTTGAACAGTTTTGGGCCCCTGACACTTATTGTATGGTCTCTTAACGTGCTAGTGACACCCGTGCTTTTCATTGGGGGGATGTTGCATCGTCTGCCAAGTCTTTTGCTTTCGTAGTGAGTGATTTTCGTGTGCAAGTTCGGTACTAGTCCCTCTAGGATTTTCCAGGCGTATATAATCATGTATCTCTCCCGCCTGCGTTCCAGGGAATACAGGTTCAGGAACCTCAAGCGCTCCCAGTAATTGAGGTGTTTCATCTCCGTTATGCACGCCGTGAAGGTTCTCTGTACATTTTCTAAGTCAGCAATTTCACCTGCCTTGAAAGGTGCTGTTAGTGTGCAGCAATATTCCAGCCTAGATAGAACAAGTGACCTGAAGAGTGATATCATGGGCTTGGCCTCCCTAGTTTTGAAGGTTTTCATTATCCATCCTGTCATTTTTCTAGCAGATGCGATTGATACAATGTTATGGTCCTTGAAGGTGAGATCCTCCACCATGATCACTCCCAGGTCTTTGACGTTGGTGTTTCGCTCTATTTTGTATCCAGAATTTGTTTTGTACTCTGATGAAGATTTAATTTCCTCGTGTTTACCATATCTGAGTAATTGAAATTTCTCATCGTTGAACTTCATATTGTTTTCTGCGGCCCACTGAAAGATTCGGTTGATGTCCGCCTGGAGCCTTGCAGTGTCTGCAATGGAAGACACTGTCATGCAGATTCGGGTGTCATCTGCAAAGGAAGACACGGTGCTGTGGCTGACATCCTTGTCTATGTCGGATATGAGGATGAGGAACAAGATGGGAGCGAGTACTGTGCCTTGTGGAACAGAGCTTTTCACCGTAGCTGCCTCGGACTTTACTCTGTTGACGACTACTCTCTGTGTTCTGTTAGTGAGAAAATTATAGATCCATCGACCGACTTTTCCTGTTATCCCTTTAGCACGCATTTTGTGCGCTATTACGCCATGGTCACACTTGTCGAAGGCTTTTGCAAAGTCTGTATATATTACATCTGCATTCTTTTTATCTTCTAGTGCATTTAGGACCTTGTCGTAGTGATCCAATAGTTGAGACAGACAGGAGCGACCTGTTCTAAACCCATGTTGCCCTGGGTTGTGTAACTGATGGGTTTCTAGATGGGTGGTGATCTTGCTTCTTAGGACCCTTTCAAAGATTTTTATGATATGGGATGTTAGTGCTATCGGTCTGTAGTTCTTTGCTGTTGCTTTACTGCCCCCTTTGTGGAGTGGGGCTATGTCTGTTGTTTTTAGTAACTGTGGGACGACCCCCGTGTCCATGCTCCCTCTCCATAGGATGGAAAAGGCTCGTGATAGGGGCTTCTTGCAGTTCTTGATGAACACGGAGTTCCATGAGTCTGGCCCTGGGGCAGAGTGCATGGGCATGTCATTTATCGCCTTTTCGAAGTCATTTGGCGTCAGGATAACATCGGATAGGCTTGTGTTAACCAAATTTTGTGGCTCTCTCATAAAAAATTCATTTTGATCTTCGACTCTCAGTCTGGTTAGCGGCTTGCTAAACACCGAGTCATGTTGGGACTTGAGTAGCTCACTCATTTCCTTGCTGTCATCTGTGTAGGACCCATCTTGTTTAAGTAGGGGCCCAATACTGGATGTTGTTCTCGACTTTGATTTGGCATAGGAGAAGAAATACTTTGGGTTTCTTTCGATTTCATTTATGGCTTTTAGTTCTTCCCGCGATTCCTGACTCCTATAAGATTCCTTTAGCTATTTCTCTGACCAGTGTCTCCCTACGCATTTCAGATATATTGACCTCTTTTAGCCGCTCTGTTATTCTTTTCCATCGCCTGTAAAGGAAGCGCCTGTCTCTTTCTATTTTACATCTACTCCTCCTTTTTCTTAGAGGAATAAGCCTTGTGCATACATCGAGTGCCACCAAGTTAATCTGTTCTAGGCATACGTTGGGGTCTGTGATGCTTAGTATATCTTCCCAGCTTATATCGGTTAGGACTTGGTTTACTTGGTCCCACTTTATGTTTTTGTTATTGAAGTTGAATTTGGTGAATGCTCCCTCGTGACTAGTCTCATTATGTCGGTCTGGGGCTCCGCGCATAAATGACTGAACCTCAATTATGTTGTGATCTGAGTATATTGTTTTTGATATGGTGACATTTCATATCAGATCTGTTGTGATAGAAACACAGGCCTTATCTCTAGGCTTTATTGAACATAGAATCTTCATAGTACTTCTGCAACAACAAAATATAATGACTAGTACATCTAATAATGGCTTCTACAGGGATGGTGATGTCTTGCATATGTCAAGAGAAAAGTTATAACTACAGGCCACATATTTAAACTCACCATGTAATCTGCATCACTGATAAATGGATATAGTAGGAGAGAATCACACACCATGTGTTGGCGCCCATGACACACACCAAACTGTTGTTGTTGTTAAGGGCCCCAAGAGGTGGTGCAGTATTATCCTGCTGCTGCTCCCCACAGGACCAGTATCACTACAATCTCCCCCTTCTAAAATATCAGAGACAGTAATCTCCCAAACTGTTAGGTGGGCGACGTACACGTCCCGACCTTCGTAGCCCTTGAGCCTCTTCACCAGGTTCGATATTTTCCAGCGGGGTTTGATTAACTGCTGGAGCAGAATCCTCTATTTCCATAGGGGTAGTCTCAAGGGGCTTTCCAGGAGAAAACGAAGCATCTTTCACATCTATTGGTGTATCTTGAGATTCCACACTAATAGGGATTTCAACTGGGGCTAAATGTCTTGTAGATACTGTAGTCTCTTCACCATTTTGGTAGCGAATGTGGGCGTAATGTGGATTAGCTTGCAGGAGCTCTACCTCTTCCACTAAAGGATCCGTCTTGTTCATCCTACGGTGACTCTTCAGGAGAACGGGTCCAGGATGACATAACCAAGTGGGCACGGAGGCTCCCGTAGAGGAACGACGTGAATAGTTGAGGAGTCTTTCATGAGGGGTTGCATTAGTAGCTGTGCACAGCAGTGATCTAATAGAGTGAAGAGCATCAGGTAGGACAGTTTGCCAGTGTTGAACAGGTAGATTGCGCGACTTCAATGTCATTGTAACTGCCTTCCATATAGTACCATTGAACCGCTCCACTTGACCATTGCCTTGAGGGTTGTAGCTTGTTGTTCTGCTGCAGGCAATACCTTTGCTAGCCAAAAACTCCTGAAGTTCGATACTCATGAACGAGGATCCCCTGTCTGAATGGATATAAGCTGGCATACCAAAAATAGAGAACAACTGTGAAAGACAACTAATAACAGTTGAAGCAGCCATATTTGCACAGGGGAATACAAAGGGAAACCTTGAATATTCATCTACTATGTTAAGGAAATACCTATTCTGATTTGTGCTTGGTAGAGGTCCTTTGAAATCTATATTCAATCTTTCGAAAGGCTGGGTGGATTTTATGAGATGAGTCTTCTCTGGCTGATGAAAGTTTGGCTTGCACTCTGCACATACTCTGCATGCTCTGATCACTTGTCGCACATCTTCCACTGAGTAGGGCATGTTCTTTGATTTGACAAAATGGTACAGGCGTGTAACTCCTGGGTGACACAAAGCCTTGTGGAGAGCTGAGAGTGATTGCAAATCATGACATGCTGCTCCACAGTGGGACCTAGAGAATGCATCAGGTGAGATGTTCTCTTGACCCGGTCGGTACAGAATATCAAAGTCATAACACGATAGTTCCATCCTCCAGCGTAATATCTTGTCATTCTTTATCCTACTTTTGTGCTTCTTGTCGAACATATACATCACGGACCGTTGGTCAGTCCTTATGGTGAAATGTCTACCAGTTAAATAATGCCTCCAGTGGCGAACTGCTTCTATGATGGCCTGGGCTTCCTTTTCTACAGCAGCATAACATTTCTCTGATCCTTGAAAAGTTCTCGAAAAGAAGGCTACTGGTCGTCCTGCCTGAGATAAGACTGCAGCAATGGCAATGTCAGATGCATCCGTTTCCACTTCGAATGGTAGGGATTCATCAATGGCTTGAACTACTGAGTTTTCAATGTCCTGTTTGAGAGTATGGAAAGCGGCTTCTGCTTCCTTTGTCACAGGAAATGTGGTAGCACTCAATGGGCGGACTTTACTTGAATAGTTGTAGATCCATTGTGAGTAATAAGCAAAGAGACCAAGAGTTCTTCGGAGTGACTTTTTGTCTTGAGGCATTGGAAGTTCCCGTAGAGGTCGTAGTCGTTCAGGGTCTGGGAATATTGAACCTCCTTCCACTACATAACCAAGGATGCTAAGCCTTTTAGTTGAAAAAGTGCACTTTTCCTCATTGTAACTGATATTTTTCTTCTTGGCGGCTTCCAAAAACTTATCAAGGTTTGCATCATGTTCCTCCTGGGTCTTGCCACAAATGGTAACATTATCTAAATACGCGTAAGTTCCCATGAGTTGCTCTTCCTGAATGAGTGAATCCATAATTCGTTGGAAGCAGGCTACCCCATTGGTGACTCCAAAAGGGACTCTGGTAAACTGATACAGGCCATCACTAGCCTGAAACGCTGTGTATGGTTTATCTTCATTCCTTATAGGGACTTGATGATAGGCACTCTGTAGATCAATTGTGCTAAACACATAGTACTGAGCAATTTTGTTCACTGTATCGTCAATTCGAGGTAGAGGGTACCCATCAAGAAGTGTAAATTTGTTGATTGTCTCAGAGTAATCGATAGCCAGTCTCCGTTTCCTATAACCATCTTTAACAACAACAACCTGTGCACGCCAAGGGGAATCACTCGGTTCTATAATACCCTCCTTCAGCAGCCTCTGAGTTTCTTTCTCAATGAACATCCGATCCTCATAAGAATAGCGGCGTGACTTAGCTGATATAGGATGGCAATCCGCGGTAAGATTTGCAAACAGCTTTGGTGGGTCTACCCTTAAAGTGCTAAGTCCACAGACAACAAGAGGAGGCAGTTCACCTCCATATGTTAAGGTGACACTACCATGCAGCTTCTGAAAGTCCTGACCAAGGATAACATCAGAGCACAGTTGTGGCAGAATAGCTAAATGTACATCTTGATAATCCTTTCCATTAACTCTGAGATTTACCTTACAAAACCCTAAGGTCTGAATAGAGAGAGATGTTGATGCCATGGAAACGGTACCTGAGGAGTGATGTAGAGTCAAGGAGAGCCGTTTAACTAAGTCAAGGTTGATGAAACTCTCTGAGCTGCCACTATCAATAAGACCATCTACTTCTGTTCCTTTGATGAATACTTTCACAACTGCCTTTGACAGTGAATTTGGAGTAGCCGCAGAAGTCACTGTTGCTAGAGTCGCATGATCACTGGAATGTGTGGAGGCACTAGCTCTTGTTGATGCATTAGCACGACATACTTTAGCAAAGTGACCTTTCTTGTGGCATTTATGGCACATTGCTTCACGAGCAGGACACTTTGGACGTGGATGTCTTGAAAAACCACAAAAGAAACACACCGTACCTGCTGCTGCTGTCACTGAGGCAGGTTCCACAGTAACTTCATTGCACGAGTCTTGGTCAGGAATTGCAGCACTTACCACTCGAGAAGGCTGAGTGGTACTGTATACTTCAGAATTCTTCTGGGCTGAATCTAGAGCTCTTGCCTGGTCAAAGGCAGCGGCTAAGTCGAGAGTTTTATTCTCCAATAAACGCTGCCTTATTATTGGTGATTGCAGGCCACTGATAAAAGCATCCCTGATGGACTCTTCACAATACTGAGCAGCTGTCACTGCTTGGAAGTGACAGTCCTTACCTAAAATTTTCAGTGCTTGAAAGTATTCCTCTAAGGATTCATCAATCTGCTGGCGGCGAGTTGCAAGGCGATAGCGTGCAAAGATTTCATTTGTAGGTTTAATATACTGAGACTTGAGGGTTTTGATAGCATCTTCGTAGGTATTACACTCAGAAATAGCCTCATATATCTTAGGTGACACAAAATTGATGAGCAGACTTAGTTTATCTAGATCTTCTTTAGGAAGGGCTCCCAAGAAGTTTTCGAAAGTCTTAAACCAGTGCTTCCATTCCTGAGCAGCCGTTGATAAGCTGGGGTCACAGTCTAGCCTCTCAGGTTTCAGTAAACGCTCCATGTTGTGATGTAGTCTAGCTCAGGATCACCACCAGGTAGCCCAGGATTCTATGTTCAATAAATTGTTGTGATAGAAACACAGGCCTTATCTCTAGGCTTTATTGAACATAGAATCTTCATAGTACTTCTGCAACAACAAAATATAATGACTAGTACATCTAATAATGGCTTCTACAGGGATGGTGATGTCTTGCATATGTCAAGAGAAAAGTTATAACTACAGGCCACATATTTAAACTCACCATGTAATCTGCATCACTGATAAATGGATATAGTAGGAGAGAATCACACACCATGTGTTGGCGCCCATGACACACACCAAACTGTTGTTGTTGTTAAGGGCCCCAAGAGGTGGTGCAGTATTATCCTGCTGCTGCTCCCCACAGGACCAGTATCACTACAAGATCATCATTGTTAGTGAAGATGATGTCTAGTGTATTCTCCAGTCTAGTTGACTCTATTATTTGCTAGTTTAAATTGAATTTTGTGCAGAGATTTAAAAGCTCGTGTGAGTGTGAGTTTTCATCAGAGCTGCCTCCTGGTGTTATTACTGCAACAATATTATTTGCTATATTCCTCCATTTTAGGTGCCTTAAGTTGAAATCCCCCAGGAGCAAGATGTTGGGTGCAGGAGCTGGAAGATTTTCTAGACAGTGGTCAATTTTTAACAGCTGTTCCTGGATTTGCTGGGATGTTGCATCCGGAGGCTTGTAGACTACCACAATGACTAGGTTTTGGTTCTCGACCTTTACTGCTAAAACTTCCACTACATCATTTGAGGCATTTAGCAGTTCTGTGCAAACAAGTGACTCTGCAATGTACAGGCCAACCCCCCCCTCCCCTTTTGCCTGTTCACTCTGTCACATCTGTATAGGTTGTAACCTGGGATCCATATTTCGTTGTCCAAGTGATCCTTTATGTGGGTCTCGGTGAAAGCCGCGAACATTGCCTTTGCCTCTGCAAGCAGTCCACGGATGAAAGGTATTTTGTTTGTTGCTGGCTTTAGACCCTGTATATTTGCAAAGAAGAATGTCATTGGACTGGTGGTATTGTTGGTACTGAGGGGGATTTTTTTTTCGGCATTAGTATCTGTATCTGTTGGTTTAGAGTGGAGGCCATCGACTGTGGTTCCACTCCAGAAATGACTGGATTTGGTGTACGATTTCTACCATTTCCTGCCAGTTTTTTCTCCTTCCTGGCACTAAAAAACCAGGTATAATCCAGGTGTGAAATGTGGTTGGTGCAGTGAGACATCTGTGGAGACAAATAGCTTTATCCATTTAGGCAATAAAGAGAAATGTAGGTAGATGTAGGTAGATGTAGATTATGGTGATGCTAACGCTGTGTTACGGGTTTGAGGAATGTATTTTCAACGATGCAGTGAAGAGGAAGCTAGAGGCAGTGGAGATGTCGTGCTTGAGGGTGATATATGGTATGAATATTATGCAGATAACTCAGAGTGTGAAGACTAGGAGTGGAGTTAATTAATAAAAGCATAGTTCAGAAGGCTGAGGAAGAGTTGAGGTGGTTTGGGCATTTGGAAAGGATGAAACGGAATGGGGCGAGCAAGAGGGAGAGCCATCTAAATTGTGTGGAAAGACTGATTTAATGAATGTTGTTTCCTCCTTTTTTGGTCACTGTACCTCGGTGGGAGATAGCTAGCATGTTTAAAATAATAAAATATTGAAATTATCTCAAAATCGAAGTTAAAGCCAAAGATTTATTTCTACATGATAAAATGTTTGTACAGAGATGCGTAACATGATGTAATATTTGTACAGAGATGGGTAACATTTGGTTGTGCATGCAAAACGCCCATGGTTATGTAGACCATTTCGGGCAATGGCTGTGTGTATGGCCCTGCCTCTATCCACACTACATTTTATGGGTGTACAGATAATTTCCTAATCCCTGGGAACGGGAAAGTAGGGCTTAATGCGTCTTGCACAGTGATGGGCCTTAAGAATCCCGACATCATGGGCTCTGGTGGCCTGGTGGCAAACGCTCTCGCTTCACACGGCGAGGGCCTGGGTTCGATTTCCAGCCAGAGTAGAAACATTGGGAATGTTTCTTTCCACCTGTTGTCTATGTTCCCCATCAGTAAAATGGGTACCTGGGTGTTAGTCGACTGGTGTGGGTCTCATCCTGGGACACTGACCTAATTTGCCCGACATGCGGAGCATAACAAGCGGCTTTCTATATAGTAGTATGTCATTGTTGTCAGCTAGGACTGTATACCTTGTACATGCACTTGTAGTAAATAAAGATATTATTATTATTATTAACAAGAAGCCCTAACCACACGGACTTCAGCACTGATGTTGGTGGAGTGTAGACGTGTTGCTCAGGGAGTAAGACACCTGGCTCTGCCGGTGTTTAGGCCTGAAGTTCACCTGACCTAAGTTGGGAATTTAATGTTTACCTTTCTTTTTTTCCGGAGGAAACTTTCCTATCTGAATTCCGCCCAGATTTGGTCAATACCATATTCCACGGACTCGGGTGGTAACGCTCAATAAAGGTTAAGCTTTGGTAGCCCTAAATAATCCCAATAACACCAACAACCCTCAACCACAACAAAACACTGATGAGACGACCTGTCACTTGCCTTTATAAACCCAAAAAGAAGATGGTGATGAAGAAGAAGATGCTGATGAGACAACTTTAGCAAGCATCTCACATCATAAAAACACATGAGAATTTATTCACGGTTTCGACTAAAGCGAGAGAGAAACACTAGATGACCTCAGCAAGCAAGTAGCACTGAGAACTAAATTACCAATGAACCAACACAGCAAGAGTGACAATACACTACAACTTTTGTAGTCAGAAGAAGATTAAGAGATTTCGTTCGGATTTTTAACCCCGGAGGGTTAGCCACCCAGGATAACCCAAGAAAGTCAGTGCGTCATCGAGGACTGTCTAACTTATTTCCATTGGGGTCCTTAATCTTGTCCCCCAGGATGCGACCCACACCAGTCGACTAACACCCAGGTACCTATTTGCTGCTAGGTGAACAGGACGATAGGTGTAAGGAAACGTGTCGAAATGTTTCCACCTGCCGGGAATCGAACCCGGGCCCTCCGTGTGTGAAGCGGGAGCTTTAGCCACCAGGCCACCGGGCCTCTGTATAGCCCTTGTGGCTTAGCGCTTCTTTTTAATTATAATAATAATAATCTGAGATCCGTTTCAGGCCCTTCCCAGGAGTATGCTAACTCCTAGTTATTTATTCACTGCTAGGTAATGGGGCAGGTGCTAGGAGAGTTGTCCATACGTCTCGTCTCTTCCTGGATTTGACTTGGGGTCCTCTCAGATGTTAGCCGAGGACACTATCATTGAGCTACGAAGTACCACAAGTCTTGAAGCACCTGTGAACTGAAACATTACAGTGTTACATGCCACTGTATAGCCTCACACACCATTGTATAGCCTCACACACCATTATATAGCCTCACACACCATTGTATAGCCTCACACGCCATTGTATAGCCTCACACACCATTGTATAGCATCACAAACCATTGTATAGCCTCACACACCATTGTATAGCCTCACACACCATTGTATAGCCTCACACGCCATTGTATAGCCTCACACACCATTGTATAGCCTCACAGCATTGTATAGCCTAACATGCCATTGTATAGCCTCACACACCATTGTAAAGCCTCACACACCATTGTATAGCCTCACACGCCATTGTATAGCCTCACACGTCATTGTATAGCCTCACACGTCATTGTATAGCCTCACGCACCATTGTATAGCCTCACACACCATTGTATAGCCTCACACACCATTGTAAAGCCTCACACACCATTGTATAGCCTCACACGCCATTGTATAGCCTCACACGTCATTTTATAGCCTCACGCACCATTGTATAGCCTCACAAACCATTGTATAGCCTCACACAGCTTTGTATAGCCTCACACACCATTGTATAGCCTCACACACCATTGTATAGCCTCACACACCATTGTATAGCCTCACACACCATTGTATAGCCTCACATGCCATTGTATAGCCTCACACACCATTGTATAGCCTCACACACCATTGTATAGCATCACACACCATTGTATAGCATCACACACCATTGTATGGCCTAACACACACACACACACCATCGTGCAGTTACCAGGATTATTATTGCCATGAGGAAGCGCCAAACCCATAGGATTATACAGCACCTGTGGGAGAAGATGGAAGGTATTCAGGCTTAATTCAGGGAACTGAGTGCAGATCCAATTCCCTAGATCAAGAGCCCCTCACCAGCATCAAGGAACCTCCCTTAAGGGGCAGTCACTAGGAAGAAAAGAGTGATGTTTCACTCTTATCTTACACTACATTTCATGCATTCATCTGGAGAGAAAGAAACTTCTAAATAGACCTCATATATAAAAATATATAACTTAATTCACTCTCCTCTCAATTTTTTTTATACTGACACATCACCTACCATTCTGATTTCATTATGTCACCTAATAGAAAAAGAAGTGTTGGAAAAAGTGTCCAGAAGAGAATTACACGACGACAGATTTCATTTGCAACAAAAATTGCCATTCTTGACAAATTGAAAGCTGGTGTGAGGCCTTGTATTATTGAACAAGAGTTTGGTGTAAAATACAACTCAATATTGAGCATAAAGTTTAATGAAACAAAAATAAGAGCCAAAGGTAGTACAAAAGGTAATCCGGTTAATCAGGAAACTTACTGTATGTCTTCGAGTGATCGTCATCTTCGAGTCTATGAACACGTTAATACTTCTGTACATAGTAAGCACAATATATAAATAAAGTACAGTATACAATACTCTTATTGGAATACAGATAGTTATACTTCTTTAGTTAATCTATAGATGTATGAAAATATGATGACTTAACCAAATATATTTTAGCAATTTATTGAATAATAACGATTCTGTGATGGGTTATGTTTATATATAATTTTCCAAAAGCTAATTTGATATATAAAATTAATAGAACAATTTAATTTAGTCATTTTTTTTTTTTGTTGCTCAATTGTTATATTTTCTAATTTAGTAAAACAATTTATTTCTGATTTTCCTTGCATTACATAGCTATAACTATGTACCGGTGTTACCTGGAGTTTACCTGGAGAGAGTTTCGGGGGTCAACGCCCCCGCGGCCCGGTCTGTGACCAGGCCTCCTGGTGGATCAGCGCCTGATCAACCAGGCTGTTGCTGCTGGCTGCACGCAAACCAACGTACGAGCCACAGCCCGGCTGATCAGGAACTGACTTTAGTTGCTTGTCCAGTGCCAGCTTGAAGACTGCCAGGGGTCTGTTGGTAATCCCCCTTATGTGTGCTGGGAGGCAGTTGAACAGTCTCGGGCCCCTGACACTTATTGTATGGTCTCTTAACGTGCTAGTGACACCCCTGCTTTTCATTGGGGGGATGGTGCATCGTCTGCCAAGTCTTTTGCTTTCGTAGTGAGTGATTTTCGTGTGCAAGTTTGGTACTAGTCCCTCTAGGATTTTCCAGGTGTATATAATCATGTATCTCTCCCTCCTGCGTTCCAGGGAATACAGGTTTAGAAACCTCAAGCGCTCCCAGTAATTGAGGTGTTTTATCTCCGTTATGCGCGCCGTGAAAGTTCTCTGTACATTTTCTAGGTCGGCAATTTCACCTGCCTTGAAAGGTGCTGTTAGAGTGCAGCAATATTCCAGCCTAGATAGAACAAGTGACCTGAAGAGTGTCATCATGGGCTTGGCCTCCCTAGTTTTGAAGGTTCTCATTATCCATCCTGTCATTTTTCTAGCAGATGCGATTGATACAATGTTATGGTCCTTGAAGGTGAGATCCTCCGACATAATCACTCCTAGGTCTTTGACGTTGGTGTTTCGCTCTATTTTGTGGCCAGAATTTGTTTTGTACTCTGATGAAGATTTAATTTCCTCATGTTTACCATATCTGAGTAATTGAAATTTCTCATCGTTGAACTTCATATTGTTTTCTGCAGCCCACTGAAAGATTTGGTTGATGTCCGCCTGGAGCCTTTCAGTGTCTGCAATGGAAGACACTGTCATGCAGATTCGGGTGTCATCTGCAAAGGAAGACACGGTGCTGTGGCTGACATCCTTGTCTATGTCGGATATGAGGATGAGGAACAAGATGGGAGCTAGTACTGTGCCTTGTGGGACAGAGCTTTTCACCGTAGCTGCCTCGGACTTTACTCTGTTGACGACTACTCTCTGTGTTCTGTTAGTGAGGAAATTATAGATCCATCGACCGACTTTTCCTGTTATTCCTTTAGCGCGCATTTTGTGCGCTATTACGCCATGGTCACACTTGTCGAAGGCTTTTGCAAAGTCTGTATATATTACATCTGCATTCTTTTTGTCTTCTAGTGCATTTAGGACCTTGTCGTAGTGATCCAGTAGTTGAGACAGACAGGAGCGACCTGTTCTAAACCCATGTTGCCCTGGGTTGTGTAACTGATGGGTTTCTAGATGGGTGGTGATCTTGCTTCTTAGGACCCTTTCAAAGATTTTTATGATATGGGATGTTAGTGCTATTGGTCTGTAGTTCTTTGCTGTTGCTTTACTGCCCCCTTTGTGGAGTGGGGCTATGTCTGTTGTTTTTAGTAACTGAGGGACGACCCCCGTGTCCATGCTCCCTCTCCATAGGATGGAAAAGGCTCGTGATAGGGGCTTCTTGCAGTTCTTGATGAACACAGAGTTCCATGAGTCTGGCCCTGGGGCAGAGTGCATGGGCATGTCATTTATCGCCTGTTCGAAGTCATTTGGCGTCAGGATAACATCGGATAGGCTTGTGTTAGTCAAATTTTGTGGCTCTCTCATAAAAAATTCATTTTGGTCTTCGACTCTCAGTCTGGTTAGCGGCTTGCTAAAAACTGAGTCATATTGGGACTTGAGTAGCTCACTCATTTCCTTGCTGTCATCTGTGTAGGACCCATCTTGTTTAAGTAGGGGCCCAATACTGGACGTTGTTCTCGATTTTGATTTGGCATAGGAGAAGAAATACTTTGGGTTTCTTTCGATTTCATTTATGGCTTTTAGTTCTTCCCGCGATTCCTGACTCCTAAAGGATTCTTTTAGCTTAAGTTCGATGCTTGCTATTTCTCTGACCAGTGTCTCCCTGCGCATTTCAGATATATTGACCTCTTTTAGCCGCTCTGTTATTCTTTTCCGTCGCCTGTAAAGGGAGCGCCTGTCTCTTTCTATTTTACATCTACTCCTCCTTTTTCTTAGAGGAATAAGCCTTGTGCATACATCGAGTGCCACCGAGTTAATCTGTTCTAGGCATAAGTTTGGGTCTGTGTTGCTTAGTATATCTTCCCAGCTTATATCGGTTAGGACTTGGTTTACTTGGTCCCACTTTATGTTTTTGTTATTGAAGTTGAATTTGGTGAATGCTCCCTCGTGACTAGTCTCATTTTGTCGGTCTGGGGCTCCATGCATACATGTCTGAACCTCAATTATGTTGTGATCTGAGTATATTGTTTTTGATATGGTGACATTTCTTATCAGATCATCATTGTTAGTGAAGATGAGGTCTAGTGTATTCTCCAGTCTTGTAGGCTCTATTATTTGCTGGTTTAAATTGAATTTTGTGCAGAGATTTAAAAGCTCGTGTGAGTGTGAGTTTTCATCAGAGCTGCCTCCTGGTGTTATTACTGCAACAATATTATTTGCTATATTCCTCCATTTTAGGTGCCTTAAGTTGAAATCCCCCAGGAGCAAGATGTTGGGTGCAGGAGCTGGAAGATTTTCCAGACAGTGGTCAATTTTTAACAGCTGTTCTTGGAATTGCTGGGATGTTGCATCCGGAGGCTTGTAGACTACCACAATGACTAGGTTTTGGTTCTCGACCTTTACTGCTAAAACTTCCACTACGTCATTTGAGGCATTAAGCAGTTCTGTGCAAACAAGTGACTCTGCAATGTACAGGCCAACCCCCCCCTTTTGCCTGTTCACTCTGTCACATCTGTATAGGTTGTAACCTGGGATCCATACTTCGTTGTCCAAGTGATCCTTTATGTGGGTCTCAGTGAAAGCCGCGAACATTGCCTTTGCCTCTGCAAGCAGTCCACGGATGAAAGGTATTTTGTTGTTTGTAGCTGGCTTTAGACCCTGTATATTTGCAAAGAAGAATGTTATCGGACTGGTGGTATTGTTGGTACTGGGGGGGGATTTTTTTTCCGGCATTAGTATCTGTATCTGTTGGTTTGGAGTGGAGGCCATCGACTGTGGTTCCACTCCAGGAATGACTGGATTTGGTGTACGATTTCTGCCATTTCCTGCCAGTTTTTTTTCCTTCCTGGCACTAAAAAACCTCTCCCTCTTGAGTGGCTGTGGCTACCCAGGTTTTCCCATGGCCTGGATGTTTTGTATCTTTTTGTCCCCTTTAGATGGTATGCCTGGCAATTTAAGTTATAGCACAGTCTTTCCTGTACTGAAGAGGTACACATTTCAGGGTGAAAAAGCTTACAGGAAGGGAGTTTGCATTTTCCTGTTTTCATATGGGCATGGCATTTTCTAGGGTGGTCATAGTTGCATGTCCCATCTGTTTTTCCAGATTTCCCATGCCAGCAGATACCAAGTGCATAGTATGTGCACAGGCTTGGTTTCCGCTTGCCTTGGGTTTCTGTGACTGTATTCCCTGTTGGTGCATGTTTCCCTGTCTTACTTCTATCCTCCCTAGCACCAACAATGGAGCTCCCACCAGTTGTTTTTGGTAATTTATCCTCACTATTGCTATTGGAGTCCTCTTGTTTGCTATTTCCTGCGGTATTTCTAGTTTGCAATATTGGTTTTATCTTATCTTTGACTACACTTGTTTCCCTACTATGGCTCCTGTCCCCTATGAGATCATTTATATGTATTCCTTCCTGCGTATAATTCCCGACTACCTGGACAATATCTCCAGCTTCACCATTTCTGTCTCCCAGGACAGTATCTCCAGCTTCACCATTTCTGTCTCCCAGGACAGCACCTCCAGCTTCACCATTACTGTCTCCCAGGACAGTATCTCCAGCTTCACCATTTCTGTCTCCCAGGACAGCACCTCCAGCTTCACCATTTCTGTCTCCCAGGACAGTATCTCCAGCTTCACCATTTCTGTCTCCCAGGACAGCACCTCCAGCTTCACCATTACTGTTATAAGAACATAAGAACATAAGAACATAAGAATGGAGGAACACTGCAGAAGGCCTACTGGCCCATGCGAGGCAGGACCTTATCAAAACGATTACTACCTAAAGCTTTCCTAGAAATAACTCCTGTACCCAATGACACCAATCAAACCCAGCCCCTCCCACTCATATATTTGTCCAGTCTCTTCTTAAAGCTACCCAAGGTCCTAGCCTCTATCACCCCACTGGGAAGACTGTTCCACGCATCTACAACTCTGTTAGAAAACCAGTACTTACCTATGTCCTTTCTAAATCTAAATTTATCCAACTTAAATCCATTATTCCTGGTTCTTACCTGGTTCGACACCCTCAGTACTTTATTAATATCTCCCTTGTTTATGCCTGTCATCCACTTATATACTTCAATGATATCTCCCCTCATTCTACGCCTCTCCAGAGAGTGGAGATTTAAGGCTTTGAGTCTATCTTCATACAGGAGGTTCCTTACACAGTAAATCATTTTAGTCATTCTTCTCTGTATGTTCTCTAATGAGTCTATATCCATCCTGGTAGGCTTTTTTTTTAACATTAATGCTGTATATATTGTATACTTTTTGCTGGTTAATAATGACCCTGGCACTTTGGATTTTAGCTTAAACATGTATGAGTGATGGTGAAAGTGTTGAATGATTACGAAAATTTTTTCTTTCTTTTTAGGTTTTTCTTTCTTTTTGAGTCACCCTGCCTCGGTGGGAAACGGCTGACGTGTTAAAAAAAAAAATGGTTCATTATGTAATTTTTCCAACATAAAGAGTCAGTAGAAATAGTTTTTATTTTAATTACCCAGAATATAACTGTCTATATTGCACAACCCACTTATTATTGTGGAATTTACATAAGAAAATTAGCGGCTAAACACAATACATGCTTACCTTGGTAATATGGTGCTCGCTTTAGAGCACTTCACTAATAAGTAAGTGTATTCAGGTACAGGTATACATAAATACAGTTACATAAATAATCATACATAGCATGTGTAGATTACCCAAGATAACCCAAAAAAGTCAGACAAAGGGACTTGCTTCCATTGGGGTGCTATTCAGTGATGTATATTCATGTTTATTATTTCCGGCACTTGCCTTGCTTTTAAGATGGTTTTTGAGTTCAAAAAAAAATTTTCTTTTTTTTACATTTGTTTTTAGCTTTTTATATGAACTGGCAAGTGAAAATATAGCTATGATTTGCTTTATGGTGGCGGTCTGGAACCTAACCCATCTGGAACGTGAGTCACTTTCCTATTGAACTGAGGGTCAGCTTTGATTCTTTTTACTGTATTTATTTCTTCCAAATAACTGCCTTCTTATGTAACATAGGTAATATATGCTTATATTTAAATCACATTGTGTATGTACTGTTACATTGTGTATGTACCTAAATATAGTAAACATATGCATTATTTTCATATAGTCAGACTTGAGTCCTGGAAATGGAAAGTACAATGCCTGCACTTTAAAGGAGGGGTTTGGGATATTGGCAGTTTGGAGGGATATGTTGTGTATCTTTATACGTATGTGTTTCTAAACTGTTGTATTCTGAGCACCTCTGCAAAAACAGTGATTATGTGTGAGTGTGGTGAAAGTGTTGAATGATGATGAAAGTATTTTCTTTTTGGGGATTTTCTTTCTTTTTTGGGTCACCCTGCCTCAGTGGGAGACGGCCAACTTGTTGAAAAAACAAAAAATGCGTTAAGATAGTATTTCAATATCTGTTAACTTTCATTTTTCTTATTTTGTTCAGGAAACCGTTACAAGGAATATTTGGAAGCTAGAAAATCTGGATTTGACAAAATTGCTGAATTAGAGTTAATGGAGGCAAGAAAAGATTGTGAAGACAGAATTAAAGAATTAGAGAATTTGCTGGCCAAGAGAGCTTTAAAAGGCAAAAAATCTGCTGTGCTGCTTCAAGAGTATAGCAACAAAAATGAAATTATGGATTTTCAAAGAAGAGGTGCTGTTATAAAATCTACATCTAAAGTTGATGGTAAATTAGAGAGTATTGTTAACTAAGTAAATTTTATTTCCCACATTATATTCTTTGTATGCCACCTTCTTATTATGCATTACTTTATTCTCAAAAATAATTTTATGTATTTTTTTTTCACAACTTTGATTACAAAATTCTAAATATTACAAATAATATACTTAAACAATAATTAATATTAGAATCCAGTTCTATACTTCCAGGGCAAGGGTCTGAGTCTCATCCTGACAAAACTATCAGGCAAGAGTTTTCTTTAGGTGTGGGAGAAAAACAGGAACTGATTAATAATGGTACTGTATGTCATCTTATGTATTTAAGATTTATCAAAAATGGTTTTGCATGTGTGTGTGTGTGTGTGCACGTGTGTGTGTGTGTGTACTCACCTGTACTCATGCAGTATTTTATATGTCGTTATCATGTCTCCCCTGACCCTCCTGTCCTCCAGTGTCGTCAGGCCGATTTCCCTCGAACTTTCTTCGTTGGACAATCCCCTTAGCTCTGAGACTACTCTTGTTGCAAACCTTTGCACTTTCTCTAATTTCTTGACATGCTTGACCAGGTGTGGATTCCAAACTGGTGCTGCATACTCCAGTATGGGCCTGACGTAAATGGTATACAGAGTCTTGAACGATTCCTTACTGAGGTATCAGAATGCTATCCGTAGGTTTGCCAGACGCCCGTATGCTGCAGCAGTTATCTGATTGATGTGCGCCTCAGGGGATATGCTCAGTGTTATGCTTACCCCCAGATCTTTTTCCTTGAGTGAGGTTTGCAGTCTTTGGCCATCTAGACTATATTGTGTCTGCAGTCTTCTTTGCCCTTCCCCAATCTTCATGACTTTGCATTTGGCAGGGTTAAACTCAAGGGGCCAGTTGCTGGACCAGGCTTGTAGCCTGTCCAGGTCTCTCTGTAGTCCTGCCTGATCCTTGTCCGATTTGATTCTTCTCATTAACTTCACATCATCTGCAAACAAGGACACTTCTGAGTTTATCCCTTCAGCACAGGTCCTAGGACTGACCCCTGTGGAACCCTGCTTGCCACAGGCGCCCACTCTGACACCTCGTCACGTACCATGACTCGTTGTTGCCTCCCTGTCAGGTATTCTCTGATCCATTGCAGTGCCTTTCCTGTTATGTGTGCCTGATCCTCTAGCTTTTGCAGTAACCTCTTGTGAGGAACTGTGTTGAAGGCCTTCTTGCAGTCCAAAAAATGCAGTGTGTGTGTGTGTGTGTGTGTGTGTGTGTGTGTGTGTGTGTGTGTGTGTGTGTGTGTGTGTGTGTGGTGTGTGTGTGTGTGTGTGTGTGTGTGTGTGTGTGTGTGTGTGTGTGTGTACTCACCTAATTGTGGTTGCAGGGGTCGAGACTCAGCTCTTGGCCCTGCCTCTTCACTGATCCATACTAGGTCCTCTCCCTCTCTGCTTCCTGAGCTTTGTCATACCTCTTCTTAAAACTATGCATGGTTCCTGCCTCCACTACTTCTCTAGCTAGGCTATTCCACTTCCTGACGACTTTATGACTGAAGAAATACTTCCTAATGTCCCTGTGACTCGTCTGAGTCTTCAGCTTCCAATTGTGACCCCTTGTTTCTGTGTCCCCTTTCTGGAACATCCTGTCCCTGTCCACCTTGTCTATTCCCTGCAGTATCTTGTATGTCGTTATCATGTCTCCCCTGACCCTTCTGTCCTCCAGTGTCGTCAGTCCGATTTCCCTCAACCTTTCCTCGTACAACATTCCCCTGAGGTCTGAAACTAGCCTTGTTGCAAACCTTTGTACTTTCTCTAACTTCTTGACGTGCTTGACCAGGTGTGGGTTCCAGACTGGTGCTGCATACTCCAGTATGGGCCTAACATACACAGTGTACAGTGTCTTGAACGATTCCTTATTAAGGTATCAGAATGCTATTCTCAGGTTTGCCAGGCGCCCGTATGCTGCAGCAGTTATTTGGTTGATGTGTGCCTCCGGTGACGTGCTCGGTGTTATGGTCACCCCAAGATCTTTCTCCCTGAGTGAGGTCTGTAGTCTTTGTCCACCTAGCCTATACTCTGCGGTCTTCTTTGCCCCTCCCCAAACTTCATGACTTTGCATTTGGCTGTGTGTGTGTGTACTCACCTAGTTGTACTCACCTAGTTGAGGTTGCGGGGGTCGAGTCCGAGCTTCTGGCCCCGCCTCTTCACTGATCACTACTAGGTCACTCTCCCTGAGCCGTGAGCTTTATCATACCTCTGCTTAAAGCTATGTATGGATCCTGCCTCCACTACATCGCTTCCCAAACTATTCCACTTACTGACTACTCTGTGGCTGAAGAAATACTTCCTAACATCCCTGTGATTCATCTGTGTCTTCAGCTTCCAACTGTGTCCCCTTGTTACTGTGTCCAATCTCTGGAACATCCTGTCTTTGTCCACCTTGTCAATTCCTCTCAGTATTTTGTATGTCGTTATCATGTCCCCCCTATCTCTCCTGTCCTCCAGTGTCGTCAGGTTGATTTCCCTTAACCTCTCCTCGTAGGACATACCTCTTAGCTCTGGGACTAGTCTTGTTGCAAACCTTTGCACTTTCTCTAGTTTCTTCACGTGCTTGGCTAGGTGTGGGTTCCAAACTGGTGCCGCATACTCCAATATGGGCCTAATATACACGGTGTACAGGGTCCTGAATGATTCCTTATTAAGATGTTGGAATGCTGTTCTGAGGTTTGCTAGGCGCCCATATGCTGCAGCAGTTATTTGGTTCATGTGCGCTTCAAGAGATGTGCCTGGTGTTATACTCACCCCAAGATCTTTTTCCTTGAGTGAGGTTTGTAGTCTCTGACCCCCTAGACTGTACTCCGTCTGCGGCCTTCTTTGCCCTTCCCCAATCTTCATGACTTTGCACTTGGTGGGATTGAACTCCAGGAGCCAATTGCTGGACCAGGTCTGCAGCCTGTCCAGATCCCTTTGTAGTTCTGCCTGGTCTTCGATCGAGTGAATTCTTCTCATCAACTTCACGTGTGTGTGTGTGTGTGTGTGTGTGTGTGTGTGTGTGTGTGTGTGTGTGTGTGTGTGTGGGGGTGTGTGTGGGTGTATGTGTATTCACCTATATGTGGTTACAGGGGTTGATTCAAAGCTCCTGGTGACCTAAAAAGAAAAACATAAGTTTTTCTTTTTAGGTCACCCTGCCTCGGTAGGATATGGCTGGTGCATTGAAAAAATATATACAGTAGTACCTCGGTACTTGAACTTAATTTGTTCTAGAAGGGTGTTCAAGTGCTGATCTGTTCGGGTACCGAATGAATTTTTCCTAAAAGGAATAATGTAAATTAGATAATCCATTTCAGACCCCTAAAAATACACTTACAAAATCATATTAACATGAAGTTTACAAGCCTAGCATGCATAAATCTAAAAAAATAAAAAATAAACGCAAAGTGGGGAAATGAGGTTCGGGTCACAACCAAATTGGGTTGCGACCAGAGTTTTGGAATGAATTATGGTTGTGACCAGAGGTTCCATTGTAGTATATATATATGTATATATGTACATATACAGTGGAACCTTGGTATGTGACCAGGTCCCTACTCGAACAAAGCTCAGAACTCTACCAAACATATACGACCTGCCAGAACTTTGCTGTAAACTGTGTACAGTGGAACCCCAAGTTTTGGCAGTAATCCATTGCAGGAGCTAGGCCTAAACTCAAAACAGCCAAAAGTTGAAGCAATATTTTCCTAAGAAATAATGTAAATACAGTTAATCCATTCCAGACCCAAAAAAATATTCACAAAAAATAAATTTTTTAAAGAATAACTATAGTTTAACATACATATAGTACTTAAAACATGCATATATAGTATTAAATGAGTAATACAATACATAAATAAACATTTAAATAAACATTTAAAATCACATTTACGTACCTTTATTAAAGTCTCTTGTTGGCTTCTGGAAGATAAGGAAGAGGAGAGAGGGAGGACTTATTATTGCCTCAACCACTGCCTCCACCACTGCCTCAACTACTGCCTCAACCACTGCCTCAACCACTGCCTCCACCACTGCCTCCACCACTGCCTCAACCACTGCCTCAACCACTGCCTCCACCACTGCCTCCACCACTGCCTCAACCACTGCCTCCACCACTGCCTCCACCACTGCCTCTACCACTTCCTCCACCACTTCCTCCATCACTGCCTCAACCACTACCTCACTGCCACTATGAAGTTTCTTTGGGCCCATGGTGGCTTATTTCACAGTCACAATCAATAAACAAGCACTAAACACAATGAATTTATTGTGAAATGTTTCGATGAGCATGCAGGGTAATGTTCACTTAAGGATAAACAAAGCTAGACTAGTTCAGGATGCCTGCCCGGGGAGGTGCACAGGCACGGGCAGGCAGACAGGTCTGGTACGCCGGCTGAAACACGGGACAACGGCCAAAACTCAGGACAAAAAAAAGTGGCCAAAAATAGCGGTTGAAACTCGAAGCAGCTGATACTCAGGGCAGCCAAAACTTGGGGCTCCACTGTATTTCATGTTTCTTTGCATTTTTTTTTTTTTTTTTTTATTATTTATATAAAGTCACCATGGGGCCTACAGTGATTAGTGATAACAGCCAACCAAACAGAAAATTGGTTGGGAAGAACTTGTTCAGTACTCAAACAGAGCAGCACTCGAACAGCCTTCTGGAATGAATTAAGGTCGTATACTGAGGTTCCACTGTACATACATACATACATACATACATACATACATACATACATACATACATACATACATACATACATACATACATACATATACATACATATACATATACATATACATATACATATACATACATACATACATACATACATACATACCTACATAGGTTGAAGAAGCAATCAAGGACTGGAATCAGAACATGCACACTCGACTAAATGAATACCTTGATTTCCAGGACGACAAAACTGAACAAGATAAGTTGTCTGATGCAGTTATAATAAACAGTCCACACATTCCTAGTGACATAACCCAAGCACAGTGCAAAGAAACTGCTATCAGGATAATACAGAACCACGTACAAGTCATTGTGCAAAACAATGAAATCAAAGAAACACGTTTGTTAGGAAAACCAGGAAGTAAACACAGTTTAATGATCCGACTTCATTCATACGATAAAAGAAAGGACCTAATTAAATCAGCAATTACAATGAAAAATGGAGTGTACATAAATGAGTATCTAACAAGAAAATGTCCAAACCTTCTGTTCAGGTTGAGAAAACTTAAACAGGAAAACAAAATACATCAGTGTTTCACGCGAGATGGGAAAATACTAGTAAGGAAAACATCAACAGGACAACAATATACTATCTCAAACGAACATGATTTCTCTACCTTCCTTAGAAAAGCTGACATTTCTGTAACAGATTAGATAAGTTCCCTTAATACATATATACGTGTGGTGCATATTGTGTACGTTACTATTATATTGTGCATTATTATTTTTTATTTTTCATCACTAGGTAATGCCAACTACCTCCAATACTTTATACTTCTTTCTTACTGCTATTAATTGCTCATAATTTTATGTTACAAGTCAAATCTTACTCCAAATTAATATTATTCATTGTTCTTACCTGTCCATTTAATTTTGTTTACCACTACTTGTTTTTTTTAGTCACTTTTTATTGTGTGTGCAATTAGTGTATATTCCAATTACTTTTTTGCAAGTACCAAAACTATCTTTTGCTAGCTAGTACCAACTACCTCATATTTTTTTACTTTTTATTGTGCAATAAACTGCTCAACTTATTTAATATTACAAATCAGATCTTACTCCTAAACCAATATTATTTCATAGTGACTATCTGTCCATTTAACTTTGTTTACCATTACTTAATTTTAGTCACTTATATATTTTCTCCTTTATTTTAGCTTTATATAACTACCCTAGTTCATATATTCACAATTGTTAAAATAATCAAGGTGCTATTCTCAGGTGCTAAAGTGTAATAAGTTCACTATTTTGCCATTATATTCCAGAGCTCATTTATTTGATTACCACTTTATTGTTCACCACAACTTATATTAGTTCCTTTTATATTGTTTTCCCTAATTATAACTTTAAAGAATTACCTTTAAAGTACTACCTACTATCATATTCCCAAGCTCCATTATTTGATCATCACTTTATTTGTTCACCACAAATTATTTTAGTCCCTTTTATATTGTCTCCTTTATTTTAGCTTTAAAAAAAAAAAAAACTACCTTAGCTCATTATTTTTACATTTGTTAAATAATTCAGGTGCTATTTTTTGCTTTAGACTATTTACTTTGTGTTATACTTTATTCTAACTATAGATTCACTACAAATCTTATGATTACAAGCATTGATCCTGATACCAACCTCTTATTTAATGACTTAAATGAATCAAACAGTTACTGTAATTACTACACAGCAGAACAATCAAAGGCACTCCTCAAAGCTAACAACACCATAACTGTCTTTAACTACAATATCAGATCTTTAAGCAAGCATTACAGTGACCTCATAGCATTACTAAATTCCTTGCATGCCAATATGTCCATCATTACACTAACTGAAACCTGGCTAAAGCCTGATACTACAGATGTCTATGCCATTCCTGGTTACACAGACATACACAACTGTAGGCCAGACCAACAAGGGGGTGGCACAGCTATATACTACTCAGACCAACTAGAATGTATCACTAATACTTGCACAAGGGATGAACATGGGGAATATATAATAGCTAAATTCAAATCCAAATACCTACAAAAACCTCTCACATTGATAAACATCTACAGAGTTCCACAGTCAAACATTAGCCAATTTAGTCAAAACCTAGGAAGTATGATAACTGATGCACGCATGAACAAAGATCACTTACTACTCTCAGGTGACTTCATTATAAATCTCCTGCAAGACCAGGACCCACACATTACTGAATTCACAAACACAATGAGTAACTGCATGTTGCTACCAACAGTAACAAAACCTACAAGAGTTACAGAGACTAGTGTTTCCCTACTTGACCACATCTGGACCAACACCATATCCCCTTTAAAATCAGGCATAATCACAGATAATATCACAGACCACTACCCTACTTTCCTCATAACAACTCTTGGTAAATTACCCCAAGACACTACTAAAGTCACCTTCAAACTTCACAATGAGGCAGCCATTAATAACTTCACAACAGCAGTAACAAACATTGACTGGCACACTGAGCTAGAAATCTATACAGATATTGACGAATGTTTTAATAATTTTCTAAAAAAGACCCAATACCTCTATAACAAGCACTGCCCTAAAAAAACTAAACAGATGACAGCTAAGAGACTGAACAGTCCCTGGCTAACACCCAGCATTCTCAAATCCATAAATACAAAGCACCAATATGAAAAACAGTACAGAATGGGTCACATAACCAGAGACCAAACAAAACGTTACTCGTCAGTCCTAACCAGCCTGATAAGAAGGGCAAAAAAACTGTATTATGAGAACAGATTATCCAACTTACGAGGTGATATAAAAAAGACCTGGAAGACCCTATCAGAAATTCTGGGAACAAAAAAGATATCACGAAATAGCGAAATAAAATTAGCAAAATCAGATGAACCCCAACTCCCACCAACAGAAACAGCAAACAGACTCAATGATTTCTTCTCCACTATAGGACAAAACCTTGCCAATAAAATCTCAAGCTCAGATACCCCACCAAATGACTACCTCACTGGCAACTACCCGAACACACTGTTCTTAGCTCCGACTAACCCATACGAAGTCTCCCTTATTATCAACGCACTAAAAAACAAGGCAGGAGATTTAAATACCTTACCACCCTTTATATACAAAAAAGTGTCACAAGTGCTATCACCAATCATTGCAACACTCTTTAACAAATCCACTGAATTCTCCACCTTCCCTACAGTTCTCAAAATAGCAAGGGTCACCCCGATCCATAAAGGAGGAGACCAAACAGAGTTGAATAACTATAGGCCAATATCCAATTTACACCCTCTCTCAAAAATCTTCGAAAAATTAATTCATAAACGAATCTACTCCTACCTCATCTCCCAAAACATACTCAGCCCCTGCCAATTTGGATTCAGGCCTAATAAAAGTACTAATGATGCTATTATACACATGCTAGAACATATATACACTGCAATAGAGAAAAAAGAAGTCCCACTGGGGATCTTCATTGACTTACGTAAAGCTTTTGATACAGCTGACCATGACTTGCTCCACATAAAATTGTCACACTATGGTATAAGAGGGCACTCCCTCAACTACCTCAAGTCATACCTCAGCAACAGAAGCCAATATGTGTACGCAAATGGGGCAAACTCTTCCGCACAACCAATTACAGTTGGTGTCCCACAGGGAAGTGTCCTTGGCCCTCTTCTCTTTCTCCTATACAGAAATGACCTACCAAACACTTCGCAATTACTCAAACCCACACTATTTGCAGATGACGCTACATACGTCTTCTCTCACCCGAGCCCAGTCACGCTAGCCAATACTGTAAATACTGAATTACAGAAAATGTCTACCTGGATGAGGACTAACAAACTTACACTAAACATTGACAAAACTTACTTCATTCAGTTTGGTAACAGAGCTACAGATGTCCCTCTTAACATAATGATAAATGGATCACCTATCACAAAGCTAACAGAGGGAAAATTCTTAGGAATCCACCTTGATAATAGACTCAAATTTCATACACATATACAACAAATTTCTAAGAAAATTTCCAAGACTGTAGGCATGCTATCGAAGATACGGTACTATGTTCCACAGTCAGCCCTCCTGGCCCTATATCACTCTCTTATTTACCCCTATCTCACCTATGGAATTTGTGCATGGGGCTCAACAACAATTAACCATCTCAGACCACTAATTATCCAACAAAAGGCTGCAGTCAGAATGATAACAAATTCCCACTACAGGCAGCACACTCCACCAATACTCAAAACACTAAACCTACTCACCATACAAAACATCCATACTTATTACTGCACCTATTACATACATAGAACACTTAACTCTGATATTAACCCTCCCCTCAAACATCTCCTTGCCAACCTCAACAGAACACATGACCATAACACAAGGCACAGATCACTCTTTGATGTTCCTCATGTCCATCTCACGCTATGCAAAAACTCAATGCACATAAAAGGCCCTAAAATCTGGAATTCATTACCTGTAAATATAAAAGAAACACTACCTGTTTATAAATTCAAGTCTCTTCTCAAAGATCACTTACTCACCCAAAACCAAATAAATACTGAATAACTGAACCTTATAAATTGTATATCTTAAATGTTTCTCACAATTTTTTTTTTTTTTTTTTTCAACAAGTCGGCCGTCTCCCACTGAGGCAGGGTGACCCAAAAAAGAAAGAAAATCCCAAAAAAGAAAATACTTTCATCATCATTCAACACTTTCACCACACTCACACATTATCACTGCTTTTGCAGAGGTGCTCAGAATACAACAGTTTAGAAGCATATACGTATAAAGATACACAACATATCCCTCCAAACTGCCAATATCCCAAACCCCTCCTCATAAATGTTAAACCTAAGACCCAATCTAACTTTGTTATTTTTTAAATACACTACCTAACAGAATACTCCATTCGACTGAATGTACAGCAATGCATGCAACCATATGACCTGTCTTTGTAATACTCATTTGTGCTTTATTGTTATCTGTTTACAATAATGTTTTATCACTGATTACATCATTGCTTAGTTAATCTTAAGTTAATTTTAAGCCAGCCCGTAATGCTATGCATACAAGTGGCTTTGGCATGCTGCTCTTACCTGTATTTTTTTGTACCTCTGTATGCATGCTCAAATTACTAAATAAATAAATAAATAAATTTTTTTTACATTTTTTTTATTTACAGGACTGGGCAGCAACAGGAAATCTTTGGAAGAAAATTCAATGCCTTCTACTTCAGGTTAGCATTTTGGATATTTTGTACAACCTCCATATTTGTAATAAATTGTAAGATAAGCTAAGCTTTATTAAGGAGCCCTACAAATGGTTTAACAGATTGCAGAATGAATGTTAGGCCATTGACTTTTATTAGTGCAAGGTTTTTGTTAATATGATGATTCAGAAACTCTAGGTTTATGTGTGAAGTACCTTTGACTGGCTTCACCAGGTTTTTCTGCCCTTGCAGCCTGGCCCAGGTTTTTCTGTTGATTGCCTCTTCTATCAGGCTTCAAAGATTCTGTGACTGGCGTGTACATGATCAGGTGACCAATTTCATTCGCTTATCTACAGTAAGTGTTTGAGTCCTGGTCACCTGAGTATTTAAAATGTATTTTCCCTTTCCCATAGTGAACAGCAAAATTTTCAAACATAATATTCTGGATACTGGTTGCTAGCAGTTTTGTTAGCATGGTCTTGCTTTACTTGTTTTAGTCTATTATCAGCTTCTAGCATTTCTATTTATTGTATATATTTACTTAATTCTATTCTCATATATTTGCTGTTCCAGCCTCATAGTCTATCCATTCTTTTTCTTTAGTTCATATCCCAAATAAAATTATTTTTTCTCCTTTAAGAGGTTACTTCTCATTAATATGCCCTTTTAGTACAGTATACGTATTATGTAGTCACTCATATATAATTTTCAAATGTTCTGTTTCCCATATGATTTATATTATAATGTGTTCTTACAGGTCTTCAAGGCAGATGTAAAAAAAGGTGTCCAAAATGTAGTGCGATAGTTCCTAGTCGCAAATACGCATGTGAATGTGGGCACAATTTTTTTGCAGAAAAAGAACACTTAAAGAAAAAAAGGGAAGCTCAGTTGCAGAAAGCTGGAATTATAGCAAGTGAAAATGGGAATCTATGGCGGGCCTTTGATGCAATTCAAAAACAGGTATAGCTGAGAAATGTATTATATTTCTATAATACACATATATACGTATATTCTTTCTTTCTTTCAACACACCGGCCATGTCCCACAAAGGCAGGGTGCCCCAAAAAGAAAAGCAAAAGTTTCTCTTTTAAATTTAGTAATTTATACGGGAGAAGGGGTTACTACCCCTTGCTCCCGGCATTTTAGTCGCCTCTTACAACACGCATGGCTTACGGAGGAAGAATTCTGTTCCACTTCCCCATGGAGATAAGAGGAAATAAACAAGAACAAGAACTAGAAAGAAAATAGAAGAATACCCAGAGGGGTGTGTATATATATGCTTGTACATGTATGTGTAGTGTGACCTAAGTGCAAGTAGAAGTTGCAAGACATACCTGAAATCTTGCATGTTTATGAGACAGACAAAAGACACCAGCAATCCTACCATCATGTAAAACAATTACAGGTTTTCGTTGTACACTCACTTGGCAGGATGGTAGTACCTCCCTGGGCGGTTGCTGTTTACCAACCTACTACCTAGGTTGGTGTGTGTGTGTGTGTGTATATATATAAATATATATATATATATATATATATATATATATATATATATATATATATATATATATATATATATATATATATATATATGGGAAGTACAATGCCTGCACCTTAAAGGAGGGGTTTGGGATATTGGCAGTTTGGAGGGATATGTTGTGTATCTCTATACGTATATGCTTCTAAACTGTTGTATTCTGAGCACCTCTGCAAAAGCAGTGATAATGTGTGAGTGTGGTGAAAGTGTTGAATGATGATGAAAGTATTTTCTTTTTGGGGATTTTCTTTCTTTTTTTTTTGGGTCACCCTGCCTCGGTGGGAGACGGCCGACTTGTTGAAAAAAAAAAAAAAAAAAAAAAAAATATATATATATATATATATATGTATGTATGTATGTATATATATATATATATATATATATATATATATATATATATATATATATATATATATATATATATATATATATATATATATATATATATATATATATATATATATATATATATATATATATATATATATATATATATATATATATATATATATTTTTTTTTTTTTTTTCCAACAAGTTGGTCGTCTCCCACCGAGGCAGGGTAACCCAAAAAAGTAAGAAAATCCCCAAAAAGAAAATACTTTCATCATCATTCAACACTTTCACCACACTCACATATTATCACTGCTTTTGCAGAGGTGCTCAGAATACAACAGTTTGGAAGCATATACGTATAAAGATACACAACATATCCCTCCAAACTGCCAATATCCCAAACCCCTCCTTTAAAGTGCAGGCATGGTACTTCCCATTTCCAGGACTCAAGTCTGACTATAAGAAAATATCCGGTTTCCCTGAATCCCTTCACTAAATATTACCCTGCTCACACTCCAACAGATCGTCAGGTCCCAAGTATCATTCGTCTCCATTCACTCCTATCTAACACGCTCATGCACGCTTGCTGGAAGTCCAAGCCCCTCGCCCACAAAACCTCCTTTACCCCCTCTTTCCAACCCTTTCGAGGATGACCCCTACCCCTCTTTCCTTCCCCTATAGATTTATATGCTTTCCATGTCATTCTACTTTGATCCATTCTCTCTAAATGACCAAACCACCTCAACAACCCCTCTTCTGCCCTCTGACTAATGCTTTTATTAACTCCACACCTTCTCCTAATTTCCACACTCCGAATTTTCTGCATAATATTTACACCACACATTGCCCTTAGACAGGACATCTCCACTGCCTCCAACCGTCTCCTCGCTGCTGCATTTACCACCCAAGCTTCACATCCATATAAGAGTGTTGGTACTACTATACTTTCATACATTCCCTTCTTTGCCTCCATAGATAACGTTTTTTGACTCCACATATACCTCAACGCACCACTCACCTTTTTTCCCTCATCAATTCTATGATTAACCTCATCCTTCATAAATCCATCCGCCGACACGTCAACTCCCAAGTATCTGAAAACATTCACTTCTTCCATACTCCTCCTCCCCAATTTGATATCCAATTTTTCTTTATCTAAATCATTTGATACCCTCATCACCTTACTCTTTTCTATGTTCACTTTCAACTTTCTACCTTTACACACATTCTCAAACTCATCCACTAACCTTTGCAATTTTTCTTTAGAATCTCCCATAAGCACAGTATCATCAGCAAAAAGTAGCTGTGTCAATTCCCATTTTGAATTTGATTCCCCATAATTTAATCCCACCCCTCTCCCGAACACCCTAGCATTTACTTCTTTTACAACCCCATCTATAAATATATTAAACAACCATGGTGACATTACACATCCCTGTCTAAGACCTACTTTTACCGGGAAGTAGTCTCCCTCTCTTCTACAAACCCTAACCTGAGCCTCACTATCCTCATAAAAGCTCTTTACAGCATTTAGTAACTTAGCACCCATTCCATGAACTTGCAACATCTGCCACATTGCTCCTCTATCCACTCTATCATATGCCTTTTCTAAATCCATAAATGCAATAAAAACTTCCCTACCTTTATCTAAATACTGTTCACATATATGCTTCAATGTAAACACTTGATCTACACATCCCCTACCCACTCTGAAGCCTACTTGCTCATCCGCAATTCTACATTCTGTCTTACCTCTAATTCTTTCAATTATAACTCTACCGTATACTTTTCCTGATATACTCAGTAAACTTATTCCTCTATAATTTTTACAATCTCTTTTGTCCCCTTTCCCTTTATATAAAGGAACTATACATGCTCTCTGCCAATCCCTAGGTACCTTCCCCTCTTTCATACATTTATTAAACAAAAGTACCAACCACTCTAACACTATATCCCCCCCTGCTTTTAACATTTCTGTCATGATCCCATCAGTTCCAGCTGCTTTACCCCCTTTCATTCTACGTAATGCCTCACGTACCTCCACCACACTTACATTCTGCTCTTCTTCACTCCTAAAAGATGGTATACCTCCCTGGCCAGTGCATGAAATTACCGCCTCCCTTTCTTCCTCAACATTTAAAAGTTCCTCAAAAAATTCTCGCCATCTACCTAATACCTCCCTCTCCCCATCTACTAACTCCCCTACTCTGTGTATATATATCTGTATATATATATCTTTCTTTCAACACACTGGCCGTATCCCACCGAGGCGGGGTGGCCCAAAAGGAAAAATGAAAGTTTCTCCTTTTACATTTAGTAATATATACAGGAGAAGAGGTTACTAGCCCCTTGCTCCCAGCATTTTAGTTGCCTCTTACAACACGCATGGCTTACGGAGGAAGAATTCTGTTCCACTTCCCCATGGAGGTAAGAGAAAATAAAGAACAAGAACTAATAAGAAAATATTAGAAAACCCAGAGGGGTGTGTATATATATGCTTGTACATGTATGTGTAGTGTGACCTAAGTGTAAGTAGAAGTAGCAAGACATACCTGAAATCTTTCATATTTATGAGACAGAAAAAAAGGACACCAGCAATCCTACCATCATGTAAAACAATTACAGGCTTCTGTTTTACACTCACTTGGCAGGACGGTAGTACCTCCCTGGGCGGTTGCTGTTTACCAACCTACTACCTAGGTTGGTGTATATATATATATATATATATATATATATATATATATATATATATATATATATATATATATATTTCTTTTTTCTTTTTTTCAACAAGTTGGCTGTCTCCCACCGAGGCAGGGTGACCCAAAAAAGAAAGAAAATCCCCAAAAACAAAATGCTTTCATCATCATTCAACACTTTCACCACACTCACACATAATCACTGTTTTTGAACATTAAAATGGTATAAAATACTGACAGTTTTTAGGTAAGACACATACGCAACAGTTAGGTATCTTTATTTCGAAACGTTTCGCCTACACAGTAGGCTTCTTCAGTCGAGTACAGAAAAGTTGATAGAAGCAGAAGAGACTTGAAGACGATGTAATCAGTCCATCACCCTTAAAGTTTTGAGGTGGTCAGTCCCTCAGTCTGGATAAGAGCATTGTTCCAAAGTCTGAAACAATGCTCTTCTCCAGACTGAGGGACTGACCACCTCAAAACTTTAAGGGTGATGGACTGATTACATCGTCTTCAAGTCTCTTCTGCTTCTATCAACTTTTCTGTACTCGACTGAAGAAGCCTACTGTGTAGGCAAAACGTTTCAAAATAAAGATACCTAACTGTTGCATATGTGTCTTACCTAACAATCACTGTTTTTGCAGAGGTGCTCAGAATACAACAGTTTAGAAGCATATATGTATAAAGATACACAACATATCCCTCCAAACTGCCAATATCCCAAACCCCTCCTTTAAAGTGCAGGCATTGTACTTCCCATTTCCAGGACTCAAGTCCGACTATATGAAAATAACCGGTTTCCCTGAATCCCTTCACTAAATATTACCCTGCTCACACTCCAACAGATCGTCAGGTCCCAAGTACCATTCGTCTCCATTCACTCCTATCTAACACGCTCATGCACGCTTGCTGGAAGTCCAAGCCCCTTGCCCACAAAACCTCCTTTACCCCCTCTCTCCAACCCTTTCGAGGACGACCCCTACCTCGCCTTCCTTCCCCTATAGATTTATATGCTTTCCATGTCATTCTACTTTGATCCATTCTCTCTAAATGACCAAACCACCTCAACAACCCCTCTTCTGCCCTCTGACTAATACTTTTATTAACTCCACACCTTTTCCTAATTTCCACACTCCAAATTTTCTGCATAATATTTACACCACACACTGCCCTTAGACAGGACATCTCCACTGCCTCCAACCGTCTCCTCGCTGCTGCATTTACCACCAAAGCTTCACACCCATATAAGAGTGTTGGTACTACTATACTTTCATACATTCCCTTCTTTACCTCCATAGATAACGTTTTTTGACTCCACATATGCCTCAATGCACCACTCACCTTTTTTCCCTCATCAGTTCTATGATTAACCTCATCCTTCATAAATCCATCCGCCGACACGTCAACTCCCAAGTATCTGAAAACATTTACTTCTTCCATACTCCTCCTCCCCAATTTGATATCCAATTTTTCTTTATCTAAATCATTTGATACCCTCATCACCTTACTCTTTTCTATGTTCACATTCAACTTTCTACCTTTACACACATTCCCAAACTCATCCACTAACCTTTGCAATTTTTCTTTAGAATCTCCCATAAGCACAGTATCATCAGCAAAAAGTAACTGTGTTAATTCCCATTTTGAATTTGATTCCCCATAATTTAATCCCACCCCTCTCCCGAACACCCTAGCATTTACTTCTTTTACAACCCCATCTATAAATATATTAAACAACCATGGTGACATTACACATCCCTGTCTAAGACCTACTTTTACCGGGAAGTAGTCTCCCTCTCTTCTACGCACCCTAACCTGAGCCTCACTATCCTCATAAAAACTCTTTACAGCATTTAGTAACTTACCACCTATTCCATATACATGTACTTGCAACATCTGCCACATTGCTCCCCTATCCACTTTATCATATTTTTTTTTTTTTCAACAAGTCGGTCGTCTCCCACCATAAATGCAATAAAAACTTCCCTACCTTTATCTAAATACTGTTCACATATATGCTTCAATGTAAACACTTGATCTACACATCCCCTACCAACTCTGAAACCTCCTTTCTCATCCGCAATCCTACATTCTGTCTTACCTCTAATTCTTTCAATTATAACCCTACCATACACTTTTCCTGGTATACTCAATAAACTTATTCCTCTATAATTTGTATAGTCTCTTTTGTCCCCTTTCCCTTTATATAAAGGGACTATACATGCTCTCCGCCAATCCCTAGGTACCTTCCCCTCTTTCATACTTTTATTAAACAAAAGTACCAACCACTCCAACACTATATCCCCCCCTGCTTTTAACATTTCTGTCATGATCCCATCAGTTCCAGCTGCTTTACCCCCTTTCATTCTACGTAATGCCTCACGTACCTCCCCCACACTTACATTCTGCTCTTCTTCACTCCTAAAAGATGGTATACCTCTCTGACCAGTGCATGAAATTACCACCTCCCTTTCTTCCTCAACATTTAAAAGTTTCTCAAAATATTCTTGCCATCTACCTATTACCTCCCTCTCCCCATCTACTAACTCCCCTACTCTGTTTTTAACTGACAAATCCATACTTTCCCTAGGCTTTCTTTCTTTTATCTTCATCAACATTTAACAATATATATATATATATATATTTTTTTTTTTTCAACAAGTCGGCCGTCTCCCACCAAGGCAGGGTGACCCAAAAAAGAAAGAAAATCCCTAAAAAGAAAATACTTTCATCATCATTCAACACTTTCACCACACTCACACATTATCACTGTTTTTGCAGAGGTGCTCAGAATACAACAGTTTAGAAGCATATACGTATGAAGATACACAACCTATCCCTCCAAACTGCCAATATCCCAAACCCCTCCTTTAAAGTGCAGGCATTGTACTTCCCATTTCCAAGACTCAAGTCCGACTATATGAAAATAACCGGTTTCCCTGAATCCCTTCACTAAATATTACCCTGCTCACACTCCAACAGATCGTCAGGTCCCAAGTATCATTCGTCTCCATTCACTCCTATCTAACATGCTCATGCACGCTTGCTGGAAGTCCAAGCCCCTCGCCCACAAAACCTCCTTTACCCCCTCTTTCCAACCGTTTCGAGGACGACCCCTACCCCTCCTTCCTTCCCCTATAGATTTATATGCTTTCCATGTCATTCTACTTTGATCCATTCTCTCTAAATGACCAAACCACCTCAACAACCCCTCTTCTGCCCTCTGACTAATGCTTTTATTAACTTCACACCTTCTCCTAATTTCCACACTCCGAATTTTCTGCATAATATTTACACCACACATTGCCCTTAGACAGGACATCTCCACTGCCTCCAACCGTCTCCTCGCTGCTGCATTTACCACCCAAGCTTCACATCCATATAAGAGTGTTGGTACTACTATACTTTCATACATTCCCTTCTTTGCCTCCATAGATAACGTTTTTTGACTCCACATATACCTCAACGCACCACTCACCTTTTTTCCCTCATCAATTCTATGATTAACCTCATCCTTCATAAATCCATCCGCCGACACGTCAACTCCCAAGTATCTGAAAACATTCACTTCTTCCATACTCCTCCTCCCCAATTTGATATCCAATTTTTCTTTATCTAAATCATTTGATACCCTCATCACCTTACTCTTTTCTATGTTCACTTTCAACTTTCTACCTTTACACACATTCTCAAACTCATCCACTAACCTTTGCAATTTTTCTTTAGAATCTCCCATAAGCACAGTATCATCAGCAAAAAGTAGCTGTGTCAATTCCCATTTTGAATTTGATTCCCCATAATTTAATCCCACCCCTCTCCCGAACACCCTAGCATTTACTTCTTTTACAACCCCATCTATAAATATATTAAACAACCATGGTGACATTACACATCCCTGTCTAAGACCTACTTTTACCGGGAAGTAGTCTCCCTCTCTTCTACAAACCCTAACCTGAGCCTCACTATCCTCATAAAAGCTCTTTACAGCATTTAGTAACTTAGCACCCATTCCATGAACTTGCAACATCTGCCACATTGCTCCTCTATCCACTCTATCATATGCCTTTTCTAAATCCATAAATGCAATAAAAACTTCCCTACCTTTATCTAAATACTGTTCACATATATGCTTCAATGTAAACACTTGATCTACACATCCCCTACCCACTCTGAAGCCTACTTGCTCATCCGCAATTCTACATTCTGTCTTACCTCTAATTCTTTCAATTATAACTCTACCGTATACTTTTCCTGATATACTCAGTAAACTTATTCCTCTATAATTTTTACAATCTCTTTTGTCCCCTTTCCCTTTATATAAAGGAACTATACATGCTCTCTGCCAATCCCTAGGTACCTTCCCCTCTTTCATACATTTATTAAACAAAAGTACCAACCACTCTAACACTATATCCCCCCCTGCTTTTAACATTTCTGTCATGATCCCATCAGTTCCAGCTGCTTTACCCCCTTTCATTCTACGTAATGCCTCACGTACCTCCACCACACTTACATTCTGCTCTTCTTCACTCCTAAAAGATGGTATACCTCCCTGGCCAGTGCATGAAATTACCGCCTCCCTTTCTTCCTCAACATTTAAAAGTTCCTCAAAAAATTCTCGCCATCTACCTAATACCTCCCTCTCCCCATCTACTAACTCCCCTACTCTGTGTATATATATCTGTATATATATATCTTTCTTTCAACACACTGGCCGTATCCCACCGAGGCGGGGTGGCCCAAAAGGAAAAATGAAAGTTTCTCCTTTTACATTTAGTAATATATACAGGAGAAGAGGTTACTAGCCCCTTGCTCCCAGCATTTTAGTTGCCTCTTACAACACGCATGGCTTACGGAGGAAGAATTCTGTTCCACTTCCCCATGGAGGTAAGAGAAAATAAAGAACAAGAACTAATAAGAAAATATTAGAAAACCCAGAGGGGTGTGTATATATATGCTTGTACATGTATGTGTAGTGTGACCTAAGTGTAAGTAGAAGTAGCAAGACATACCTGAAATCTTTCATATTTATGAGACAGAAAAAAAGGACACCAGCAATCCTACCATCATGTAAAACAATTACAGGCTTCTGTTTTACACTCACTTGGCAGGACGGTAGTCCCTTCCTGGGCGGTTGCTGTTTACCAACCTACTACCTAGGTTGGTGTATATATATATATATATATATATATATATATATATATATATATATATATATATTTCTTTTTTCTTTTTTTCAACAAGTTGGCCGTCTCCCACCGAGGCAGGGTGACCCAAAAAAGAAAGAAAATCCCCAAAAACAAAATGCTTTCATCATCATTCAACACTTTCACCACACTCACACATAATCACTGTTTTTGAACATTAAAATGGTATAAAATACTGACAGGTTTTTAGGTAAGACACATACGCAACAGTTAGGTATCTTTATTTCGAAACGTTTCGCCTACACAGTAGGCTTCTTCAGTCGAGTACAGAAAAGTTGATAGAAGCAGAAGAGACTTGAAGACGATGTAATCAGTCCATCACCCTTAAAGTTTTGAGGTGGTCAGTCCCTCAGTCTGGATAAGAGCATTGTTCCAAAGTTTGAAACAATGCTCTTCTCCAGACTGAGGGACTGACCACCTCAAAACTTTAAGGGTGATGGACTGATTACATCGTCTTCAAGTCTCTTCTGCTTCTATCAACTTTTCTGTACTTGACTGAAGAAGCCTACTGTGTAGGCAAAACGTTTCAAAATAAAGATACCTAACTGTTGCATATGTGTCTTACCTAACAATCAATGTTTTTGCAGAGGTGCTCAGAATACAACAGTTTAGAAGCATATATGTATAAAGATACACAACATATCCCTCCAAACTGCCAATATCCCAAACCCCTCCTTTAAAGTGCAGGCATTGTACTTCCCATTTCCAGGACTCAAGTCCGACTATATGAAAATAACCGGTTTCCCTGAATCCCTTCACTAAATATTACCCTGCTCACACTCCAACAGATCGTCAGGTCCCAAGTACCATTCGTCTCCATTCACTCCTATCTAACACGCTCATGCACGCTTGCTGGAAGTCCAAGCCCCTTGCCCAAAAAACCTCCTTTACCCCCTCTCTCCAACCCTTTCGAGGACGACCCCTACCTCGCCTTCCTTCCCCTATAGATTTATATGCTTTCCATGTCATTCTACTTTGATCCATTCTCTCTAAATGACCAAACCACCTCAACAACCCTTCTTCTGCCCTCTGACTAATACTTTTATTAACTCCACACCTTTTCCTAATTTCCACACTCCGAATTTTCTGCATAATAATTACACCACACTGCCCTTAGACAGGACATCTCCACTGCCTCCAACCATCTCCTCGCTGCTGCATTTACCACCAAAGCTTCACACCCATATAAGAGTGTTGGTACTACTATACTTTCATACATTCCCTTCTTTACCTCCATAGATAACGTTTTTTGACTCCACATATACCTCAATGCACCACTCACCTTTTTTCCCTCATCAGTTCTATGATTAACCTCATCCTTCATAAATCCATCCGCCGACACGTCAACTCCCAAGTATCTGAAAACATTTACTTCTTCCATACTCCTCCCCAATTTGATATCCAATTTTTCTTTATCTAAATCATTTGATACCCTCATCACCTTACTCTTTTCTATGTTCACATTCATCTTTCTACCTTTACACACATTCCCAAACTCATCCACTAACCTTTGCAATTTTTCTTTAGAATCTCCCATAAGCACAGTATCATCAGCAAAAAGTAACTGTGTTAATTCCCATTTTGAATTTGATTCCCCATAATTTAATCCCACCCCTCTCCCGAACACCCTAGCATTTACTTCTTTTACAACCCCATCTATAAATATATTAAACAACCATGGTGACATTACACATCCCTGTCTAAGACCTACTTTTACCGGGAAGTAGTCTCCCTCTCTTCTACGCACCCTAACCTGAGCCTCACTATCCTCATAAAAACTCTTTACAGCATTTAGTAACTTACCACCTATTCCATATACATGTACTTGCAACATCTGCCACATTGCTCCCCTATCCACTTTATCATATTTTTTTTTTTTTCAACAAGTCGGTCGTCTTCCACCATAAATGCAATAAAAACTTCCCTACCTTTATCTAAATACTGTTCACATATATGCTTCAATGTAAACACTTGATCTACACATCCCCTACCAACTCTGAAACCTCCTTTCTCATCCGCAATCCTACATTCTGTCTTACCTCTAATTCTTTCAATTATAACCCTACCATACACTTTTCCTGGTATACTCAATAAACTTATTCCTCTATAATTTGTATAGTCTCTTTTGTCCCCTTTCCCTTTATATAAAGGGACTATACATGCTCTCCGCCAATCCCTAGGTACCTTCCCCTCTTTCATACTTTTATTAAACAAAAGTACCAACCACTCCAACACTATATCCCCCCCTGCTTTTAACATTTCTGTCATGATCCCATCAGTTCCAGCTGCTTTACCCCCTTTCATTCTACGTAATGCCTCACGTACCTCCCCCACACTTACATTCTGCTCTTCTTCACTCCTAAAAGATGGTATACCTCTCTGACCAGTGCATGAAATTACCACCTCCCTTTCTTCCTCAACATTTAAAAGTTTCTCAAAATATTCTCGCCATCTACCTATTACCTCCCTCTCCCCATCTACTAACTCCCCTACTCTGTTTTTAACTGACAAATCCATACTTTCCCTTGGCTTTCTTTCTTTTATCTTCATCAACATTTAACAATATATATATATATATATATTTTTTTTTTTTTTCAACAAGTCGGCCGTCTCCCACCAAGGCAGGGTGACCCAAAAAAGAAGGAAAATCCCTAAAAAGAAAATACTTTCATCATCATTCAACACTTTCACCACACTCACACATTATCACTGTTTTTGCAGAGGTGCTCAGAATACAACAGTTTAGAAGCATATACGTATAAAGACACACAACATATCCCTCCAAACTGCCAATATCCCAAACCCCTCCGTTAAAGTGCAGGCATTGTACTTCCCATTTCCAAGACTCAAGTCCGACTATATGAAAATAACCGGTTTCCCTGAATCCCTTCACTAAATATTACCCTGGTCACACTCCAACAGATCGTCAGGTCCCAAGTATCATTCGTCTCCATTCACTCCTATCTAACACGCTCATGCACGCTTGCTGGAAGTCCAAGTCCCTCGCCCACAAAACCTCCTTTACCCCCTCTTTCCAACCATTTCGAGGACGACCCCTACCCCTCCTTCCTTCCCCTATAGATTTATATGCTTTCCATGTCATTCTACTTTGATCCATTCTCTCTAAATGACCAAACCACCTCAACAACCCCTCTTCTGCCCTCTGACTAATGATTTTATTAACTCCACACCTTCTCCTAATTTCCACACTCCGAATTTTCTGCATAATATTTACACCACACATTGCCCTTAGACAGGACATCTCCACTGCCTCCAACCGTCTCCTCGCTGCTGCATTTACCACCCAAGCTTCACATCCATATAAGAGTGTTGGTACTACTATACTTTCATACATTCCCTTCTTTGCCTCGATAGATAACGTTTTTTGACTCCACATATACCTCAATGCACCAGTCACCTTTTTTCCCTCATCAATTCTATGATTAACCTCATCCTTCATAAATCCATCCGCCGACACGTCAACTCCCAAGTACATGTATCTGAAAACATTCACTTCTTCCATACTCCTCCTCCCCAATTTGATATCCAATTTTTCTTTATCTAAGTCATTTGATACCCTCATCACCTTACTCTTTTCTATGTTCACTTTCAACTTTCTACCTTTACACACATTCCCAAACTCATCCACTAACCTTTGCAATTTTTCTCTAGAATCTCCCATAAGCACAGTATCATCAGCAAAAAGTAATTGTGTCAATTCCCATTTTGTATTTGATTCCCAATAATTTAACCCCACCCCTCTCCCGAACACCCTAGCATTTACTTCTTTTACAACCCCATCTATAAATATATTAAACAACCATGGTGACATTACACATCCCTGTCTAAGACCTACTTTTACCGGGAAGTATTTTCCCCTCTTCTACACACCCTAACCTGAGCCTCACTATCCTCATAAAAACTCTTTACAGCATTTAATAACTTGCCACCTATTCCATATACTTGCAACATCTGCCACATTGCTCCCCTATCCACTCTATCATATGCCTTTTCTAAATCCATAAATGCAATAAAAACTTCCCTACCTTTATCTAAATACTGTTCACATATATGCTTCAATGTAAACACTTGATCTACACATCCCCTACCCACTCTGAAGCCTCCTTTCTCATCCGCAATTCTACATTCTGTCTTACCTCTAATTCTTTCAATTATAACCCTACCATACACTTTTTCTGGTATACTCAGTAAACTTATTCCTCTATAATTTGTACAGTCTCTTTTGTCCCCTTTCCCTTTATATAAGAAAGCCTAGGGAAAGTATGGATTTGTCAGTTAAAAACAGAGTAGGGAAGTTAGCCTTATCTAAATACTGTTCACTTATTTGTTTCACTGTAAACACCTGGTCCACACACCCCTACCTTTCCTAAAGCCTCCTGCTATCCTATTCTCCGTCTTACTCTTAATTCTTTCAATAATAACTCTACCATACACTTTACCAGGTATACTCAACAGATTTATCCCCCTATAATTTTTGCACTCTCTTTTGTCCCCTTTGCCTTTATACAAAGGAACTATGCATGCTCTCTGCCAATCCCTAGGTACCTTACCCTCTTCCATACATTTATTAAATAATTGCACCAACCACTCCAAAACTATATCCCCACCTGCTTTTAACATTTCTATCTTTATCCCATCAATCCCGGCTGCCTTACCCCCTTTTATTTTACCTACTGCCTCACGAACTTCCCCCACACTCAGAACTGGCTCTTCCTCACTCCTACAAGATGTTATTCCTCCTTGCCCTATACACGAAATCACAGCTTCCCTATCTTCATCAACATTTAACAATTCCTCAGAATATTCCCTCCATCTTCCCAATACCTCTAACTCTCCATTTAATAACTCTCCTCTCCTATTTTTAACTGACAAATCCATTTGTTCTCTAGGCTTCCTTAACTTGTTAATCTCACTCCAAAACTTTTTCTTATTTTCAACAAAATTTGTTGATAACATCTCACCCACTATTATTACAGGTCGGCCATCACTGATCCGGCAGTCAGTCATCCAGTTCCATCAGTAATCCGTCACTAATTTTTGGCTAGCATTATTTCAAATTTCATCAATATACTGACTCAAATTTCATCATTATACTGACTCAGAAATTGTGCAGATGGCTGTAAATCCACAGCAGCAAGCCAGTGGACGAGAAAGCAGTGATGAAAATGAGGAAGATGTAGCAGAGAGAGAGTCTTTATTAATGGGTTAATTAAGTGTATTCTAACCTAACCATTCTGTAATCTGACAAACTCACTAATCCAGCACACTACAGGTCCCAATGATGCCGGATTAGTGATGGCTGACCTGTATTATTATTATTATTACAGTGGAACCTCAGTTGTTGAATTTAATTAATTTCAGATGTCAATTTGACAAGCAAAATGGATGACAACCAAAGCAGTTTTTCCCATAAAGAATAATGTAAACAGAATTAATCTGTTCCAAACCCCAAATGACAATATAATAATTTATTAAAAATGTACTAACTACTACATAAAACTGTAAAAATAAATACTAAAGGAAACTTTAACTGAAATACTGTACAATAAATGAAAATTTAACTGCCTCTTACTTGTCAGAGGAGAGCAAATGGCATACTGGAAGCAGGAGGTGGAGGAGAGGAGGGGGTATGTTACTGCTTGGAAGGAGAGTCACCTATTAACCCTTTGAGGGTCGACAGGCCCTCTCCAAGACTTGTTCTCAGGGTCGGCCAAATTTAAAAAAAAAAATGATTTTTTCTTATGAAAAGATAGAGAATCTTTTCCCGATCATAATGACACCAAAAGTATGAAATTTGATGGAAAACTTACGGAATTATGCTCTTGCGAAGTTAGCGGTCTTGACGATGTTTATGCATCGGCGATTTTGTCCACTTTGAGCATATTTACGGCCAATTCCAGTGTACTAGTCGAGAAAAATCATAACTATTTCTCTAGAACTCCATTTTTTCTATTGAATGAGTACAAGAAACCACCCATTTACTGATTTAAACTATCCAATACAGTGGTCAGAATTTAGCAATTTGCCAATTTCACACAAATTTCAAAATATGCCAATTTCCAAATAGGGTCCAGAATAAACAAGAAAGACATTCCTAGCACTAAAATAACATTTCCTCTGTTCGTTAGTCACATCCCCAGGCCCCTCTTATATTTCTTTGGCTTTCCACTTTCAATTTTTATTCTTACAAAAAATAGAAGATTTACTGTTATGCAGACTGCTGCATTAGTGTAAAAATGGTATAAATAATATCAGTGCACTTGTGAAAGAATATTAGACTCACCAGTTGATGTGTATTGGATGCTTGGCATGATTTGTTTACTTTTGAACTTTGGTAAAAATCGAACATTTCTGCTACTTTGAGCTCAGTTTCAAGGTACTTTTCATTTTAAACCCAGTCAAATTCATCTCAATTTCTGTAATATGTCTTCCATTCTCTAAAATGAGACCAAGAAAACTAGAATACAACAATAAATACCACACGAAAATACAATGCAAAGTCGTTGTTTTATTCCAAAAACATGGTCAAAGTTTTTTTTTCTCTCATTATGCACTGTGTGCTGCAGGATTTTTTTTATACTGCACACACTGACCACATAGACCCATTCTTTCATATGTATGCCTACCAGCTTTCTCCCACTAGATTTGAGGGCGCTAGAATTTAGGCGTACTAGTACGTCAAAAACCCTGGGTCGTAAGCCGTACTAGTACGGCCGAAACCCCCAAAGGGTTAGTATGTCAGGCAACTGTCCTGGTGTTGTTTCTTTTCTTTGTCTCTTTTCACAACCAACACTACTCTGGCTCACTGATTCTTCGTCTTACTAAAAACTTGTACAGTGAGGGTTTGTTTCAGGCTCTGTTTTAACATTTGTTTAAATTGAGACATTACACTGTCATTGTACATATTAGAGAAACAGATAGCCACTGCTTTGTCTGGATGGTATTTTTCAGCAAACTCCTGCACAGCTCCTCCGCTGCTATCTATTGCTGCTCTTTCTGAAGGCCTACAAGTTCTGTGGTGAGTTCAGTTCTGTGCTCCTCTACCTCCTCCTCGTCATCTTCAGTCACCTCTAGGCCCAGGGTCTTCCCCAGTGACACAGTATCCTCTACTGGCTCAGGCTCATCTTCAAAGTCATCAAAATCCCTGGCTACCACAAAGTCAGGCCACAATTTCTTCCATGCTGACTGCATGGTCCTGGAAGACACTTTTCCCCACGCTTTGTCTATAAGCCTCAAGCAGGTGAGGATATTGAAATGGTCCTTCCAGAACTCCTTAAGGGTTAAATTTGTTTCTAAAGTAACTTCAAAGCACCTTTCAACAGTGCTTTGGTGTAGAGTTTCTTGAAGTTAGAAATGACCTGCTGGTCCATGGGCTGGATGAGGCAAGAACCTCACATTTATAAAACTGAACTCCTCCAGCAACTTGTTTTCCAAGCTTGGAGAGTGGGCAGGAGCATTATCCATAAGTAAAAGGGCCCCTGAGTGGCAATTGTTTTTTAATGAGATACTTTTTAACAGTGGGAGCAAAGCCCTCATGAACCCATTCAATAAAAAATTGTCTTGTTCCCAAGCTTTCGTGTTGGCCCTCCACATTACAGAAAATTGTTTTTTCATAACATTGCTCTTAAAAACTCATAAATTTTTGGAATGATAAACAAGTAAGAGCTTCAGTTTCAATTCCCCCACGCTGTCGACTCATTAACCAGTGTGCATTCTTTGAGCACGTGGCCCGAGCCGTTCACATTGTTGGTCGACAACCAAGAGACTGCACAAAAACCAGGACATTTTTTCTCGAATTCCTCGTTCAAAAACCGATTTGTTCGACAAGTAATACAGTCGAGAACTGAGGTTCCACTATACGTATTAAAGTTTCATTTTTATTTCTTATGAGCCATTCAGTAGTTATACAAACTGATTATTCAGTATTTTGAGTTTGCTTTTATTATAATACATATATAATTTAATACAGTAAGACTCAGAAGAAAGCCACTAATTATGATAATTCATAAAGCTACATACTGATATCTAGAAGAAGGTAACAAAAGGTCTAGGTAGTATACAATAAAGCTCAGAAGAAAGCCACTAATTATGTTAATTCATAAAGCTACATACTGATATCTAGAAGAGAGTAACAAAAGGTCTAGGTAGTGATAGATAGAATATAAGATTGAATGATGAGAGTATGGAAGGAGTGGATGTACATATTTAGATATTTGGGAGTGAACATGTCAGTAGATGGGTTTATGAAAGATGAGGTGGACCATAGAATAAATGAGAGGGGAAAACTAGGATAGTGTGTTGAGACATCTGTGGAAAGAAGGTTTATCTATGGAGGCAAAGAGGTAATGTACCACAGTATAATGGTATTAACACCTTCATGGAAGTGAGGAATGAGTTTTGAATGCTGCAATGAGAGGGCAGCTAGAGGCAGTGGTGATGTCATGTTTGAGAGCAGTGTGTGCTGTGAATATCATGCCCAGAGTTTGGAGTGTAGAAATTAAAAGACATTGTGTGGTCATTGTGGGTATAATTCACAGAGCTGAGGAGGGTCATTAAGGTAGTTTGGGAATATATTGAGGGAAAGGAATAGGATGACAAAAAGGGTGTGTCAAGTTGGAGCAGAAGGTAGGAGGAGTAAGTTATTCCAGGAAGGGTTGAAGGAAGGGACTGAAAGAGGTTTTGAGTGTTAAGGGCTTGAGCATCCAGCAGGCTTGTGTGTGTGTGTGTTAAATAGGAGCAAAAGAGACAAATGATTTTAAGTGGATGCTCTGTTGGAGTGTGAACCCTTGCTCACACTTATGAATGGAGTCAAGAAAACTATTTAGCCAGACTTCAGCTCTGTAGGTGGGAAGGGCAATCACTCTGAAGGAAGGGTGGGAATGTTGCAATTGGAGAGTAATCTAAATTGTGATATCAACACTATTTTGACAAGACAGCAGTTGAATGAATGATGGTGAAAATGTTTACTTTTTTGAGTCACCCTAGCTTGGTTGGAGTCAGTCATTGACATAAAAATAAAGTGTACAATAGATATATAGTATATAAAAAAATTTATGTAGATATTCATTTCTTGTCAGAGTGCAAAAATAAGAGGAGGGGGTTATACAGTTGCTACCCTGTACTTTAAAGAATGTCCTACACGAAATATTAAGGGCATTATATCTGGAAGTGCTCTCGAAGAAGCTGACAAGGCCCTCCTCATGAATATATTCTGTAAGGGTGAGTATAAACATTAAAACTGGTTTTCACAGAAACAGTGAAGCACTTACCTATACGTACTAGATATTTACTGCTCAGCCCTAGCAATTTTAATTTTTATGTCTGTCATATGTTATCTAGCCATGAAACCCCATTCCAGAGATGAGAGACTGATACAGTCATCAGTAGCTTTAATAATTAACCCAACTCCTTACAACAACACACTTTCCTCTTATTTCAGTTGGTAAACTTTCTAAATATTAATGAGAGAGAGGTAGCAATTTCATGTATTGGGCAGGGAGGTATAATGTCTTTTAGGAGTGAGGAAGATCCAGATGTGAGTGTGGTAATGGTGTATGAGGCAGTAAGTGAATGAAAGGGTTTAATGCAGCTGGGAGAGGTGGATCAAGACATATATGTTAAAAGCAGGTGGGGATATAGTTTTCAGGTGGTTGATACATTTGTTCAGTAAATGTATGAAAGTGCAGAAGGTACATAGTGATTCTCAGAGAGCATCCATAGTTTTTTGCATAATGGAAAATGGGATAAAAGAGAGTTTAAGAATTATAGGGGGCAAAAGCCAGGTAAAATGTATAGTAGAGTTATTACAGAAAAAAATCAAGGGTTAGACAGGGAGCAGGATTGCAGATGCACAAGTGTTTACATAAAACATTTAAGCAAACAATACATAGATGAAGGTAAAGAAGTTTTTGTTGCATTTATGGATTTAAAAAGAGCATGTGATAAGGTGGATAGAGAAGCAATGTGGCAAATGTTGCTAGTGTATGGAATAGGTGGTAGGTTACTTAAAGTACTAAAGAGTTTTTTGAGGATAGTAAGACTCAGGTTAGGGTATGTAGGAGAGAAAGGGGATTATTTTCTAGAAAAAAGTAGGCCTTTGACAGGGATGCGTAATGTCACCATGGTTATTTACCATATTTATAGATGGGGTTGTGAAAGTGAATGCTAAAGTGTTAAGGAGAGGAGTGGGATTAAAAGCTAAAGAATTTATGTCACAGTTGCTTTTTGCCAACTATACAGTACTTCTGGGAGATTCTGAAAAGAAGTTGCAGAGGTTGGTAGATGAATTTGGGAGAGTATTTAAAAGAAGGAGATTAAAAGTGAACATAGGAAAGAGCAAGGTGATGATAGTAACAAAAAATTTAGGTGTTGAAAGATTGCATATCAAATTGGAAGGACAGAGTTTGGAGGAAGTGAATGTATTCAGCATATGAGCTGTAATGTTTGCACGCCTCTGGCAAGATGGTGATAGAGTGAATGATAGTGAAAGCATTGTCTTTTTCAGGTCAGCCTACCTTGGTGGGAGATGACTAGTGTGTTAAAAAAATTGGTGACATCATGCATGTCTGTCTAAATCCTACTTCACTGTATTTCTTAACTTGAGCCTCGCTATCAGCATGAAGACTATTGACTACTTTTAATAACCTACGACTGATTCGTACATTTGAAACAGCTGCTACATTGCTCCCCTATCCAACCTATAATATGCCTTTTCAAAATCTGTAAATGCAAAAACTGACCCTTCTGTTTAGGTATTGTTCACTTAATATGCTTCAATGTAAACACTTAGTATACACATCTACTACCCTTCATAAATCCTCCTTACTCCTCTGCAGTCCTAATTTCTGTCTTACCCCGAAGAATTTTTGTCTCTAATTAAATTTTTTACCATTAATGCAATTTTAAGATTTATTCAGACTCTTGTTAAATTTTATTTCTCATAGTTTTCGAATATTACAGTGGCTAAATCATTGAAGAGAAAAGAGAGGGAACATGAAAAGGAGTCTGCATTTCAAGATAACCCAGGAGAGAAATGCTTGGTTGTCTTAAATGAGTGTAAGTAAGTTCAGTATTATTATTATTATTATTATTATTTCATTTTATGGATAGAGTGTTAAACCCATAGAGTTCTTATAACACTGGGGTAATGGGAGGCAACCAGATTCAATCCAAATAAAGGGAATGTAGCTGGATCAATAACTCTTCACTGGCATCAAGGCAGCTTCAGTGAAAGGTATGAGTTCATCCAATTTGATGTATCTTTATACAAGGTACTGTCATAGTGACTGGTATATCTGTCTGAAATGGGTGAATAGTTCCAGCTAATGTTGTTCTGATGGTATCTTAGATGCATGCCACTCTGATACTTTCTCATCACTCTTATTCTCTGTAAAACATTTATAAAAATTTTTTTTTTCAAGAATCAATTACACAGGCCAATAAGTTATTTTCATTAAATATCTCTGAATGTGCATGGTTTTAGTGGAGTAACATATATATATATAGTAATAAGGATGAGTATGGAAGAAGTGAATGTTTTCAGATACTTGGGAGTTGACGTGTCGGCGGATGGATTTATGAAGGATGAGGTTAATCATAGAATTGATGAGGGAAAAAAGGTGAGTGGTGCGTTGAGGTATATGTGGAGTCAAAAAACGTTATCTATGGAGGCAAAGAAGGGAATGTATGAAAGTATAGTAGTACCAACACTCTTATATGGATGTGAAGCTTGGGTGGTAAATGCAGCAGCGAGGAGACGGTTGGAGGCAGTGGAGATGTCCTGTCTAAGGGCAATGTGTGGTGTAAATATTATGCAGAAAATTCGGAGTGTGGAAATTAGGAGAAGGTGTGGAGTTAATAAAAGCATTAGTCAGAGGGCAGAAGAGGGGTTGTTGAGGTGGTTTGGTCATTTAGAGAGAATGGATCAAAGTAGAATGACATGGAAAGCATATAAATCTATAGGGGAAGGAAGGAGGGGTAGGGGTCGTCCTCAAAAGGGTTGGAAAGAGGGGGTAAAGGAGGTTTTGTGGGCGAGGGGCTTGGACTTCCAGCAAGCGTGCATGAGCGTGTTAGATAGGAGTGAATGGAGACGAATGATACTTGGGACCTGACGATCTGTTGGAGTGTGAGTAGGGTAATATTTAGTGAAGGGATTCAGGGAAACCGGTTATTTTTATATAGTCGGACTTGAGTTCTGGAAATGGGAAGTACAATGCCTGCACTTTAAAGGAGGGGTTTGGGATATTGGCAGTTTGGAGGGATATGTTGTGTGTCTTTATACGTATATGCTTCTAAACTGTTGTATTCTGAGCACCTCTGCAAAAACAGTGATAATGTGTGAGTGTGGTGAAAGTGTTGAATGATGATGAAAGTATTTTCTTTTTGGGGATTTTCTTACTTTCTTGGGTCACCCTGCCTCGGTGGGAGACGGCCGACTTGTTGAAAAAAAAAAAAATAATAATAATATCTTTATTTACTACAAGTACATGTACATGTCATACAAGCCTAGCTGACATCAATGACATACTACTATATAGAAAGCCCCTTGTTATGCTCAGCATTTTGGGCAAATTAGGTCAGTGCCCCAGGATGCGACCCACACCAGTCGACTAACACCCAGGTATCCATTTTACTGATGGGGAACATAGACAACAGGTGTAAAGAAACACGCCCAGTGTTTCTACTCTGGTTGGGAATCGAACCCAGGCCCTTGCCGTGTGAAGCGAGAGCGTTAGCCACCAGGCCATTATTTAGTGGTAACTGTGGTGAGAGGATGAGAGTATTGAATAAATTAAAGGAGGAGTCAGGTAGGGTAAGTTATAAAGAACTGTTGGGAGAAAGGTGGGGCAGAGTATGTAAAGGTAATAAGGAGGGGATTGAACAGGTGTGGAGTAGACTTAAAAGGTATGGTGTTAGAGGATGGGTGCAGGTGATGAGAAGAATGATGGTGAAATGATGAGTTAAGAGGATGGTAAGGGAGAAAAAAGTGAGTAAATGAAAGGGTTTTACAGTTTAGAAGTGATTTATGAAGGGTGGGATATATGAAGAGAAAAAGGGGGTTGAAAGAGTGGTGTAGGAGTGCAAATTCAAGCCAGTGAGAGTGGGGGAGGCTTTATCAACAAATTTCAAAGAGAATATAAAAAATATATGAAATGAGATCACTAAGCTGAGAGAGCCTGAGGAACAAATGGATTTATCAGTTAAAACAAAAGAGGGGCATTATTAGATGAGGAGGTGGAAGTATTGGGAAGATAAAGGGAATGTTTTGAGGAGTTGTTGAATGTTAATGAAAAAAGAGAGGCAGTGAGCTCGTGCATTGGGCAGAGAGGTATACCATCTTGTAGGAGTGAGGAAGAGCAAGATGTGAGTGTGTGGGGCAGAATGAAAGGAAAGTAAAGCAACTGGAATAGATGGGATTAAGATGGAAATGTTAAAGGCAGGTGGAGATATAGTTTTCAAGTAATTGGTGCATTTGTTCAGTATATGTAAAGGGGAAAGGTGTGTAATAATGTTGGTAGAATTACCGACAATATGTAAAGTAAAAGGACACAAGTGTAACTAATGTGACATTTTTATTGTGGCAACATTTCGCTCTCCAGGAGCTTTGTCAAGCCGTAACGGCTTGACAAAGCTCCTGGAGAGTGAAATGTTGCCACAATAAAAATGTCACATTAGTTGCACTTGTGTCCTTTCACTTTACAAAGGGGAAAGGCACCTATGGATTGGCAGAGATCATATATAGTTGTTTTGCATAAGGAAAAATGGAATAAAAGAAAGAGTGAGAATTATAGGGGTGTGATAAAAGAGAAAAAGTTAGCTTATGAGATGTTTTTACAAAGCAGAAGTGTTATAAGAAGAGCAGAGTATATGGAGAGTAAAAGAAAGGTGAAGAGAGTGGTGAGAGAGTGCAAAAGGAGAGCAGATGATAGAGTGAGAGAGGCACTGTCAAGAAATTTTAATGAAAATAAGAAAAAATTTGATAGGTAGTAGGTTGGTAGACAGCAACCACCCAGGGAGGTACTACCGTCCTGCGAAGTGAGTGTAAAACGAAAACCTGTAATTGTTTTACATGATGGTAGGATTGCTGGTGTCTTTTTTTTCTGTCTCATAAACATGCAAGATTTCAGGTATGTCTTGCCACTTCTACTTACACTTAGGTCACACTACACATACATGTACAAGCATATATATACACACCCCTCTGGGTTTTCTGCTATTTTCTTTCTAGTTCTTGTTCTTGTTTATTTCCTCTTATCTCCATGGGGAAGTGGAACAGAATACTTCCTCCGTAAGCCATGCATGTCGTAAGAGGCGACTGAAATGCCGGGAGCAAGGGGCTAGTAACCCCTTCTCCTGTATATATTACTAAATTTGAAAGGAGAAACTTTCGTTTTTTCTTTTGGGCCACCCCACCTCGGTGGGATACGGCTGGTACGTTGAAAGAAGAAAGAAGAAAAAATTTTGGAGTGAGTTAAACAAGTTAAGAAAGCCTAGGGAACATATGGATTTGTCAGTTAAAAACAGAGTAGGGGAGTTAGTAGATGGAGAGAGGGAGGTATTAGGTAGATGGTGAGAATATTTTGAGGAACTTTTAAATGTTGAGGAAGAAAGGGAGGTGGTAATTTCATGCACTGGCCAGGGAGGTATACCATCTTTTAGGAGTGAAGAAGAGCAGAATGTAAGTGTGGGGGGGGAGGTACGTGAGGCATTACGTAGAATGAAAGGGGGTAAAGCAGCTGGAACTGATGGGATCATGACAGAAATGTTAAAAGCAGGGGGGAATATAGCGTTGGAGTGGTTGGTACTTTTGTTTAATAAATGTATGAAAGAGAGGAAGTTACCTAGGGATTGGTGGAGAGTATGTATAGTCCCTTTATATAAAGGGAAGTGGGACAAAGGAGATTGTAAAAATTATAGAGGAATAAGTTTACTATTAACAGTTTGGAGGGATATGTTGTGTATCTTTATACGTATATGCTTCTAAACTGTTGTGTTCTGAGCACCTCTGCAAAAACAGTGATTATGTGTGAGTGAGGTGAAAGTGTTGAATGATGATGAAAGTATTTTCTTTTTGGGGATTTTCTTTCTTTTTGGGTCACCCTGCCTCTGTGGGAGATGGCCGGCTTGTTGAAAAAAAATAAAAAGTTTACTGAGTATACCAGGAAAAGTGTACGCTAGGGTTATTATTGAAAGAATTAGAGGTAAGACAGAATGTAGGATTGCGGATGAGCAAGGAGGTTTCAGAGTGGGTAGGGGATGTGTAGATCAAGTGTTTACAATGAAGCATGTATGTGAACAGTATTTAGATAAAAGTAGGGAAGTTTTTATTGCATTTATGGATTTAGAAAAAGCATATGATAGAGTGGTTAGAGGAGCAATGTGGCAGATGTTGCAAGTACAGTGGACCCCCGCATAGCGAACGCCTTGCATAGCGAACAATCCGCATAGCGAACGCTTTGTTCGCTGAAATTTTGCCCCGCATAGTAGACAAAAACCCGCTCAGCGAACTTCGTCCGAGACGCGTCCAATGTGGGCCCTCAGCCAGCCTCACATGTGCCGCCCGTCCCATTGTTTACCAGCTAGCCTCCGCGGTAACATTCAAGCATACACTCGGAATATTTCGTATTATTACAGTGTTTTCGGTGCTGTTTCTGGAAAATAAGTGACCATGGGCCCCAAGAAAGCTTCTAGTGCCAACCCTGTGGTAAAAAGGGTGAGAATTAGTATGGAAATTAAGAAAGATTTTGAAGGGTTTGGGGCTAACCCTGAGAAGCCTATGCCAGTTGTGGAATCCATTGTGCCTACTTCAAAAATTAAGGAAATGTGTGCACAGTGGGTTGAACTGCAAACCTTTATGGATGAAAATCACCCTGACACAGCTGTTGCAAGCCGTGCTGGTGACTATTTCAATGACAATGTTATGGCCCATTTTAGGAAAGTCTTGAAGGAACGGGAGGTACAGAGCTCTATGGACAGATTTGTTGTGCGACAGAGGTCCAGTGACTCTCAAGCTGGTCCTAGTGGCATTAAAAGAAGAAGGGAAGTAACCCCAGAAAAGGACTTGCTACCTCAAGTCCTAATGGAAGGGGATTCCCCTTCTAAACAGTAAGAAGATAATGCTCTCCCCTCCTCCCATCCCATCAATCATCACCAGATCTTCAATAAAAGTAAGTGTCATGTAATTGTGCATGCCTTTTTCAGTTTGTGTGTACTAAAATTAACATTTTTTTGTGGTAAAAAAATTTTTTTTTCATACTTTTGGGTGTCTTGCACGGATTAATTTTATTTCCATTATTTCTTATGGGGAAAATTAATTCGCATAGCGAACATTTCGCATAACGACCAGCTCTCTTGCACGGATTAAGTTCGCTATGCGGGGGTCCACTGTATATGGAATAGGTGGTAAGTTACTAAATGCTGTAAAGAGTTTTTATGAGGATAGTGAGGCTCAGGTTAGGGTGTGTAGAAGAGAGGGAGACTACTTCCCAGTAAAAGTAGGTCTTAGACAGGGATGTGTAATGTCACCATGGTTGTTTAATATATTTATAGATGGGGTTGTAAAAGAAGTAAATGCTAGGGTGTTCAGGAGAGGGGTGGGATTAAATTATGGGGAATCAAATTCAAAATGGGAATTGACACAGTTACTTTTTACTGATGATACTGTCCTTATGGGAGATTCTAAAGAAAAATTGCAAAGGTTAGTGGATGAGTTTGGGAATGTGTGTAAAGGTAGAAAGTTGAAAGTGAACATAGAAAAGAGTAAGGTTATGAGGGTATCAAATGATTTAGATAAAGAAAAATTGGATATCAAATTGGGGAGGAGGACTATGGAAGAAGTGAATGTTTTCAGATACTTGGGAGTTGACGTGTCGGCGGATGGATTTATGAAGGATGAGGTTAATCATAGAATTGATGAGGGAAAAAAGGTGAGTGGTGCATTGAGGTATATGTGGAGTCAAAAAAGTTATCTATGGAGGCAAAGAAGGGAATGTATGAAAGTATAGTAGTACCAACACTCTTATATGGCTGTGAAGCTTTGGTGGTAAATGCAGCAGCGAGGAGACGGTTGGAGGCAGTGGAGATGTCCTGTCTAAGGGCAATGTGTGGTGTAAATATTATGCAGAAAATTCGGAGTGTGGAAATTAGGAGAAGGTGTGGAGTTAATAAAAGCATTAGTCAAAGGGCAGAAGAGGGGTTGTTGAGGTGGTTTGTCGTTTAGAGAGAATGGATCAAAGTAGAATGACATGGAAAGCATATAAATCTGTAGGGGAAGGAAGGCGGGATAGGGGTCGTCCTTGAAAGGGTTGGAGAGAGGGGGTAAAGGAGGTTTTGTGGGCGAGGGGCTTCAACTTCCAGCAAGCGTGCGTGAGCGTGTTAGATAGGAGTGAATGGAGACAAATGGTACTTGGGACCTGACGATCTGTTGGAGTGTGAGCAGGGTAATGTTTAGTGAAAGGATTCAGGGAAACCAGTTATTTTCATTTAGTCAGACTTGAGTCCTGGAAATGGGAAGTACAATGCCTGCACTTTAAAGGAGGGGTTTAGGATATTGGCAGTTTGGATGGATATATTGTGATAATGTGTGAGTGTGGTGAAAGTGTTGAATGATGATGAAAGTATTTTCTTTTTGGGGATTTTCTTTCTTTTTTTTTGGGTCACCCTGCCTCGGTGGGAGAAGGCCGACTTGTTGAAAAAAAAAAAATATGATAGAGTGGATATTGGAACAATGTGGCAGATGTTGCAAGTACTGTATATGGAATAGGTGGTAAGTTACTAAATGCTGTAAAGAGTTTTTATGAGGATAGTGAGGCTCAGGTTAGGGTGTGTACAAGAGAGGGAGACTACTTCCCGGTAAAAGTAGGTCTTAGACAGGGATGTGTAATGTCACCATGGTTGTTTAATATATTTATAGATGGGGTTGTAAAAGATGTAAATGCTAGGGTGTTCGGGAGAGGGGTGGGATTAAATTATGGGGAATCAAATACAAAATGGGAATTGACACAGTTACTTTTTGCTAATGATACTGTGCTTATGGGAGAATCTAAAGAAAATTTGCAAATTTTAGTGGACGAATTTGGGAGTGTGTGTAAAGGTAGAAAGTTGAAAGTGAACATAGAAAAGAGTAAGGTGATGAGGGTATCAAATGATTTAGATAAAGAAAAATTGGATATCAAATTGGGGAGGAGGAGTATGGAAGAAGTGAATGTTTTCAGATACTTGGGAGTTGACATGTCAGCGGATGGATTTATGAAGGATGAGGTTAATCATAGAATTGATGAGGGAAAAAAGGTGAGTGGTGTGTTGAGGTATATGTGGAGTCAAAAAACATTATCTATGGAGGCAAAGAAGGGAATGTATGAAAGTATAGTAGTACCAACACTCTTATATGGGTGTGAAGCTTGGGTTGTGAATGCAGCAGCGAGGAGGCGGTTGGAGGCAGTGGAGATGTCCTGTCTAAGGGCAATGTGCGGTGTAAATATTATGCTGAAGAGGGGTTGTTGAAGTGGTTTGGTCATTTAGAGAGAATGGATCAAAGTAGAATGACATGGAGAGCATTTAAATCTGTAGGAGAAGGAAGGCGGGGTAGGGGTCGTCCTCGAAAAGGCTGGAAGGAAGGGGTAAGGGAGGTTTTGTGGGCGAGGGGCTTGGACTTCCAGCAGGCGTGCATGAGTGTGTTCGATAGGAGTGAATGGAGACGAATGGTATTTGGGACCTGACGATCTGTTCGAGTGTGAGCAGGGTAATATTTAGTGAAGGTATTCAGGGAAACTGGTTATTTTTATATAGCCGGATTTGAGTCCTGGAAATGGGAAGTACAATGCCTGCACTCTGAAGGAGGAGTTCGGGATATTAGCAGTTTGGAGGGATATGTTGTGTATCTTTATACATATATGCTTCTAAACTGTTGTGTTCTGAGCACCTCTGCAAAAACAGTGATTATGTGCGAGTGAGGTGAAAGTGTTGAATGATGATGAAAGTATTTTCTTTTTGGGGATTTTCTTTCTTTTTGGGTCACCCTGCCTCAGTGGGAGACGACCGGCTTGTTGAAAAAAAAAAAAAAAGGCTGTTAGGTAAAATGTATAATATTATTGAAAGAATTAAAGATAAGACTAAATAAGGGAACAATACATACTTAGATGAAGGTGAGGAGCATTTTGTTCAATTTATGGATTTAGAAAAGACATTGAGTGGATAGTGGAGCAATGTGGCAGATGTTGCAGATATATGGAACAAGTGGTAGGTTATTAACCCTTTGAGGGTCCGTCCTGTCGATCTACGGCTTTACGTTCAGGGTCCAAACCGTAGATCTACGTCATGAGCTCAGCTCTGATAAACTGTGAGTGGTACATTTGGGCCTAGATATGAGAGAATACATCTATGTGGTATGTGTGCACCACATAAAACAGATCCTGCAGCACGCTGTGTATAATGAGAGAAAAAAACTGAAATCATGATTTTTCGATTAAAACAGCGAATTTGCAGTGTTTTTTCGTATGTTTTTTATAGTTCTACTTGCAATTTCTTGGTCTCATTTGATAGAATGGAAGACATATTACAGAAATAGAGATGATTTTGTTTGGTTTTAGCACTGGAAATGGCTTGAAACTGAGCTCAAAGTAGCAGAAATGTTAAATTTTTGCCGATATTCAAGAGTAAACAAACGACCTCACTCGTCTAATACACGCCAGCTGGTGGGTCTAATATGCATTCACAGATATGGTGATGATATTTATACAATTATTACAGTATTGCATAACAGTAAATCTTCTATTTTTTGGTGTGAATAAAAATTCATTATGTGAATAAAAAATCAAAATGGAATTTATTTGTAAAGCCTCAAAACGTAACTAATGAACAGAGGAAATGTTAGTTTAGTTCCAGGAATACCTACATTGTTTATTCTGGACCCTATTTTGAAATTGGAATATTTTGAACTTTGTGTTAAATTGGCCAAATTAACAATTTCCGATCACTTTAATTTGTAGTTGAAACAGTTGACTTGGCGATTTCTTGTGCTCAATCAATAGAATAGAAGTAATACTAGTGAAATAGCTAAGAATTTGGTTGACTGGAATAATGTAATTGGCCTAAAATGGGAGTCAAAGTTTGCAAAATTGCCGATTCGTAAATATCGCTGACACATCAAAATTCGCGAGAGCATAATTTCGTCAGTTTTCCATCAAATTTCGTACTTTTTGTTTTATTACCTTCACAAAAAGATTCTCTACCATTTCATAAGAAAAAATAAATGTTTTTTTTTTTTTAAATTCTTGGACACTGGGGCACCACTTCAGATTTGGGCCTTGGACCCTGAAGGGGTTAAGAGCAGTAAAGAGTTTTTATGTGGATTAAAAGGTATCAGATCTGATACAAAGTGAGAGTTGTCACAACTGCCTTTTGCTGATGAATATTGGGGTATGTGAAAGAAGGAAATTAAAAGTGAATATAAAAATGAGCAAGGTAATGAGAGTAACAAAAGAATTTAGGTAATGAGAGATTGGAAAGAGGTAGTAAATTTTTTTTTTTAACACACCAGCCATCTGCCACCGAGGCAGGAAGTAAGTGTATATATATGTTTTACGAGCCAGTGTTTTTGGTGTATTTATACTCCAAAATTCTAGCGGCTTCAAATCAAGCAGGAGAAAGCTGATAGGCCCACATGTGAGAGAATGGGTCTATGTGGTCAGTGTGCGCAGTATAGAAAAAATCCTGCAGCACGCAGTGCATAATGAGAAAAAAAATCCGACCGTGTTTTTTTATTAAAATGCTGACTTTGAGGTGTATTTTCGTATAGTATTATGGTTGTATTCTCGTTTTCTTGGTCTCATTTGATAGAATGGAAGACATGTTACAAAAATATAGATGATTTTGATTGGTTTTATGATGAAAAGGACCTTGAAATTGAGCTCAAAGTGGGGAAAATGTTCGATTTTTGCCAATGTTCAAGAGTAAACAAATGACATCATTGTCCAATAAGTGTCCAGCTAGACATTCTAACACACAGTCATGAATGAGTTGACATTATTTATACAATTATTACAATAATGCAGTAGTCTGCATGACAGTACATCTTCAAATTTTTGTGTGAATAAAAATTCAAAATAGAAAGCAAGAATAATATAAGAGGGGCCTGGAGATATGACTGATGAACAGAGAAAATGTTATTTTAGTGCCAGGAATGTCTGCATTGTTCATTCTGGACCCTATTTTGAAATCGGTATCTTTTTTAATTTGTGTGAAATTGGCCAAATTGCCATTTTCTGAGCACTTTATTAGGTAGTTGAAATCGGTAAATGGGAGGTTTCTTGTACTCAAATGGAGTTCTAAAGAAATGGCTATGAGTTTGGTCGACTGGAACAATGGAATTAGCCAAAAATAGGGTTCAAAGTTGGCAAAATCGCCAATGCGTAAATATCACCAAGATCACTAACTTCACGAGAGCATAATTCCATAAGTTTTTGGTCAGATTTCATACTTTTAGTGTCATTACCATTGGGAAAAGATTCTCTATCATTTCATAAGAATTTTTTTTTTTTTTTTTTTAATTCTTCGACACTGAGAGCAAGTTTGCGAACAGGGGTCTCGACAGTCAAAGGGTTAAATATTTGGGAGTGAACTTGTTGGCAGATGGATCTGTAGAACATGAGGTTTGGAACTTTTGTGCCTTATTGAGGCTTACTGTATTTGGGATGTTTTCAGCTTCAGTCCTTGAAACAGTTTGGTGGTATATTGCTGCATGATTATGCACAAAATTTCTTATGATAAACTATTCATGGAATTCTAAACTTACAGCTGTCACATCTGGGAACAAAGTTAAAAATCAACTACCTGAACTACAACATGTGGAGCAAGTCATGGAAGTGAAACAAGAGAATTAAACAAGAGCGCCTCAAAGAATAAGTTTAAATAATCTCCAGTATATAAATTCTTCATGTAAATATAAATACAGTGGACCCTCAGTTTTCATATGCCCTAGTTTTCATATGATTTGGTTTCCGACAACTTTTATCGTTGAAATTTTGTCCCAGTTTTCGTACATCCACTTGGTTTTCATACAGTTGAAAATGGTCCATACCAAACTTGTCCGCCTGCCTGCATGACTCGGCCACTCATTTCCCGGAATCAGGCACTCACACAAATATCCCATGCATTCGTGATTTTGAAGGGTTTGAGGCTGAGAGAGTAGATAAACTCTCGAAACTCTTCAAAGGTACTAAGGTATTTGGGGAAGTCCATGGGGTTGGATGTGAGTGGCCAGGATGTGGAAGAGTTGGTGGACGACCACAGGGAAGAGCTAACCACTGAAGAGCTGCAAGACCTTCAACTGAAACAGCAATGGACCACAGCTGAGAAAATTGTTTCACAGGAGGAAGAAGAGAGAGGGGAGAATGTGCCTTCTTCAGTGATTAAAGACATGTGTGCCAAGTGGAATAAGTTGCAAAGTTTTGTGGAGAAATATCACTCTAACAAAGCTGTTGCAAGCCATGTCTGCAACATGTTCAATGACAGTGCCTTGTCCCATTTTAGGCAAATCTTAAAGAGACACCAGAAACAGATCTCTCTGGACAGTTTTTTTTTTTTTGCAACAGGGGTCCAGTGACTCTCAAGCTGGTCCTAGTGCCAGTAAAAGACAAAGAAGGGAAGTAACCTCGGATAGGGCCTTGATACCTGAATTCCTTATGGATGGGGATTCCTCTTCCAAACAATAACCTCTCCTCCTCCCTCTTCCCTCCTCGCCATCTTCCATACACCAACAAGAGTCTTTGATGAAGGTAAAAGTGATGTTAAATGTTCATTTATCCATTTCATTAGTCATTTATATTTATTTCTGTATGTAAAACTATAGTTATTCTCTATAAAATGTATTTTTTATTAATATTTTTGGGTGCCTGGAACAGATTAATTGGATTTACATTATTTCTTATGGGAAATATTGCTTCAGTTTTCGTACGATTCGGTTTTCGTCAGACATTTTCGAATGGATTAATAACGAAAACTGAGGTTCCACTGTTTTGTAGAAAATATCTGTGTGCAAGATAAGTATAAATCCAGGGATAAAAAATAAATAACACTTAATGACAATGTTGATAAAGGTGAAATGTTGCCATGTAATAAAGCTATCCATTGCATCTGTTATTTATTCAACTTTGTTGTATATTTACACATTTCATTTTCAAGGGGGGGGAGGGGTTCTTTGATGCTAATAAAGGGGGCTCCTTTCCTGGAACTGACTCTGTCCTCCCTTTCCACAGATTAAACCTGAATGCCTTTCCCTTTCCTCTACTTTTGGCCTTTTTAGTAGGAATATTTCTCTTTTGTTCAGTTGAGCAATACGTATAGTGAAAGGCCCTGTTGTAGCTTTTCTCCAAGAGGTGTTGCTGTGGTGGTTGTGTTACTCCATCTAATGGAAATTGGAGCATCTTGAGGCATGCTAAATGGACTTTCAGTGAGAGCCATTTGACATGTCCCAGTGACATGAAGATTGTGCAAGCTCTCGGATAGCAGAAGGGTTACTGGAAGTTGCTTGTAGATCCAGGAGTGGTAACAAAAAGTGTATGACTCCTGGAATTTGTTCCAGTTTGTCCATCAACATTGTATAGCCAGTTTCTCTGGTTTCAAAGAGCTATGATCAAATTTTCAAATGCTGAGGTGGTTCGGACATTTAGAGAGGATGGAACACAATAGGATGACTTGGAGAGCGTATATATATCTGTAGTAGAGGGAAGACAGATTAGATGTCGTCCTAGGAGAGGTTAGAGGAACAGGGTAACAGAGGTTTTGTGTACAAGGGGCTTAGACATCCACAAACATGTGTGAGTGTGTTAGATAGGAGTGAGTGGAGGCAAGTGGTTTTATGACTTGACATTCTGTTGGACCATGAGCAATGTAACATTTATGAAAGGATTCAGGGTAACTGGTTAGCTGAACTTGGGTCATGGAGGTGGGAAGTGTAGTGCCTGCACTCTGTAGCAGGGGTAGAAATTATGCTGAAATTTTAAAGCTGTAGCATTGGCACGCCTCTGGGAAGACAGTGATGGAGCGAGCGATAATGAAAATGTTTTTTCTTTTTCTGGGTAACCCTTCCTCGGTGGGGAATGGTCGATGTTTTAAAAAAATTAAAATGTCATGGTAAATGCCCTAACTTTATCACTGACATCAGCTGGGCTCCTGAACATTATCTTTCCATACCTGTAGGTATGGAGAACTATGCTTCCACAATCAAGACTTGGACACACTAGATTGCCAGGTTGAGATATTGATTCATTATATCTTAATAGACCGTTTCATTGATCAGAGGGCAAGCAGAATTCACTTTCAATATCTATAATGGCCTCACACTGGCCTTATTGAAAATTCCACCTGCAGTCAGATTTGCTCTTTGACTTTATAGCAGAAACTATCCAGGTTTAGCAACTTTTATATTAATTTTGAATCAGTATTAACCCGTAACTCCACTGAAGAAAAAATTTATGAAGCGAAAGTATGTATTGTTATACAGATATTAGTTGTGATTTTTAACATCATGCACCTTAGATTACATCTAAAAATATGTACAATAACAGTAACTGGGTTAAAATAATAATAAAAATGTCATGAAAGTAATTTTTTTTTTTTAGCATGCCAGCCTTCTCCCACCAAGGCAAAGTTTTATATAATACTTAAAAGGAAAAAAAGATATATTTTTAGAATATTAACAAGATAAAAAAGCATTTGCTTTTTTTATTATAAATTTTGCAATCTGTGGCACTTTTTTTACTTTTATTTATTTTACCCTTAACTCAAGAACACTAAATTATTTTGCCTTATTCTAATCTGGATAGAAATTAGCATTTGAACTTATTGTATACTATTGTATGTAAAATAAAATCTGTACTGTAAAATCTGTACTCTATTGTTGTATTTTTAATATGCAGTATTATGTATAAATCAGTAAATGTCAGTAGAAATAATACCTAATACTTTTTCATTTTCATAACTATGCATGATCCTAACCCAAATTATTAAACTGAAAAAGTTGTCTTCTCTTTTATTTAATTTAGTGAGAATATGAATGAATCTTAATCATACTCAAGGATCCAAAATTCAGAAAAATATTTTATACACATTCATGTACATTTTTTCTCATCATGGTATCCTGCTCTAACAAAAAAAAAACATTCTAAAACAAACTAAAATTATTAGAATTTCTGTTATGTACGTATATAATTTATCCTGGAAAAAGGGAAAAAATAAAAGTAAAGACTACTGTACTTTGTCCTAAATTTGGAAAGTGAGATGAACACATCAATATTTTTGAAAAAAATATATACAGTATATTTTTTTTTTTTAACTCAATGGCTTTTTCCCACCAAGCAGGGTGTCCCAGAAAAATAAATGAACAAACAAACACATGCACACACACACGCACACGCACGTACTCGTGCAGGCACACACAAAAAAGATCGTTATTAAGGCAGGTACTATTCCTGGTTTATGAGAACGACATTCCAGATGAGACTGAATCAGATGTATCCTTGTTTGCTGATGATGTACAACTGAGAGGATTAAAAACATAAAAGAAAAGGGAAAAGTTGTAAATGGATCTGGACAAGCTGCAAGATTGGTTAGATAAGTGGTTCCTTGAATTCATCTCCAACTAATGCATGGTCAAGAAGATAGGGGAGGGGTACAGAAGACTGGACACAGTGTATAGCCTCAGGGAGCAGAGATTATAGACCTCGCTCAGAGAGGAAAGCCTAGGGATGAGCATAGTGCCTGGGATTTCACCAGAGGTTTACATCAACTGAATAACCACTGCAGTCAATGCTCGCCTGGCAAATCTAGAAGTGTCCTTAAAGAATCTTGAGAAAGAGTCTTTCTGGGCACTTTATACAACATATGCCAAGCCCATCTTGTGGTACACTGTATATAGCACCAGCATGGAACACAAACCTGAGGAAGCATGTTAAGAAACTGGAAAAAGTGCAGAAGTATGCAACAAGGCTTGTTCCAAAGTTAAGGGGGCATGAGCTATGAGGAGATGATTATGGAATTGAATCTAATGACATTTGAGGATAGAAGAGTCAAGGAAGATATACAGGGTAAATTCAAAGGATGAAATTGAGACACATGTGCAACATCTGGGTATCTTTATTGTAGACGTTTCGCCATCCAGTGGCTTTATCAATACAAATTCCAGGACTTAACTTGAAGACAGGAGAACTATGTACAGAAGATGAGGTAAACAGTCCCTCAACCTAGCAGTAGGTGCGAAGAGCACCATAGTCGTGGAGATTCTGAGGCAGAAGCAAGGCGCCTGACGCTTATATAGTAACGTCAGGTGGAAATGGGACGGGTAGCAGACGAGGGCATAGTCACTGGTAGGCGGGATTCCCCAGTGGAAGTAGGTCCTACCCAAAGAGATATGTTAGTTGTAGTAGTAGTTGTCGTAGCCGTGAAGGTACCCAGATGTTGAAAATGTGTCTCAATTTCATCTTGTCGGTATTGTATACCATTCTTGTACAACCTGTCAGACACTGCAACATCATGGAATCTTGATTCTGAGGACATGTACATAACCTTCACGACTACGACAACTACTACTACAACTAACCCATCTCTTTGGTTAGGACCTACTTCCACTGGGGAATCCCGCCTACCAGTGACTATGCCCTCGTCTGCTACCCGTCCCATTTCCACCTGACGTTACTATATAAGCGTCAGGCGCCTTGCTTCTGCCTCAGAATCTCCACGACTATGGTGCTCTTCGCACCTACTGCTAAGTTGAGGGACTGATTACCTCATCTTCTGTACATAGTTCTCCTGTCTTCAAGTTATGTCCTGGAATTTGTATTGATAAAGCCACTGGATGGCGAAACGTCTACAATAAAGATACCCAGATGTTGCACATGTGTCTCAATTTCATCTTGTCGGTATTGTATACCATTCTTGTACAAATTCAAAGGATACACAGGGACAGGCTGTTAGAGAGGTGAGAAATGCAAATTCAGGGACACAGCTGTAAGTTAAAGACACAGATGAGCCAAAGGGATGTCAGGAAGCATTTCTTCATTCTCAGGATGGTCAGAAAGTGGAATGATCGTGGTGAAAAAGTGGTGGAGGCAGGCTCTATGCATAATTTTAAGGGCAGATACAATAAGGCACACAAGGCTAAGAGGGAGAGAGTGAATCTAAGTGGCAAGTTGGGAGATGGGCCCAGGAACTACTGCAGTCACATATGTATACGTATAGTGGTGTGCACACATGCACATCACTCTCACTGAAAATTTGAAGCTGGTCAAAAGAGGAATGTCAACGAATTGTCAAATTTGCACCTGCGCAAACTTAACTTACCAACACCATACTGCATTTAAGATGCATCAGCACAAAAAGATTAAAGCCATTGAAAAAGAGACATTTTTATTTTTAACACACTGACCATCTCCCATTGAGGAAGGGTGACCTAAAAAGAAAAACAAAAGTTTTTCTTTTTAAATTTAGTAATTTATACAGGAGAAGGGGTTACTAGGCTCTTGCTCCCAGCATTTTAGTTGCCTCTTATGACACACATGGCTTATGGAGGAAGAATTCTTTTCCACTCACTCTTGGAGATAAGAGAAATAAAGAAGAACAAGAATTATTAAGAAAATAGAAAACCCAGATGGGTGTGTGTATATATATGCATGTACATGCAAGTGTAGTGTGACACCAGCAATCCTACCATCATGTAAAATAACTACAGGTTTCTATTTCACACTCACTTTGCATGATGGTAGTATCTCCCTGGGTGGTTGCTGTCTACTAACCTACTACCTAGGAAAAAGAGACATTTTTAAATATATTTAACATGATTGATGCCATTGGGTGGAAATTTTCAAATATGTTTACCATGATTGAAGGGGTATAGGAAATTTTATAATATTTTAGACATAAAACTGGTAAAAGTATGCCTACATACTTCAGTATCACTCTTCCTTTGTCTTCGGACAATACTCTGGTGTTGAATGTTTAGGTCCAGTCAAATGAGGTTTGTAAAAGTTATCAGATGCATTTAAGGAGACTTGCAATAGTCTCTAAAATGTATTGATCATGTGGGACCTGTACACACCAGTAGTGGCATGAACCTTTTTCCTGTAGAGTAATCCAGCACTGAAAAGTTGAATCCGATCAGATGAGATGCTCTCAGGTTATAAATGAAAGTTTGGAGGAAGAATAAAAAAATCAGGCAACCACTGAATTAAAGATATTTGTGGCATTCATCTGTAAGATTCATATGACTTTAAGAATGTTGTGGCCCTTCAACTACACAATTCCATTGGGGGTTCATGTGATCTCAGTGCACTCATATCTCTTCTACCCAACAACATATAAGGTCCCTGCACCTTAGAGCTGTCGTGTCCCTTCAAACTTATCAATACATAGGGGTCATGCAGTCTCAGGTCTGTTATAACCCTTCCACACAGTAATATTTATAGTCAATGCAGTTTCAATATTACAAGGCTCATGTAGTGTCAGGGTCATTGTAACTTTTCCTTTTGGCAATACAATAATGTTCATGCAGTTCCATGGTGCATCATAACTCCTCCTCGAAAAGCATTGATCCTAGCAGTCACGGGTGTCATACCCTTCTCAAAGAACATACAGGGTTCATGCAGTCTTAGGGCAGTCATAACCCTTCCCTCAACATCATACACTCAGTGGCTGCCTTATTAAGTATACCTTTCCAGTGGTAGTTAGGAGCCCTCCCTTTGCTCCCAGAACAGCCTGAATTCTTCATGGCATAGATTCAACAACGTGCTAGTAGCATTCCTTAGAGATCCTAGTTCATGTTGACATGATAGCATCATGCAGTTGTTACAAATTTGTTGGCTGCACATTCATGCTGTGAATCTCTTGTTCCATTACATTCCGAAGGTTTACAACAAATTCTGACCCTACCATCTGCACATTGCATGCAATTCGTTAGACCAAGGGATGTTTTTCCAATCTTCAGCCATCCAGTGAGCCTGTACCCACTGTAGCCTCTGTTGCCTGTTCTTAGCTGAGAGGAGTGGAAACCTCTTGTGTTCTGCTGCTGTTGCCCATCCATTTCAAGTATCAGTGTGTTGTGTGTGTTTAGAGATGCTCTTCTGCATACCACTGTCGTAATGCGTGGTTATTAAAATTACTCTCACCTTCCTGTCAGCTTAAATCAGTCCAGTCATTCTCCTCTAACCTCTTAAAGGCATTTTTGCCCAAAGAACTGCAGCTCACTGGGGTGGCAGTTGTGCATGAAAATCCCAAGAGATCAGCAGTTTTTGAGATACTCAAACCACTCTATCTGGCATCAATAATCATTCCACAGTTAAAGTCACTTAGATCACATTTCTTCCCCATTCTGAATTTTCTGAACACCAGTTGAATCTCTTGACCATGTCTGTATGCTTTTAGGCACTGAGGTGCTGCCATTTGATTGATTAAATATTTGCATTAACGAGCAGGTGTACATTTGTGACCACTGAGTGTATAGGGTCCATGTGACTTCAGGGCACATATAAGTAACTAAATAAATAAGTTTTTATTTATGTTTACATAAATCAAAACTAAGCAATTTTGTAAAGTCACATATTGACTTATTTCTGTGGTTCGACCCCTGGCATGGGGGAAAACATTGGGCATGTTACCTTACACCTACTGCCCATGTTCACCATGCAGTAAGTAGGTACCTGGGTGTTAGTTGACTTGTGGGCTGCATCCTGGGGGTGGTAGTACAGCCTCTCTTCACTTAACAACAGAGCTCTGTTCCTAAGACCATATAAGTAAATGAATTCGTCATAAGTGAGGAGCATACTATGATGGTAGTGGGTTTGTGTCTACCATCTTTGATATTGCTTTAATGTCACCTTTCCACCATTTATAACATTTCTGGTAGATTTTTAAATGTTTATATAGCAGTGTACTCTGTATTTTAATAAAAAGAATAGAGGAAATCAGCTCTAATATACATTATTTAGGTATGCTTACTGGTCAGAGAGCCCGTCATAAGTTCAAGGCATCAGTAAACAAGTACGTCGCTGAGTGAGGAGAGGCTATATACCCTAGGGCTGGGCTTCGAAATGAGCCGAGGTAGGATGACAGCTCTTAACCTTTAAAACTGATTTGTGTGATAAATAAAAAAAAGAAAAAAGAATAAAAACTTTCCTCCCAACAACATGTGGGACTCGTGCACCTTCAGGGCCATCTTAATTCTTCCTCCCAACATGTAGGCGCCATGCACTGGCAGGGCCATCTTAACCCTTTCCCTCAACAGCATACAAGTGTCCATGTAGCTTTAAAACCATTGTATCCTTTCCCTTAACACAGGATCCATGTGACATCAAGGCCAATGTAACCCATTTTCCCTGAGCATCATGTATACCTGGAGTATACCTGGTGAGGGTTTAAGGGGTCAACACTCCCGTGGCCTGGTCTGTGACCAGGCCTCATGGTGGATCAGAGCCTGATCAACCAGGCTGTTGCTGTTAGCCGCACGCAACCCAACATACGAACCACAGCCTGGCTGGTCAGGTACTGACTTTAGGTGCCTATCCAGTGCCTTCTTGAAGATAGCCAGGGGTCTATTGGTAATACCCCTAATGTATGCTAGAAGGCAGTTGAACAGTCTTGGGCCCTTGACACTTATTATCTTGTCTTTTATTGTGCTAGTGGCACCCCTGCTTTTCATTGCTGGGATGTTGCATCGTCTGCAGAGTCTTTTGCTTTCATAGGGAGTGATTTTCGTGTGCAAGTTTGGTACTAATCCCTCTAGGATTTTCCAAGTGTATACAATCATGTATCTCTCCGGCCTGCATTCTAGGGAGTACAGGTTGAGGAACTTCAAGCTTTCCCAGTAATTTAGGTGTTTTATCGCAGTTATGAGTGCCATGAAGGTTCTCTGTACATTTTCTAGGTCAGGAATTTCACCTGCCTGGGGAGGTGCTGTTAGTGTACAGCAATATTCCAGCCTAGATAGAACAAGTGACCTGAAGAGTGTCATCATGGGTTTGGCATCCCTAGCTTTGAAGGTTCTCATTATCCATCCTGTCATTTTTCTAGCAGATGCAATTGATACACTGTTATGGTCTTTGAAGGTGAGATCCTCTGACATGATCACTCCCAGGTCTTTTACATTAGTTTTTTGCTCTATTGTGTGGTTGGAATTTGTTTTATACTCCGATGAAGATTTAATTTCCTCACGTTTTCCATATTGGAGTAATTAAAATTTCTCATCATTGAACTTCATATTGTTTTCTGTGGCCCATTTAAAGATTTGATTGATGTCCGCCTAGAGTCTTGTGGTATCTTCACTGGAGGACACTGTCATGCAAATTCAGGTGTCATCTGCAAAGGAAGACACGGTGCTGTGGCTTACATCCCTGTGTCTTTCAGATATGAGGATGAGGAACAGTATGGGAGCGAGTACTGTGCCTTGTACTCGCTCAGTACTCGGTCAGTGGATCACTTATTTTACGAATCTTGTTGGTGATTTTGGACTAGCTCGTGAAGGGACTACTGGAATATTATTTAATAGAGTAATACATGTTTAGATTGATACAGAAAGTACTATAACTTGCGTGTTGGAGAAACCAGTGACTTCTGGCAGCTCCTACTATGATGAATGGCAGGTGACCTCTGGCACCCTTTCTTACCACCTGAAGTTTTGGGCACTTATAGATCACTGTATTTAGCTTTTCTAGATTTTTTCCACCACCACCACAACAAATGCTATTTTTATCACTATTGTTGACTGGTGAAGATTACTGGAGGAATATTTGCTTTTTGTTGTGTATATTGCGACCGCTGCTAACTACAAGTTTAATGTATTTCCACAAACTGTGTATGTCTCGTATTTCAAAAAGGAAGAAATTTCTAATGTTCGTCACTCCACCACACTAAATACCAGTTTGTTACTTGTTATTAGCTATGGCAGCACTGTGAAAAGGTTTCTGGATGATAGATCTTATGTTGTTGTATACATTCACTGACAGCTTGACACTGTTTATCGTATTTCTACAAAGCTGTACACTTTTTGTATTTCCTCAAGATTTTGCACCTTTTCGTATTTCAATAGGAATATTTAACTCAGTTGTATCACTAGATTATAGGTCAGGTTTAGGAAAATTGTTAATACGAGCTGACTTGCGTGGTTGGGTCCTGGCGACTGCTGGCAACTGTTTACAATATGAACCTATCTCTTTAGGTCTAACACTTCAGCCTTAATTTCACCTAGCATTTATTATGGTATCTTACCTATATACTATGGTACCAATGTGATATACACTATAACACTATGTATGACACTCTATTATCAGGGCGACTGTCTTTCCTCTGACAGAATTTGTTCTATTTTTTGTTGTTTGCACATGGCATGTTAAGCCTATACTTCCCTTCTGGGAGTATGGCTTGGCTGTGGTATTGCACACTAATTCTCCCTTTTTTGACTCGGTGCATACTATTTTTTACTAGATTAGTTCCAAGCGCTGGAGGGGTGTACAGTGGTCCCTCGATAGTCGTCCTTTTCAGAAATTGTCGTGTTATTTTCGTCCAAACATTGGCTTGCAAATGGTCGGTTGACTCGCTAATCGTCATTCATCCTGGACGCGTACTCATGGCTCTGAGCCGCCTCAGCCTCCCTTCACAGCCAGTGTGCCATTCATTGTTTACCAGTGAGCAACAGTCCCCTCACTTGGTCATACGAAATACAGTGGACCCCCGCATAACGCTCACCTCTGAATGCGACCAATTATGTAAGTGTATTTATGTAAGTGAGTTTGTACGTGTATGTTTGGGGGTCTGAAATGGACTAATCTACTTCACAATATTCCTTATGGGAACAAATTCAGTCAGTACTGGCACCTGAACATACTTCTGGAGTGAAAAAATATCGTTAACCGGGGGTCCACTGTATTTCATAATATTCTATTCATTTTAGTGCTTGCAAGTGCTAAATAAGCTACTATGGCTCCAAAGAAAGCTCCTAGTGCCAAGCCTTTGGTAAAGAAGGTGAGAAATACAATTGAATTTAAGAAAAACATCATTGAACAATATGAAAGTGGCGTACATGTGGCCGAACTGGCCAGGATGTATAACAAACCCCATACAACCATATCTTCCATCGTGGCAAAGAGAAAGGAAATCAAGGAAGCGTTGTTGCTTGGAGAAAATTGTGGCCAGATTGTGTCCACAAGAGGGATTTTGAAGGGTTTGTGGCTGACCCTGATGAGCCTATGTCAGTTGTGAAATCTATTGTGGCATTGGGGAGTTCCATGGGGTTAGATGTGAGTTTGGAGGATGTGGAAGAGTTGGTGGAGGACCACAACGAAGAGCTAGCCACTGAGGAGCTGCAAGCTTCAGCAGGAACAGCAACAGATCGCAGCTCAGAATCTTCCTGCAGAGGAGGAGGAAGAGAGATGGAAGAAGGTGCCTTCTTCAGAAATTAAGGAGATTTTTGAAATGTGGGGTAGGATGGAAAGATTTATGGAGAACCATCACATCACTCTGAGAAAGATGTTGCAAGCCATATCAGCAACTTGTACAGTGACAGAGTCTTGGCCCATTTTAGGGAAGTTTTAAAGAGACGTCAGAAACAGAGCTCTCTGGACACTTTTTTTGCGAGACAGGACTCCAGTGACTCTCAAGCTGGTCCTAGTGGCATTAAGAAGCAGAGAAGTATGTAACCCCAGAAAAGGACTTGGTACCTGAGGTGTTGATGGAAGGGGATTCCCCTTCCAAACAGTAACTAATCCAATCTCTCTCCTCCTCCAGTCTTCCATACATTAAGAAGAATTGCTGTTAATGTTTCATTCATCATATCCCATTGTATTGTTTATGTACTATATCTATACATGTATTTCATGTAAAAAAAATTTTTTGTTTAATACATTATTTCTTATGGGGAAAATTGATTCGAAAATCGTCTATTTCGATAATCGTTGCACTTCCAGGAACGGATTAACGACAATAAACGAGGGACCACTGTACTTTATAAGTTCACTGGCACAGCTTAAAGTTCTAGCACACAAGAGAGATCATGATAATCATGAAAAAATACGGAGCGCAGCAGAGCACATGGAGCACGAGCACACACACAGGATCTATGTAACAAAAGGTTGGTTGTTCCCTTTCCACCCAGATATCATAGCACTCCCAGACACAAAGCTCAGAGAGATGACAACAGATGCAGTCGTCGTAGTTGGATATCAGATTATGAGGAAGAGCAGAGGAAATGGAGGAGGTGGAGTAGTGTTGTTACTCAGAAACCAGTGGAGTTTTGAAGAAATGAGATGAAAATTAAATACGTACAGAGGAGGCAAATAACTATATATTAGGCACACAAGGCTAGGGGACCAAAAGTGGTCATAGTGTTTACACGATTATTCGTCGTTCCTGCAGAGCGGGGTTCAATGATAAGGCTTCGGAGGCATTTTACTTTATTTGCAATGTCGTGGGATACACAGGCAGTGTGTTAAGTGCCCATGGCCCGGGAGGGCCATGCCCAGCGAGGGAGAGAGGAGTAGTCCTTGTTGACTGAGTGAAGGCCGCTGAGTGAGTAAGGTAGAGGCTGGTCTGGGCATACTGAAGTGGCATAGGCCTATAGGTGGCAGCACAAGCATGGCGTGAAATATGAACTCAGCTGGCAGACAGCATAGGCTGTCTATGCAGAGAGTACAGGCTGTCTACATTTGCTCGGCCATGCACCACCATGGTCATCCCTGACCATGACTAACTGTAAAAAAAAAAAATCAGTCTCTCTCTCGCAGGAACAGGGCACAGAACACAAAATAAAAACATATACATACATGGACATGGAAAAAAAACTTCCTACAGGGAAGGAAGAAAAAAACGGGTGGGGTGTGCTAAACATTGTGGTCTAAGGCAGTGAGCATTGATGGGCATCACTGCACGCCTTCCTGCGTCTGGACAGATAATGCAACACAGGAGACACTGCTGTGGCTGAGCTGTGATGTAACTGGGTACGGTCTCCTGGAACGGTGAAGCAGTCATTGTAGGAGTCGCTGCAGGGTTTCACTCAACCTGGGGCACAACCTGCTGGTGCCCTCGAGTGAGGCATCGTCAGTACTCAGCAACTGGGCAGGACTTCTTCTGGCAAGCAACTCAAGAGGACATTTTTTTGACTGGTACTGTCACTGCCGGCGAGCGTAGAGTGAGTTGTGGCAGAGACGACTCGGCAAAACATCTGGGAGTCGTAACATCATACTCCATACTACAGTGAGCAGGCTAGCAGTCAAAGTGACATCGTCTTTGTGCAGGAGCTTACTGAAGCTTGTGACACGAGGCTGACAGCACCTGCCAACAGGGCTTAACTGCGGCTTGACGAGTGTCAATCTCTCGACAGTTGGAGTTGCAGCAGAGGTTAGTCTAAGCATCCTCAGACTTGTTTCTCTACATATAACTGCACTCTGACAGTCCCCAGACTTGTTTCTCTACATATAACTGCACTCTGACAGTCTGGAGGTGAAGTGAAACAAATCTCAATGGGAATCATATCGGGTACAATTCTGCAGGCCATCACGAGCGGCGAACATAAAAAGCTTTCTGTATAAGAGGCTCAGATGCTCAGGCTGACTAATATTAGCTGTCAAGCGTGCGGGTCACACCGGGTGACAAGTAACACGAGGTGCTACACAGTGGTCTGGGCTCAAGACCACACAGGACACACAGAAACTGCACACACCCGCACTGCACATGCGGTACAACATGGCTTACTAGCAAATGATGCTTTTCTGTGCAAAAAATCGACACTAAGCTGTACACGAACATGTAAGAACACTGACTGAGAGGAATTAACACACGACATATATCTTCTCAATCTTCTCGACATCACAACATATTGCTCACTGTGAAACTAACACTGTCGATCAGGCATGACATTGTGAGGTGATGTCATGGGGTGACATCGCAAGGTGATGTCAGCAGACGTCTCGAAGTGACGTCCTGGAGTGACATTGTGAGGGATGTCATGGGGTGACATCACGAGGTGACGTCAAACAGACATCGTAACGTGAAGTCGGGCAACATCATGGGTGACGTCGTGAGGTGATGACAGTGGAGTGATGAGGCAGCAGACCACAGCATGTGGCCTGGGACATCTGGCTTGGTAACCCACATGGCTTGTAGATCCACATGACATCGTCCACACCCCACGTGGCTTGCTCCACGTGGCTTTGTGATCTACATGGCATGCTGAGCCACATGGCTTGGTGATCCACATGGTTTCATGATCCACGTGGCTTCGAGTGGCCTCGGGCACTCGGATACACAGCTCTGGCAATGAATTCACATGGAAAACAGCAGAAAACATAGCAGAGGGAGTGAGTACATAGTGGTGGAGTGTGATGATAGGCGGGTGAGGTGTGAGTGAGGCAAGGAACTCGGCCACTTCCTCTCCCACATACCCACTTGGAGAAACACCCAGAAACAACCACACTGGAAGCTGAAATCACCACAAACTCACCTCTGACTTGCTGTAATAGTCATGCTGAGCTGAACAACAACAGCATACTCTGAAGATGTAACTTGAACAGCATGGGATGCTGTGGCGTGGAGTCACTTACAATTCTCAAAGAAATTCAGTAAATTTCGGCCAAATCCTGCTTCTACCTATGTCTGGAAGCTGAAACGTGCAGACACAACATCAGGGTAACTCATTGAGAGATGGATGCTTCTTGTGTGGGGTGATGAAGTGAAGGTGACTTCATTCCTCGTCCTTCCCTCCTCGAGCAACACAACCGCTGCGACCACTGCTGTCACCAATGTTTACCAGATTATTGGTCGTTCCTGCAGAGCAGGGTTCATTGATAAGGATTTGGAGGCTTCTTACTTTATTTGCAATGTCGTGGGGTACACAGGCAGTGTGTCAAGTGCCCATGGCCTGGGAGGGCCATGCCCAGCGAGGGAGAGAGGAGTAGTCCTTGTTGACTGAGTGAAGGCCGTTGAGAGAGTGAGGTAGAGGCAGGTCTGGGCATACTGAAGTGGCATAGGCCTATAGGTGGCAGCACAAGCATGGCACAAAATATGAACTCAGCTGGCAGACAGCATAGGCTGTCTATGCAGACAGTACAGGCTGTCTAGAATAGCAGTGATGTACAGTGCTCCACTAAACAGCAGGAGACCAAAACAGGAGTATAACAAAATAGTGATGGTGAACACTGTAGCAGAGGTGTCTAGAAGAGCTCATATGAGTAATGCACAGCTGCTGCTCATGGGAGACTTCAACCACAAGGAAAGAGACTGAGAGAACCTGGAGCCACATGTACCAGAAACATGGAGAGCTAAGATTCTAGACATGGTAATAGAGAATTTCATGTACCAACACGTCAGGAATACAACCAGAAAGAGAGGGGAAAAAGATGAGCCAGCAAGGGTGGACCTTGTATTCACCTGAGCAATTCTGACATAAGGAATATTGAATATGAGAGGCCCCTTGATGCAAGTGATAGTCCTTAGTTTTGAATACTTTATGGGAGTAAATTTGAAAAGAGAAATAGCACAAGAAGGACAAGAGAAGCCAGACTTCAAAAGTGGAGACTACACAGACATGAGGCAGTTCCTGAATGAGTCTTAGTGGAATGGGAAACTGTAAGGGAAGACAGTGAATGAAATGGAGTATGTAGCTAGACAGTACCAGGAGGCAGAGAAATTCATACCCAGGAGCAGAAGTTATAGAAAGAACAGTGAACCCATAGTTCACTCAGAGGTGCAGAGAGAGAAAAGCTAAAAAGTGCTAGAACATGGACAAAACACACAAGGCCCTCCCCCCATAAAAAATGCAGAAAAACAAGGAAACGAGCAAAAGAGCCAGAAATAAATATGCAAGGGTCATACATACCTGGGGAGATAGAGGCATTCAGGTTTGATCTAAGGAAGGGAAAAGCAGGGCCAATTCTTTGGGTCAAGAGTACCTTACAAGCATCATGAAACCTCACTTAATGAGCCATAGGTAAGAAGAGATGCTTAACAACAATTTGAGGATGTCATTGTATTGAAAGTCTAATACAATCCTTCGCTGCTATGCAGCCACATCTGGAGGAAAACAGTAAATAGTAAAGGACCAGATAATCAAGCAGAAGAGGGAAGGAGGGCTCACAAGAAATGACTAAAAAGTCTATCAGGAGCTCACTAAGAAATTTAAGGAGGTATTCTCAGAAGAAATAGGGACGTTACTAAAGAGCCATAGTGGTGGAGTGCGCACCAGCAATTATTAGACAATACATTGACAGGAGAGCATCTGAGGCAACTGCAGTACTGTGTGAGCTAGACACCTCAAAGGCAATGGGACCAGAAAAAATATATCCATGGGTCTCGAGAGAGGGAGCAGAAGCATTGTGTGAGCCACTAGCCATAATCTTCAACACGTTAATCGACGTGGCAACTGCCGGAGGTCTGGAAGACCGCAAATGTTATTCCGGGACTTAAAAAAGGGGACAGTCAGATAGTATTAGGCTATAAACTGGTGTCACTAACATGTACACGTATATGTAAGGTATGGGAAAGATTATCAGAAAAGTAGTGGAGTGCCTAGAGAGGAGTGGGTTCATAACAACAACCAGCAGAGTTTTAGAGATAATAAATCCTCTCACCAATCTACTCAAGTTCGACAAGGTAGGAAGGAGAAGGATGAGTAAATTGCATATTTTTGAACTGTAAGAAGATTTTTGAGACAGTAATGCACAAGAGACTGGGGCAAAAGCTAAAGAATCAGGCAAGAATAACAGAGAAGGCACTGTAACAAACCAAGAAAGGAAACGAGTAATTATACGAGAAGAGGTGTTGAATGAGCGCCTGACGATTGGGGTTCAGAGAGTCGAGGATAATAATAATAATAATAATAATAATAATAATAATAATAATAATAATAATAATAATATCTTTATTTACTAAAAGTACATGGTATACAGGTCTAGCTGACATCAATGACATACTGTACTACTAGTATATGGAAAGCCCCTTGTTATGCAGAGCATTTCGGGCAAATTAGGTCCTTGTCCCAGGATGCGACCCACACCAGTCTACTAACTCCTAGGTACCCATTATAATGATGGGTGAACATCGACAACCGGTGTATAGAAACACGCCCAATGTTTCTACCCTCGCTGGGAATCGAACGTAGACCTTCGCTGTGTGAAGAGAGAGCTTTAGCGATCAGACCACGGGGCACCGTGGTAGTGGTATTATTTCTTGTATACGTGTAAATGACAGAAGAAATATAGGTATTCCTGTTCACTGATCATACGAAACTAATGAGGAGAATACGACAATGTAAGGACCAAAAACCACTACATGTGAACCTGGACAGGCCGCAGGTCTGTCTGACAAATGGCTACTAGGATTTAATCCCAGCAAATACGTTATGAGGCTTGGGGATGAGCAAAGAAAACCACGAATAAAGTACAGACTTTCGAGACAAAAGTTGCAAATCCTCAGGGTGAGCAGTGTACTGAGACAGACATGAGGCACACAGGCGCGGATATAAGGGGGGGGGGCCCAGGGGGCCCGGGCCCCCCCTTTGGCCCTCTTTGGGCTTTGGCCCAGTGTCGTAGTGGGTTTTCATTTTGGGGCGAGGGGAAGGAGGGGCCAATCCTTTACATGGCGGGGGCATGCCCTCCCGAATTATTTGAGATTTTAAAGCCGATATATATATATATATATATATATATATATATATATATATATATATATATATATATATATATATATATATTTACTTTTCTAGACACAAAACTATGCAGATACTCCTTTTCAAGTGGGGGGGGGGGGCCCACAGCTCTAGTGAGGGAGAGGGGGCGGACCCCCCAGGCTCCCCGTAGTTACGCCACTGCTTTGGGATGCATTTAAATTTGTTTTGCAACTTTGCAAGTTTACAGACCACTAATACCTCTAGCTCCATAACAATACAAAAATGCTTTTTAAGGTTGGATACTTATAATAAACATTTTGGAGCTGTATTGATGCTGAGAATAATGAGATGTGGCAAAAAAAATCGTGGAAATGTCCTAACTTGAAAGAAATTTCGCATAAGACCCAGAGAGGCAGGCAGGCTCTGAGAGAGCGAGGCTCAGCCTCAGCGAGCGTCAAGCAGTGTTGCATGTTGAGAGCACGTGGTAACATCAGACGGCTGATGCGGCATGACCCCCGTGACGGTGAGTCACCGTCCCCCGGTATTTCAAGGCTCCAACACACATACTGACTCACTGCGAGCCGGGCACGAACCAGGACGAGAGGGTAAGGGTTCATGAACCATTCAGTGACCTTACTGCACCAGGTAAAGGGGCCAGGGCAAGATTAATACATTAGGCTATTGTGTTTAAGCCTGTTTTGGAGCCTTGTGGGACAGTGCCAGAGTGGAGTGGGTTGGAGCCTTGGAGCTATGCCTACGGTAGCCTACCGTGAAAGAGTATAATAATAATAATAATAATAATAATTGTTATTTTTATTAGGCTAAGTTTCAACATATTTACCCATATCTGCTTAGGCTGCAGTGTGATTAATCCTTTCAGTGTAATAACCTTTGCATGTTACTTTTAAGGCTACTATTATGGGTAATATTATAAAGTATAATGCTTACTGTCTTAAGCAGGTATATATATATATATATATATATATATATATATATATATATATATATATATATATATATATATATATATATATATATATATATATATATATATATGCAAAACAACCACTCTGAAAGAATAGGGAAATTCCAAGTGCTTTCGTGAGTAGTCACGAAAGCGCTTGGAATTTCTTTATTCTTTCAGAGTGGTTGTTTTGCATATTTTGAAATCGCCTGTTTACTGTGATCTTAATGCATATATATATATATATATATATATATATATATATATATATATATATATATATATATATATATATATATATATATATATATATATATATATATATATATATATATATATATATATTCTACATTTAAGTTAATGTCTAATGTAAAAGTCTCTAGCTATTAAATTCTTACTTTCAATAAAGTTTTAATAAGATACAAAATTCCTCACATTGTAAGGTCAGTGTTTTTTTTTTTCTCAGAAAAATCGGCGCTCTCATTTGGATCCGAAGAGAAACACTGGCACCTAGAGCAGATGGTTATGCCCATTCATTTAGGTCAGTCCGCCAGTAATTAACAAATAAGAATCCCGTTAGTGGAGAAACGGTAATGCTAATGCTCTTTAAACAACCGAAAATTCTGCCGTCGGGCCCCCCCCAAACTTTGTTCCTAGATCCGCGCCTGGCACTAAACTACAGACCTGTATCACTAACGTGTATAGTATGCAAGGTCATGGAGAAGATCATCAGGAGGAGAGTGGTGGAGCACCTGGAAAGAAACAAGTGTATAATTGACAACCAGCACGGTTTCAGGGAAGGAAAATCCTGTGTCACAAACCTACTAGAGTTTTCTGACAAGGTGACAGAAGTAAGACAAGAGAGAGGGGTGGATCGACTGCATTTTTTTGGACTGCAAGAAGGCCTTCGACACAGTTCCTCACACGAGGTTACTGCAAAAGCTAGAGGATCAAGCACACATAACAGGAAAGGCACTGCAATGGATCAGAGAATACCTGACAGGGAGGCAACAACGAGTCATGGTACGTGACGAGGTGTCAGAGTGGGCGCCTGTGACAAGCGGGGTTCCACAGGGGTCAGTCCTAGGACCTGTGCTGTTCTTGGTATATGTGAATGACATAACGGAAGGGATAGACTCAGAAGTGTCCTTGTTTGCAGATGATGTGAAGTTAATGAGAAAAATCAAATCGGATGAGGATCAGGCAGGACTACAAAGTGACCTGGACAGGCTACAAGCCTGGTCCAGCACATGGCTCCTTGAGTTTAACCCTGCCAAGTGCAAAGTCATGAAGATTGGGGAAGGGCAAAGAAGACCGCAGACACAATATAGTTTAGATGGCCAAACACTGCAAACCTCACTCAAGGAAAAAGATCTGGGGTGAGTATAACACCGAGCATATCTCCTGAGGCGCACATCAATCAGATAACTGCTGCAGCATACGGGCGCCTGGCAAACCTACGGATAGCGTTCCGATACCTCATTAAGGATTCGTTCAAGACTCTGTATACCATTTACGTCAGGCCCATACTGGAGTATGCAGCACCAGTTTGGAATCCACACCTAGTCAAGCACGTCAAGAAATTAGAGAAAGTGCAAAGGTTTGCAACAAGACTAGTGTTGTGATAGAAACACAGGCCTTATCTCTAGGCTTTATTGAACATAGAATCTTCATAGTACTTCTGCAACAACAAAATATAATGACTAGTACATCTAATAATGGCTTCTACAGGGATGGTGATGTCTTGCATATGTCAAGAGAAAAGTTATAACTACAGGCCACATATTTAAACTCACCATGTAATCTGCATTGGTGATAAATGGATAAAGTAGGAGAGAATCACACACCATATGTTGGTGCCCATGACGCACGCCAAACTGTTGTTGTTGTTAAGGGCCCCTAGAGGTGGTGCAGTATTATCCTGCTGCTGCTTCCCACAGGACCAGTATCACTACAATCTCCCCCTTCTAAAATATCAGAGACAGTAATCTCCCAAACTGTTAGGTGGGCGACGTACATGTCCCGACCTTCGTAGCCCTTGAGCCTCTTCACCAGGTTCGATATTTTCCAGCGGGGTTTGATTAACTGCTGGAGCAGAATCCTCTATTTCCATAGGGGTAGTCTCAAGGGGCTTTCCAGGAGAAAACGAAGCATCTTTCACATCTATTGGTGTATCTTGAGATTCCACACTAATAGGGATTTCAACTGGGGCTAAATGTCTTGTAGATACTGTAGTCTCTTCACCATTTTGGTAGCGAATGTGGGCGTAATGTGGATTAGCTTGCAGGAGCTCTACCTCTTCCACTAAAGGATCCGTCTTGTTCATCCTACGGTGACTCTTCAGGAGAACGGGTCCAGGATGACATAACCAAGTGGGCACGGAGGCTCCCGTAGAGGAACGACGTGAATAGTTGAGGAGTCTTTCATGAGGGGTTGCATTAGTAGCTGTGCACAGCAGTGATCTAATAGAGTGAAGAGCATCAGGTAGGACAGTTTGCCAGTGTTGAACAGGTAGATTGCGCGACTTTAATGTCATTGTAACTGCCTTCCATATAGTACCATTGAACCGCTCCACTTGACCATTGCCTTGAGGGTTGTAGCTTGTTGTTCTGCTGCAGGCAATACCTTTGCTAGCCAAAAACTCCTGAAGTTCGTTACTCATGAACGAGGATCCCCTGTCTGAATGGATATAAGCTGGCATACCAAAAATAGAGAACAACTGTGAAAGACAACTAATAACAGTTGAAGCAGCCATATTTGCACAGGGGAATACAAAGGGAAACCTTGAATATTCATCTACTATGTTAAGGAAATACCTATTCTGATTTGTGCTTGGTAGAGGTCCTTTGAAATCTATATTCAATCTTTCGAAAGGCTGGGTGGATTTTATGAGATGAGTCTTCTCTGGCTGATGAAAGTTTGGCTTGCACTCTGCACATACTCTGCATGCTCTGATCACTTGTCGCACATCTTCCACTGAGTAGGGCGTGTAACTCCTGGGTGACACAAAGCCTTGTGGAGAGCTGAGAGTGATTGCAAATCATGACATGCTGCTCCACAGTGGGACCTAGAGAATGCATCAGGTGAGATGTTCTCTTGACCCGGTCGGTACAGAATATCAAAGTCATAACACGATAGTTCCATCCTCCAGCGTAATATCTTGTCATTCTTTATCCTACTTTTGTGCCTCTTGTCGAACATATACATCACGGACCGTTGGTCAGTCCTTATGGTGAAATGTCTACCAGTTAAATAATGCCTCCAGTGGCGAACTGCTTCTATGATGGCCTGGGCTTCCTTTTCTACAGCAGCATAACATTTCTCTGATCCTTGAAAAGTTCTCGAAAAGAAGGCTACTGGTCGTCCTGCCTGAGATAAGACTGCAGCAATGGCAATGTCAGATGCATCCGTTTCCACTTCGAATGGTAGGGACTCATCAATGGCTTGAACTACTGAGTTTTCAATGTCCTGTTTGAGAGTATGGAAAGCGGCTTCTGCTTCCTTTGTCACAGGAAATGTGGTAGCACTCAATGGGCGGACTTTACTTGAATAGTTGTAGATCCATTGTGAGTAATAAGCAAAGAGACCAAGAGTTCTTCGGAGTGACTTTTTGTCTTGAGGCATTGGAAGTTCCCGTAGAGGTCGTAGTCGTTCAGGGTCTGGGAATATTGAACCTCCTTCCACTACATAACCAAGGATGCTAAGCCTTTTAGTTGAAAAAGTGCACTTTTCCTCATTGTAACTGATATTTTTCTTCTTGGCGGCTTCCAAAAACTTATCAAGGTTTGCATCATGTTCCTCCTGGGTCTTGCCACAAATGGTAACATTATCTAAATACGCGTAAGTTCCCATGAGTTGCTCTTCCTGAATGAGTGAATCCATAATTCGTTGGAAGCAGGCTACCCCATTGGTGACTCCAAAAGGGACTCTGGTAAACTGATACAGGCCATCACTAGCCTGAAACGCTGTGTATGGTTTATCTTCATTCCTTATAGGGACTTGATGATAGGCACTCTGCAGATCAATTGTGCTAAACACGTAGTACTGAGCAATTTTGTTCACTGTATCGTCAATTCGAGGTAGAGGGTACCCATCAAGAAGTGTAAATTTGTTGATTGTCTCAGAGTAATCGATAGCCAGTCTCCGTTTCCTATAACCATCTTTAACAACAACAACCTGTGCACGCCAAGGGGAATCACTCGGTTCTATAATACCCTCCTTCAGCAGCCTCTGAGTTTCTTTCTCAATGAACATCCGATCCTCATAAGAATAGCGGCGTGACTTAGCTGATATAGGATGGCAATCCGCGGTAAGATTTGCAAACAGCTTTGGTGGGTCTACCCTTAAAGTGCTAAGTCCACAGACAACAAGAGGAGGCAGTTCACCTCCATATGTTAAGGTGACACTACCATGCAGCTTCTGAAAGTCCTGACCAAGGATAACATCAGAGCACAGTTGTGGCAGAATAGCTAAATGTACATCTTGATAATCCTTTCCATTAACTCTGAGATTTACCTTACAAAACCCTAAGGTCTGAATAGAGAGAGATGTTGATGCCATGGAAACGGTACCTGATGAGTGATGTAGAGTCAAGGAGAGCCGTTTAACTAAGTCAAGGTTGATGAAACTCTCTGAGCTGCCACTATCAATAAGACCATCTACTTCTGTTCCTTTGATGAATACTTTCACAACTGCCTTTGACAGTGAATTTGGAGTAGCCGCAGAAGTCACTGTTGCTAGAGTCGCATGATCACTGGAATGTGTGGAGGCACTAGCTCTTGTTGATGCATTAGCACGACATACTTTAGCAAAGTGACCTTTCTTGTGGCATTTATGGCACATTGCTTCACGAGCAGGACACTTTGGACGTGGATGTCTTGAAAAACCACAAAAGAAACACACCGTACCTGCTGCTGCTGTCACTGAGGCAGGTTCCCCAGTAACTTCATTGCAAGAGTCTTGGTCAGGAATTGCAGCACTTACCACTCGAGAAGGCTGAGTGGTACTGTATACTTCAGAATTCTTCTGGGCTGAATCTAGAGCTCTTGCCTGGTCAAAGGCAGCGGCTAAGTCGAGAGTTTTATTCTCCAATAAACGCTGCCTTATTATTGGTGATTGCAGGCCACTGATAAAAGCATCCCTGATGGACTCTTCACAATACTGAGCAGCTGTCACTGCTTGGAAGTGACAGTCCTTACCTAAAATTTTCAGTGCTTGAAAGTATTCCTCTAAGGACTCATCAATCTGCTGGCGGCGAGTTGCAAGGCGATAGCGTGCAAAGATTTCATTTGTAGGTTTAATATACTGAGACTTGAGGGTTTTGATAGCATCTTCGTAGGTATTACACTCAGAAATAGCCTCATATATCTTAGGTGACACAAAATTGATGAGCAGACTTAGTTTATCTAGATCTTCTTTAGGAAGGGCTCCCAAGAAGTTTTCGAAAGTCTTAAACCAGTGCTTCCATTCCTGAGCAGCCGTTGATAAGCTGGGGTCACAGTCTAGCCTCTCAGGTTTCAGTAAACGCTCCATGTTGTGATGTAGTCTAGCTCAGGATCACCACCAGGTAGCCCAGGATTCTATGTTCAATAAATTGTTGTGATAGAAACACAGGCCTTATCTCTAGGCTTTATTGAACATAGAATCTTCATAGTACTTCTGCAACAACAAAATATAATGACTAGTACATCTAATAATGGCTTCTACAGGGATGGTGATGTCTTGCATATGTCAAGAGAAAAGTTATAACTACAGGCCACATATTTAAACTCACCATGTAATCTGCATTGGTGATAAATGGATAAAGTAGGAGAGAATCACACACCATATGTTGGTGCCCATGACGCACGCCAAACTGTTGTTGTTGTTAAGGGCCCCTAGAGGTGGTGCAGTATTATCCTGCTGCTGCTCCCCACAGGACCAGTATCACTACAACTAGTCCCAGAGCTACGGGGATTGTCCTACGAAGAAAGGTTGAGGGAAATCGGCCAGACGACACTGGAGGACAGGAGGGTCAGGGGAGACATGATAACGACATATAAAATACTGTGCGGAGTAGACAAGGTGGACAAAGACGGGATGTTCCAGAGGAGGGACACAGACACAAGAGGTCACAATTGGAAGTTGAAGACCCAGATGAATCAAAGGGATGTTAGGAAGTATTTCTTCAGTCATAGAGTAGTCAGGCCGTGGAATAGCCTAGAAAGTGACGTAGTGGAGGCGGGAACCATACATAGTTTTAAGGCGAGGTATGATAAAGCTCATGGGGCAGGGAGAGAGAGGACCTAGTAGCAATCAGCGAAGAGGCGGGGCCAGGAGCTATGACTTGACCCCTGCAACCACAAATAGGTGAGTACACCAGGCCTAGTGTCTAATCGACATGTGCCTAGGACAAAATGGTAACTAACATTGCCTAAGGCTCACATCAACCCAAAACTGCCGCAGCAAGCGCTAGTCTGGCAAATCTAACACTAGCTTTAAGGAACCTAAGTAATAAGTCATTCACTGTATATGCCAGGTACATTGGCCTATACAACACTAGCGTGGGACCCACACCTGATCAAGCATTTCAAGAAAATGGAGAGGTTTGCAACGAAACTACTCTTTGAGCTGAGGAATATGAGCTATGATGGGAGACTAACGAAGCAAATCCTGATTACAGAAGACAAAAGGACTAGGGATGATATGAAAATGACATTCAAAATACTAAGAGGTATTGATGGGGTGGACAGCAACAGATTTATTCGATTCGGAAAAGTGGAACATGAGGACACCATTGGAAATTGAAAACATTGACGAATCACAGGGATATTAAGAAATATTTCTTCAGATTTAGAGTTATCATAAAGTAGAACTACATGGATAGTGGAGGGGTAAAGGCAGGATCCATATATAGTAATAAGAGGTACGATAGGGCTCTCGAAGCCAGGAGAAAGTGAACCCAGTAGCGGCCAGTGAATGGGTGTTACCAGGAACTGAGAATGAACTCCTACAATCACATGTAAGTGAGCACATATTGTGTCCTTGCAGCTTCAGGACTGTCGTAACCCCTTCCAAACAACATAAAGGATTTGATGAAACAGACACATGTGCAACACTCTGGTATCATTATTTTTGAAACGGTGCCCCGTGCCCCCTGGCCTGGTAGCAAAAGCTCTCGCTTGACAAGGTGAGGGGTCCGGGTTCGATTCTCGGCGAAGGGGTGGAAACATTGGACGTGCTTCCTTACACTGATTGTCTAATGTTCACCCATCAGTAAAATGGGTACCTGGGTGTTAGTCGACTGGTGTGGGTCGCATCCTGGGACAAAGCTGACCTAATTTGCCCGAAATGCTTCTCATAACAAGGGGCTTTCTATATATAGTAGTATGACATTGATGTGAGCTAGGCCTGTATACCTTGTACATGTACTGTAGTAAATAAAATTATTATTATTATTATTATTATTATTATTATTATTATTATTATTATTATTATTATTATTATTATTATTATTATTATTATTATTAAACATTTAGCCAACACAAGGCTTATTCCTCTAAGAAAAAGGAGGAGTAGATGTAAAATAGAAAGACAGGCGCTCCCTTTACAGGCGACGGAAAAGAATAACAGAGGGGCTAAAAGAGGTCAATATATCTGAAATGCGTAGGGAGACACTGGTCAGAGAAATAGCAAGCATCGAACTTAAGCTAAAGGAATCTTATAGGAGTCAGGAATCGCGGGAAGAACTAAAAAGACATAAATGAAATAGAAAGAAACCCAAAGTATTTCTTCTCCTGTGCCAAAATCACCCCTCAAGGAAGGTTCCTTGATGTTGGTGAGGGGCTCTTGATTTAGGGAATTGGATCTGTGCTCCAGTTCCCCGAATTAAAGGCTTGAATGCCTTCCACATCCCCCCCCAGGCGCTGTATAATCCTCCGGGTTTAGCGCTTTTCCCTTGATTATAATAATAATAATAATATGCCAAAATCAAAGTCGAGAACAACGTCCAGTATTGGGCCCCTACTTAAACAAGATGGGTCCTACACAGATGACAGCAAGGAAATGAGTGAGCTACTCAAGTCCCAATATGACTCAGTTTTTAGCAAGCCACTAACCAGACTGAGAGTCGAAGATCAAAATGAATATTTTATGAGAGAGCCACAGAATTTGGTTAACACAAGCCTTTCTGATGTTATCCTGACGCCAAATGACTTCGAACAGGCGATAAATGACATGCCCATGCACTCTGCCCCAGGGCCAGACTCATGGAACTCCGTGTTCATCAAGAACTGCAAGAAGCCCCTATCACGAGCCTTTTCCATCCTATGGAGAGGGAGCATGGACACGGGGGTCGTCCCACAGTTACTAAAAACAACAGACATAGCCCCACTCCACAAAGGGGGCAGTAAAGCAACAGCAAAGAACTACAGACCGATAGCACTAACATCCCATATCATAAAAATCTTTGAAAGGGTCCTAAGAAGCAAGATCACCGCCCATCTAGAAACCCATCAGTTACACAACCCAGGGCAACATGGGTTTAGAACAGGTTGCTCCTGTCTGTCTCAACTATTGGATCACTACGACAAGGTCCTAGATGCACTAGAAGACAAAAAGAATGCAGATGTAATATATACAGACTTTGCAAAAGCCTTCGACAAGTGTGACCATGGCGTAATAGCGCACAAAATGCGTGCTAATGGAATAACATGAAAAGTCGGTCGATGTATCTATAATTTCCTCACTAACAGAACACAGAGAGTAGTCGTCAACAGAGTAAAGTCTGAGGCAGCTACGGTGAAAAGCTCTGTTCCACAAGGCACAGTACTCGCTCCCATCTTGTTCCTCATCCTCATATCCGACATAGACAAGGATGTCAGCCACAGCACCGTGTCTTCCTTTGCAGATGACACCCGAATCTGCATGACAGTGTCTTCCATTGCAGACACTGCAAGGCTCCAGGCGGACATCAACTAAATCTTTCAGTGGGCTGCAGAAAACAATATGAAGTTCAACGATGAGAAATTTCAATTACTCAAATATGGTAAACACGAGGAAATTAAATCTTCAACAGAGCACAAAACAAATTCTGGCCACAAAATAGAGCGAAACACCAACGTCAAAGACCTGGGAGTGATCATGTCGGAGGATCTCACCTTCAAGGACCATAACATTGTATCAATCGCATCTGCTAGAAAAATGACAGGATGGATAATGAGAACCTTCAAAACTAGGGAGGCCAAGCCCATGATGACACTCTTCAGGTCACTTGTTCTATCTAGGCTGGAATATTGCTGCACACTAACAGCACCTTTCAAGGCAGGTGAAATTGCTGACCTAGAAAATGTACAGAGAACCTTCATGGCGTGCATAACGGAGATAAAACACCTCAATTACTGGGAGCGGTTGAGGTTCCTGAACCTGTATTCCATGGAATGCAGGCGGGAGAGATACATGATTATATACACCTGGAAAAACCTAGAGGGACTAGTACCGAACTTGCACACGAAAATCACTCACTACGAAAGCAAAAGACTTGGCAGACGATGCAACATCCCCCCAATGAAAAGCAGGGGTGTCACTAGCACGTTAAGAGACCATACAGTAAGTGTCAGGGGCCCGAGACTGTTCAAATGCCTCCCAGCATACATAAGGGGGATTACCAACAGACCCCTGGCAGTCTTCAAGCTGGCACTGGACAAGCACCTAAAGTCGGTTCCTGACCAGCCGGGCTGTGGCTCGTACGTTGGTTTGCGTGCAGCCAGCAGTAACAGCCTGGTTGATCAGGCTCTGATCCACCAGGAGGCCTGGTCACAGACCGGGCCGCGGGGGCGTTGACCCCCGGAACTCTCTCCAGATACATAAGGTTGTGTAGGAGACTAAGAGATGGCAGAGAGAGATGGCCAGATACACAAGCTTCTTCAGTCTGATACAGAGGTGACTAATATTTAGAGACAGCTCAGAAACTAAAGTGATGCACATGTATCTTATTCATAAAGTTTTTCGGTGTTATATACCTTTATTATTATGAACTATATGAGGTTTAAGCATTTTCAGGGCCATCTTAACCCCATCTCTGAAAACCACTGAGGATGCATGAGACTGGAAGGCTGCTGTAACCTTTCTCAGGATCTCAGGAAACAGGACAAACAACAAACTTTATTTCTTTGTGCAATATACAAGATGTAGTTACATGTAATAAAATATTGTTAAGCACAAAAGAAGACACCAGCATCCTGTTCATTTCGGGCAGACTAATCTTAATTCTTACAGACTACTTGAGACTGGACATAGGTTGTTGAGTGGTACAATTTTAAGTATACGTTATTACAAAAAAGAGGTAGAAAAAATAGTACAGTTTTAAGTATGCATTAATACTTTAAAATGATTTAGTAATCTTAAGGTAACTGGGATTTCTTAAGTAGTTTCAAACTGGCTCCATGGTTTCAGTCTAGGGAACAATTATAAGAGACGGTGAAGAAACAGGAAGTAGTTTGATGACTTGGTTTTATTTGGTACAGCATAGTGTTAGTGTAGTTAAGCTAGGGAGATGAGGTGATTTTGAACTATAACTCTAAAATGATTGACAGACTGGGGACCTTTCGTTGGTTCGGGCAATGAATTTCAAATCTTTGGGCCTTTGATGTGTGTGCATTTTTGCACAGGGTGAAGCAGACACGGGGAGTGTCGGAGAGTTTCTTGTCTTGAGTTGTACCTGTGTTTCCTGACGCGAGGGTCATATGATGACCCGCAACTAGTGCTTTTGGTAATCTCCCCTCAAGGAAGGTTCCTTGATGTTGGTGAGGGGCTCTTGATTTAGGGAATTGGATCTGTGCCCCAGTTCCCTAATTAAACCTGAATGCCTTCCACATCCCCCCCCAGGCGCTGTATAATCCTCCGGGTTTAGCGCTTCCTCCTTGATTATAGTAGTTTTGGTAATCTGACCGAGGCATTTCCCTGGCTTACCGGTCCACCCCTTTAAAAATTATATATATATAATGGCTCTGGTGGTTAACGCTCTAGCTTCACACGGCGAGGGTCTGGGTTCGATTCCCAGCCAGAGTAGAAACATTGGACGTGTTTCTTTCCACCTGTTGTCTATGTTCCCCATCAGTAAAATGGATACCTGGGTGTTAGTCGACTGGTGTGGGTCGCATCCTGGGACACAGACCTAATTTGCCCGACATGCGGAGCATAACAAGCGGCTTTCTATATAGTAGTATGTCATTGTTGTCAGCTAGGACTGTATACCTTGTACATGTACTTGTAGTAAATAAAGATATTATTATATTATCCTTTCCCCCAACATTATATATGTAGTTGTTACCTCCTCAGGACCGTCGTTGCCCATCAACTCAACAACAACATTTGAACGTCGGGACGAGTTCCTCCAGGAAAAGGTCTTAATCATCATCTTGATCTTGTTCGTTACTGCTGATATTACTCCTCGGTAGTGAGGTTCTGCATGTGGTGTCATGGGTTGCTTCTCGCACATGTTGCATGTGAATCACCTTTGACAACTACATACACATACTGCACTGAGAATTTTTCTCTTTCTGGGAGGTGTCTTGATGGTGTTCAGGGACTCTTGACCAAAGAAATTGGATCTGTTCTACCCTTCCCTGAATCAAACCTGAATGCCGTACATTTACATATGGGTTTAGCGCTCTCATGAATATGTTAATAGTAATTTCTAGGCCTCTAATCCCCTCAAGGAAGGTTCCTTGATGTTGGTGAGGGGCTCTTGATTTAGGGAATTGGATCTGTGCTCCAGTTCCCCGAATTAAGCCTGAATGCCTTCCACATCCCCCCCCCCAGGCGCTGTATAATCTTCCGGGTTTAGCGCTTCCCCCTTGATTATAATAATAATAGGCCTCTAATCCCTTAAGGTGTTTTGTCGCTGGTGAAGGGCTCTTGATCCAATGAATTGGGCTTATCCTCCCCCGCTGATTCATATTAATTGCTTATCAGTCCCAGCGCTGTGACTCCAACAAGTTTAGTGCTTCCCCATTATATAAATATTACAAAATACAGTATAACCCCTGTGGGTTTAGTGTATTGTTTTATATAATAAATTTACACTCATGGGAAGTGGCAAACCTATATGGGTCATACACTGCCCGAAGGATGGGAGGTAATCAGATTCGATACTTGAAAGAGAGGGTTGCTCCGATTCCTTGGATCAAAAATGTGGAAAATAAGTAGTCAGTGTTTGGTAGGGATGTTCTAGGTTATATCATTATAACATATCTTCTTTTTGTCAATAATATCTTAAGAAGGGGAAAAATGAAGGGCTCTTGATCCAAAGATTTACAGCAGCCCTCCCATTCCTTGGATAATACCTAATTAAATTCAAGTCCCCAATTGTTATAGATTTATCACTTTCACATGAATTTACTAATAATACTAATAATGAACTAAATAAAAAGAATTAAGTACAGCCATTCGTGTATACCTGGAGGGTGTTTCAGGGGTCAACGCCCCCATGGCCCGATCTTTGACCAGGCCTCATGGTGGATCAGGGCCTGATCAACCTGTCTGTTACTGTTGGCCACACATAAACTGACATATGAGCCACAGCACGGCTGGTCAGGTATTGACTTTAGGTGCCTGTCTAGCTCCTCCTTGAAGACAGCCAGGGGTCTTGATAATCCCCCTTACGTATGCTGGGATGCAGTTGAACAGTTTTGGGCCCTTGGCACTTATTGTGTCAGGGCGTACTCGTGGCGCTCCTGCTTTTCACTGGGGGGATGTTGCATCTCTTAAAGAGCCTTTTGCTTTCACAGGGATTGATTTTCATGTGCAGATTTGGGACTAGTCCCTCTAGGATTTTCCAAGTGTATATTATCATGTATTTTTCTCACTTGCATTCCAGGGAGTACAACTCCAGGGACTTCAACCATTTCCAGTAATTTAGGTGCTTTATCATACTTGTACGTATACCTGGAGTATACCTGGAGAGGGTTTCGGGGGTCAGCATCCCCGCGATGCACTCTGAGACCAGGCTTCGTGGTGGATCAGGGTCTGATCAACCAGGCTGTTACTGCTGGCTGCATGCAAACTGACATACGAACCACAGCCCGGCTAGTCAGGTACTGACTTTAGGTGCCTGTCCAGTGCCTTCTTGAAGACAGCCAGGGGTCTGTTGGTAATCCCTTTTATGTATGCTGGGAGGCAGTTGAACAGTCTTGGGCCCCTGACACTTATTGTGTTGTCTCTCAGTGTACTCGTGGCACCCCTGCTTTTCATTGGGGGACTGTTGCATCTCCTGCCGAGTCTTTTGCTTTCTAGAATATTCTAAGTGTATATTATTATGTATCTCGCCTACATTCCAGGGAATACAAATCAAGGGACTTCAACCGTTCCCATTAATTTAGGTGCCTTATCGTACTTATGTGTGCTGTGAAAGTTCTTTGTACACTCTCTAGGTCAGCAGTTTCGCCTACCTCGGTTGCTTTATGACCCTTAGGGGTTTAATGCTCTCCTGTGAATGTAACAGTAACACAAAAAAGTAACAGTTTTATAAATTAAAATATGTATGCATTTGCCTTACAAATACAGTATGTAATTTTTTCAGAGTTAGCAAATCTGGATGGTGTGGATGAACTTAGCATCATGATATCATGTGGGGATGCCCAGGAGTATGTCCCATTCGGGCGAGAATATTTGTGTTATCACCCAGGGGACGTCGGCTTGCCTCCGCCCAGACCAAGCCCAGCACCACCTCATCTGGATCTCATGAGACAGCTAGATACAGTCTCCATTAATGGTTCCAAGGTATTCTGGTTCTATTTTTAATTACTTCTGCATTACTGTGCTTTACGCAGTAATTATTCCAAGGAAATTTAGTTTATCACTCTGTGAACACTGCTTTTTTATAAATTTCAGTAAATCATTTTGTTATACTTTAAAGTTTGTTGAGTGTTGTCGAATACAGAATATATAATTGTAAAAAAAAAAAAAATTATTTTACCACATTGGGGCGCTCCCACCTTGGTAGGGTAACTCAAAGAAGGAAATGCATTCATCAACACTCACTCGTTTGGCGTCTTGCCAGAAGTTCATGGACATCACACTTTAAATAACTCTCTGAACTGCAGCATCATGATCCATTTACATTGATAACCCTGTAACATTTATTCACTGAAATAATACGTATGTTTTTGGTATGTTGTGGATTAGCCCTTTCTAAGACTGTTTTTTTTACTCCTATGACTTTTACAGTACCTTTCATAGCTTTTTATGAATTTTTGAAAGTGAATTAGTCATTATTTTTTACTTACGAGTGATTACAAATGATTGGAAAGTACCCTCTCCCAAATCAAGATCTACACTGCTTCATATCTCAGCTCCTTACTTCCCTGGGAAATGAGTTGGGGCTCTATGAGCAGTAACTTGAGGATGATGAAGAGTTCCTATTTTGAGAGGGTCAAGGCAAACACTGTTAAATAAGAGGAGAAAATGTGTATGGAAAAATGTCAGGGCCCTTGACCCAAGGAATTAAAGTTACTCTCCTCTTCCACAGATCAAACTTTATTATTTTCCATTCTCCAGGCACTGTATGACCCCTATGAGTTTAGCACTTCTCTCTTAATATACAACTTCACTCACTTAGTGACGTGCTCGTTTACTGACGCCTCAGACTTAAGTCTCTGACCAGTAATCATACCTAAATAATGTATATTAGAGCTGATTTCCTCTGTTCTGTTTATTTCACTATACAGTACACTACTGTATAAACATGTAAAAATATACCAGAAATGTTATAAATAATGCAGAGGTGACATTAAAACAACATCAGAGATGGTGGACACAAACTCACTACCATTATAGTATGCTCTTCACTTAGCAACAAATTCGTTTAACAACGTGGTCTTAGGAACGAAACTCCATCGTTAAGTGAGCAGAGGCTGTATTAATAATAGTTTTCATGCAGTACTCTAGACCCTTAAGTTGTGGCAGACTGTGAAAAAATAATATTGTGTGCAAGGCAAAATTTAAAAAAAAAAAAATTCTGATAGATTCAGGGTACCATATTTTCTGGCATATATGGTGCACGAACATATAAGACGTATAAGACGACGTTTGCAAGCGCTTGTAATGTAACATTAGTAAACAACTGCTAAAGAGTAACCCAAATCCTACCCTTGACCTGACCTTGAGCATATAAGGAGCAGGCTGATTTTCCAAGACTTTTTGTGGGAAAAAAGTGCTACTTACATGCTGGAAAATACAGTACATACATGTTTCTAATTACAGTAGAATAAAAAATGAAATCAGATGAAAAATGATCCATTGTTGATAACATTGGTGATTTTTTAAAGCAAATTTTATTTTTTTCCAGTGTTTTTTTTTCAGTATTGAACACTATATAATGTACAACATTTTATTAAGGTAATAGAGTAGATCTTCAAGTTGTATTAGTATTGAAAACAGGCAGAAAAACACATCATACCATATTCATAATTTCAATATACACTTCAAATTTATTGAAATACTATATGTGTTTTCTTATTTCTTAGGACTTCTTGCCTTCCATCACTGTGTAGAGGAAATTATTCCATTATAATTATTTCAAGATGTTATGCAGCAATTCCAAAAAATGCAGTTGCAACAGCAGCACAGTTGCAGCACCATCAATTTCATTATAACTTACATTAGTAGAATTTCCAGATGTTGATCCACAGTACAATGAACTGCATACAAGACAGAGTGTCTTAATCATGCCCTGCACTGATGCAAGTGGTCTGCATTTTTTCATAGATGTTATGAGATACCTGGCAACGCAGACAACTGAGCTGATTCATCAAATGGTGTCGCTTGTCAAATATGAAGGAAAACAAAATTACGACATGAAGCATATGTCACAGTCTAGTCTCCTGATGTACAGTGTATGTCACATACAGTATAAAGGTTAACACTGTCCCTTATATGAACTAAATTATGTTTTTGTTTTAACTGGCACATACACTTGCTGCCTCACTGTAGACTGAGACCCACAAAGAATCAGTGAATGATCAGGGTAACTCACTGGTCAGTATATATTATATAACTTTCATTATCTTTAGATGATCTTATATGCAATGCCTGATTTTCTTTCAGGATTGGTGGGAGTTACGTCATAGCTCTGATGGTTTGACAGAAGAAGAATTATACGTGTGCGGTCCAACAGTGGTATGGTCACGAGGACAAGCTGGCAGTGCAGGTTCACGTCAAGTTATCAAATGTATGACCTGTGACTCTACAGTTCAACATGTAATGTTTGCCACCTTTTATACATATCCTGACCAACCACCACTGCTAGGAGAAGCTGTCCCAGAAGAACCCACAGGTTAGCATGTGTTGATTAATTTAGGGTACATACACAAGTCTTATTTTTATGACAGCATTTTATATACATTTATAAAATACTTAAATGTGAAGGTATTTTAAGCGTTATATAATTTCTGTTTCAGGAGATTGTCTCCCTAGCATCTGTGTAGCGGAGAGTGATAGCCTGAATATATTTACTGAAGATGGAGATGACTGTTCTGTTGCCTTGCCCTTTCCTGTAAGTTGTTGATTTCTTATCAGTAATCCATGATCAGTAGTGTCAAATGCAGCAGAGAGGTCCAATAAAATTAACAGCAATGCATTTCTTACACAAGCATTCAGTATCAGATCATTATAAACCTTTCATAAAGCTTTCTCAGTTAAATGAAATGGTCTATACCCAGATTAAGCACATGGTAAAACATTACTCTGTCCCCGAAAAAGAAACGATTGATCAGTCAGTTTAGAAATTAGTGTAAGATTTGAAACAGGACTAGTTTAACATGTTTCCTGAATCAAGGGAAGGTTTCTGGAGGAGGGTAAAAACCAAGGCCGCCTTGTAGACTGTAGAAACAGTCATTGTCAAGTATTAACCCGTAAACTGCCCAAACGTAGATCAACGTTTGTTTGCGTAGCACTCCGAACGTAGATCTACATTTTTTTTTACATAAGAAAGCATGCAAAATCGAATGTAGATCTACGCTTGGAGTGCTACGCGAGTGAATGTAGTTCTATGTTTGGACAGTTTAAGGGTTAAACTGAAAGTCCCTGGTGGGCAAATAATTTCTTGGTAAAGATATCCAGGTGCTTCACATGAGCTGTAGTCATCAATTTATTATATACCATTGATCTAAACATTCAGTACAGTGGACCCCGCATTACGATATTAGTCCATTCCTGAGAGCTCATTGTAAGCTGAATTAATTTTCCCCATAAGAAATAATGGGAATCAAATTAATCCGTTCCTGACACCCCAAAGTATGAAAAAAACAAATTTTTTACCACGTGAAATATTAATTTTAATACACACAAACTGAAGAAGACATGCACAATTACTACTCTACTAAGAATAGAATACATGACACTTACCTTTATTGAAGATCTGGTGATGATTGATGGGATGGGAGGAGGGGAGAGTGTTTAAGTTATTGTTTAGAAGGAGAATCCCCTTCCATTAGGACTTGAGGTAGCAAGTCCTTTTCCGGGGTTACTTCCCTTCTTTTAATGCCACTAGGACCAGCTTGAGAGTCACTGGACCTCTGTCGCACAACAGATCTGTCCATAGAGCTCTGTACTTCCCGTTCCTTTAAGACTCCTAAAATGGGCCATAACATTGTCATTGTACAGGTTGCCAACACGGCTTGCAGTAGCTGTGTCAGGGTGATTTTCAGCCATAAAGGTTTGCAGTTCAACCCACTTTGCACACATTTCCTTAATCTCTTTTTTCAATTCCATACTAATTCTCGCCCTTTTTACCACAGGGATGGCATTAGAAGCTTTCTTGGGGTCCATGGTGACTTATTTTGCAGTTACAAGCACTACATTTTGCAGTTACAAGTGAAATGTACCGAATGTGTGCGTGGATGCGACCGCACTGGCTGGCTTGTAAACACTGGCGCTGAGGCTACACATGGGATGCGTCCCAGATGAATCATGTAAGGCCAGTTTTTTAGCGAGGCAAAATTTTTGCATTCAAGTGCTTCGTATGGCAGATTTAATGTAATGTGATGCGTTCGTAAGGCGGGAGTCCACTGTATATGGTAAGTTCTTTGTCTTTTAAAGTCTGCCATTATTCCAGTGCTGTACACAGATTCTCTCCCCCCCCCCAACCTCCTTTTCTCTCTTGCTTTAAGCAGCAGTGTTCTGGGCCCCTGATGGCTGTAGTAATAATCTGTCAAGTCATCAACACTTAATTTTTCATTAAAAAATTCCTTCTTTGGTTGGAAACGGCCAATGTGTTAAAAAAAAAATTCAACATTAGGTTTTGAGTATCACTGATTGCATGAGAGCGAATTTATATCACAGAAAGGGAATTGCTGGTAGTGGGGCATTGCATAACAGCGGATTCATATATATATAGTGAACTGCCTAAAGTTGGGGATTGCTGCATAACATGGGTCTGCAGTAGAGCTGGATGCTGTTTCAACAGCATTTGTGTAAGTCTACAAGCCTGAGCATTGAATATACTTTGAAGAAAGTGCCATGAACACTAATCAATGAAAAGTGAGAAACCACTTGGACCAAAAATGAAGCTACAGGAAAAAATGGTTTATATATTTTGGTTTTAGAGAGACATTTAAGGGTCTACTGAAATACTTATTGTTTCTTATTTTGTTGTGTAGCATTTTGAACTGTACCACATGTTTATAGTTTAGTCGTGGTTTGTGCCCCACAGTTAGTTTTTTTGTAATTGGAATTTTTAGTTTGGATTTTCCTGAAAGCTTATTGATGCCTACCTCTCCTGAAGGCAGTTCTTTCCTTACTGAGGTGATTACAGTCTTCATAGTTGCCTTAGCTCATACTGGCAAGGGCTTTTCTTGCCAGGGTGACTGATGGCTTTGATGCTTTAACTAAACACTGGCCATTGCAAGTCCCATGTATGAAGACTCCCGTATTCCTTATTTATGCTAGTCTGGGAGTTAAACCTACCTCTGAAAATCCTGTTCTTTAATGTGTTGATAAAGGTAAAATGGGAGGTTTGCTTTGTCTGTTATCTCAAGGCAATCATTTTAATAGTTGCATACTCGTTAAAGGTAGTGAAGGTTTCCAGAAAAGCTACATCACTGCTGACCATGTTGATGAGTGTACTGGGATCCAGTGATGGATTACTGATTCCTTATACTTTCATTTTGATTAACATTTCTTCCCCCTCTTTTGTATCCCCTCTCTTTATTACTATGGAGGTGCCTCCCCCCCCCCCCTAACCATTCTTGCTTTTCAGCAACCACATCTCTCATTATCCCTGTACAACAGTGAGATCTGTGAGTCAGCCTTGGACTCACTCTGCTCTTAAATACCTAAAAGTCTTCTTTCTAAACTCAGGTTTTGGGTTTCAAGCAAAGTAATAGCTTAAGGATTTTTAGGACAGGAGCAAATCAATATTTTATAAGTATACAGTTATGGCTATTATATTTTAGTAAGTTTTGGTGTAAGCATGTGGGCCAGTGGCAGCAATAGCCTAGTTGACCAGATAGTTAACAATAAAGTTGGCCTCTGACCAAGCTTTGAAAGTAGAAACCAGTTGTAGTTATATCACTGATGTGTCATGTAAGATTTATAATTGTATTTTTTACCCTCTTATGTTCAATCTTTAAAAATGTTATTTCTAATTATGATATTTTTTCAGGAAGTATACATTGATAAGAGGAGTGTATTTCAGGTGCGTAGAGTGTGGCCAATAAAGTATGGAATCCTTCTGGAGCGCCAGGTACCTGCATCAGAACTAGCATCACCAAAACCTGAAGGCGAGAGATTGCCGATATTCTACAGTTTACTGCACCCTCTGGATGAAATAAATCCTCTAATCTATAGAGCTGGTGAGATGGGATATCTCATTCTTGCTTTGACAATTGGAAAAAATTTATATGCTAACCACTTTTGCAGCATCTCATTTAATAAGATAGACACATCCTTAGTTAGCCAGCCTTGAGTTGCTGCTCCTGTGTCCAGAAAGAGGGGATGAGGAGGCTGCAGTTTTGAGTCATTTGAATTGTGATGTCCATCCACCTCTGGCACAACAGTGGTGGTGAATGCAAGTACTTATTTTAGTCACCCTGTATGTGGCAGCCAAGCACTAGAATGTACTGTATGTGTGACAACTAAATGCTCTAACTAGTTTGGTGACCAAACACACTAGCAAGTGAGTGATCAAATGCTTTAGCTTGTGTGGCAGTCAGATGCTCTAGCATATTTGTGGTGGCTAAACATATATGTGGCAACCAGACATGCTATCACATTTTCCTGAATGCTAACATTATATAACTGAAATTGCATTCAGGAATTTGTTTTGCATACTGTATATAATGTGGTGATTTGTTCTAAATATGGAACTACGGTAGGTCCCTCGACAATGTTAGTGCATTCCTGAAAATTGTTTGCAAGTCAAGTCTTTGGAAGTCAGAACCTTTTTCCCATGACACTTATAACTGGAGAAGTATTCAGAGGCTCAAAAATTCTGTTTCTTATTTCATTTGCTTCTTTAACTAGGAATATTTACCCAATAGTTGACATTCAGTAGTGTTCTGTTTCACTTACAAATCGTTTTAAACATTATTTACAAATATATACATGTTAATCAAACAGAACAGGACTTTACTATAGTGTATAGTACAGTACAGTGGATGTGTAGGGGCAGAAAGCAGCAGTACTCTCTCTCTCTCTCTCTCTCTCATTCTCACTCTTATTCATTCCCACCCTCTCTTGCATCATATTTAACACCATACTCTTTACATGGGGTCACCATTCTCTCACAGGTTATGATGAGGGCATCAGCTGTTTGAGTATATAATGTAGGAAAGCAGCAGTTAGGATAATTGTGAAGGAAAGGGTGTAATGAGTGAGTAGAGCTTTTACTGTCCTGTATCTCACACACTGACAAGTTCAGTGCAAGAGCACCAGCTGTACTGCAGCTACAGCAACCCAACATTAATATTTTTTTATTTTAACAAGTCTGCTGTCTCCCACCGAGGCAGGGTGACCCAAAAAAGAAAGAAAATCCCCAAAAAGAAATTACTTTCGTCATCATTCAACACTTTCACCTCACTTATACATAATCACTGTTTTTGCAAAGGTGCTCAGAACACAACAGTTTAGAAGCATATACGTATAAAGATACACAACATATCCCTCCAAACTGCCAATATCCCAAACCCCTCCTTTAAAGTGCAGGCATTGTACTTCCCATTTCCAGTACTCAAGTCCGGCTATATAAAAATAACCGGTTTCCCTGAATCCCTTAATTAAATATTACCCTGCTCACACTCCAACAGGTCCCAAATACCATTTGTCTCCATTCACTCCTATCTAATACGCTCATGCATGCTTGCTGGAAGTCCAAGCCCCTCGCCCACAAAACCTCCTTTACCCCCTCCCTCCAACCTTTTCAAGGACGACCCCTACCCCGCCTTTCTTTCCCTACAGATTTATATGCTCTCCATGTCATTCTACTTTGATCCATTCTCTCTAAATGACCAAACCACCTCAACAACCCCTCTTTAGCCCTCTGACTATTTTTTTTTTTTTTTTTTTTTTTTTTTCAACAAGTCGGCCGTCTCCCACCGAGGCAGGGTGACCCAAAAAAGAAAGAAAATCCCCAAAAAGAAAATACTTTCATCATCATTCAACACTTTCACCACACTCGCACATTATCACTGTTTTTGCAGAGGTGCTCAGAATACAACAGTCTAGAAGCATACACATATAAAGATACACAACATATCCCTCCAAACTGCCAATATCCCAAACCCCTCCTTTAAAGTGCAGGCATTGTACTTCCCATTTCCAGGACTCAAGTCCGACTATATACTTTTATTAAATCCACACCTTCTCCTGATTTCCACACTCCGAATTCTCTGCATAATATTTACACCACACATTGCCTTTAGATAGGACATCTCCACTGCCTCCAACCACCTCCTCACTGCAGCATTTACAACCCAAGCTTCACACCCATATAAAAGTGTTGGTACTACTATAGTACTTTCATACATTCCCTTCTTTTCCTCCATAGATAATGTTTTTTGTCTCCACATATACCTCAACGCACCACTCACCTTTTTTCCTTCATCATTTCTATTGTTAACGTCATCCTTCATACATCCATCCGCTGACATGTCAACTCCCAAATATCTGAAAGCATTCACCTCTTCCATACTGCTCCTCTCCAATTTGATATCCAATTTTTCTTTATCTAAATCATTTGATACCCTCATCACCTTACTCTTATCTATGTTCACTTTCAACTTTATACCTTTACACACTCCCAAACTCGTCCACTAACCTTTACAACTTTTCTTCAGAATCTCCCATAAGCACAGTATCATCAGCAAAAAGTAACTGTGCCAATTCCCATTTTGTATTTGATTCCCCATAATTTAATCCCACCCCTCTCTCCAACACCCTAGCATTTACTTCTTTTGCAACTCCATCTATAAATATATTGAACAACCAGTGGCTAACCCGACGGTATGGAGGTTTGAGACTCTCTGACCAAGGGTTCAAACCCCACCCATGATATGGTTTTATGTTAGTAGTAAGTTGGTAGACAGCAGCCACCCAGGGAAATACCACCGTCCTGCCAAGTGAGTGTAAAACGAGAGCCTATAATTGATTTACATGATGGTAGGATTGTTGGTGTCATTTGTCTGTCTCATAAATATGCAAGATTACAGGTACGTCTTGCTACTTCTACTTACACTTAGGTCACACTACACATAGATGTACGTGTTTATTTATACACACTCGTCTGGGTTTTCTTTGATTTTATCTTTATAGTTCTTGTTCTTATTACTTTTCCTTATAGATCCATGGGGAAGTGGAATAAGAATCTTTCCCCCGTAAGCCATGCATGTTGTAAAAGTCAACTAAAATGCCGGGAGCAATGGGCTAGTAACCCCTTTTCCTGTCAAGATTACTAAAAAGAAGGAGAAGAAGAAAATTGTCAACATAAATATGTAATTATTTAATCCTCAGTTCACACCCTATCTCAACCAGAAACACACGAATTTTCCATATGCATATAAGGAGCATATTTACACAAAATACCAATATCTTTAGTAAAAATTAAAAAAAAATTTGCTATACCATTTATAATTCAGCCTTAAGAAAATCATAAATATTAAATTACTAACCAAACTCTTATCAAACAAATGTAAGGGCTCTGTACCTGCATAAAATAGATGTGTGCAAATCATGAATGCCCTTCCCATGTCCAGGACTCAAGTTTGGCTAACCCATATCCCCTGAATCCCTTCATAAAAGTTCCCTTGCTCATGTTAACAACAGCATATTCATTTAAAACCTCTTGTCTCAGTTATCTCTTGTCTATCATACTCACACAAGCCTGCTACATGCTAAAGCTCCTAACACTCAAAGCCTCTTTTACCTGTTCCCTCTATCTATTCCTGGAATACTATCCCTTCTAACTTCCACCCTAAATTTAACACTCTTTCTGTCATTGTATTCCCCTTCATCCCTTCTACATACTTAAACCAAACAACTCCTCCTCAGCTCTCTGAATTGCATCCTTGGAAGATTGCTAATCACATGGAATCACATCAGTTGCACAATCCAGGGAAGCAAGGATTTAGAATAGGTTGGTCCTGCCTTTCACAACTGCTAGACCATTGCTTTGTGATCTTGGATGCACTGGAAGACAAGATTATGCAAAAGTCTTCGACAAGTGTGATAGCACACAAAATGCACGCAAAAGGAATAACTGGTAAAGTGGGAAAATGGATATTTAACCCCTTAACAAACAGAACCCAGAGAGTAGTGGTAAACAGGGTGAAGTCTGAGACTGTCAAAGTGAAAAGCTCCATTCAAGGCACAGTACTCACCCCAGTTCTATTTCTCATTCTTATATCCAACATAGACAAGGACATATACCAAAGCATAACTTTTCCATGAATTACACAACACGCATGCACACGCATTCAAATTGCACCAAAGTGAATAGGCCACTTACGTTGAAAACCCCACCTCTCCCCCTACTCCCCCTAAGCTTTCACACATTCCATCCTTACCCATCCTTCTTCCTTCCCCATCTCACCAAAGCTCTGGTCAGAACCTCTCACCTCACACCAAAGCACTGTAACAACTTTTGCTGATGACACCAAAATGTATGTGAGTGGCACCTGTCGAAGTTGCTGCCAGTCTTAGAGCCGATATAACTGAAGTCTTCTGATAGGCCTCAGACAACAATAGGATGTTTAACAAGGACAAGTTTCAGTTGCTCTACTGTGGAAGACTGGAGGTAATAAGGATTGAAAAGAAGTACAGAACAAACTCAGTTCATTCAATTGAGCAAAAGTTTCATGTGTGAGACTTGGGAATGATGTCAAAAGATTCCACTTTCAAGAATCACAACAGTGTTGCTATGCTACCATAAGGAAAATGATAGGCTGGATAACTAGGACTTTCAAGACAGTAGATGCTGAGCCAATGATGATATGCTTCAAGTTGCTTCTTCTCTTCAGGCTGGAATATTGCTGTATACTAACGGCCCCCTTCAAGGCAGGCAAGATTGCTATGCAAGAAAGCATAGAGAGAACTTTTACTGCTTGTTTACATTCAGTCAAACATCTGAATTACTGGGAATGCTTGCAATCACTCTTAACAATATTCCTTGGAATTTAGGTGAGAAAAATACATCATAATTTACACCTGGAAAATCCTGGAGCAAATAGTCCCAAACCTTCACACCAAAATCATTCCATTTGAAAATGAGACTTGGCTAACAGTGCAGTGTACCTTCAGTTAAAAAGCAGGGGCATGAGTACGCTAAGAGAGAGCTCAATAAGTGTCGTATATCCCTGACTTTTCAACACCCTCTTTTCGTGCATAAGAGGAATTGCCAACAGACCTCTGACTGTCTTCAAGAAAGAATATGGCAAGTTCCTCAAATCATTTCCTCACCAGCTGGGCTGTGATACATATATTGGACTATTTGTGGCCAGCAGCAACAGTCTGGTTGATTAGGCCTTGATCCACTGGGAGGCCTGATCTGTGACCAGGTGGCATGAGTTTTCACTGGAGGAAGCATTCTTCAGGTATCCCTCAGGTATCCTCATAGCTTTATTTTACTTAACACTAGGACATCCTTCTTTTCATTCATAACATTAGCTATCAATTCTTTCTTATCTGTACCATACTCATGCATTTAAATACCCTAGTTTCAAAATTTTCTTTAACTGTTTAGTAACTGAATACAGAAGGTTACTAGCCTCTCTCCTGGCATTTTAGTCAACTTTTACAACACACATGGCTTATTGTGAAAGAATTTTTGAACACTTTTTCCCATTACTTCTGCATTATAAATTTTCCTTCAGCTGTGGGCTTATTTTATGTTTCAGAGGTCTTATCCCTTTCTGCAGTCTGATTAATATTGACGTTCAAAATAAAAAATTGTCCAAAAAGAAGAGAGAGATTATCATGGGAAATTTTTTCAGCACATTTTGAACAAAATACTACATAGATTTTAATTTAGGGGTCATGTATGTTAAGTGCATACCTAATATATGCATAGTGCATGCCTAGTGAATGTCTAGGTGTATGCATAGTGCATGACTCGTGAATGCCTAGTGCACATCTACTGCACACCTAACCAAAATACAGTGGACCCCCGCATAACGATTACCTCCGAATGCGACCAATTATGTAAGTGTATTTATGTAAGTGCGTTTGTACGTGTATGTTTGGGGGTCTGAAATGGACTAATCTACTTCACAATATTTCTTATGGGAACAAATTTGGTCAGTACTGGCACCTGAACATACTTCTGGAGTGAAAAAATATCGTTAACCGGGGGTCCACTGTATTGGAATCATGAAAAGAACCCACATATATCCAAAAGCATTGAAGGGAGGCCCTTCAGTAAAAAGTTGAGTAATCAAAATATGCAAATCGGGAATCTTGCTAATTTGATGGTTCAACTGTGCAGTACTTGTATACTATTTTGTATTTTAATACTGCAGATATATATGGTATTTATGTATCCAGAACCATGATAATATTTTTATTTAGATAATATTTCTTTCAGGTTATAGTGGCTCAGCTCGTCCTGCCTTCATGAGTGATTTATCTCAGCAAGCAGTGTTCATGTCACAGGATCCTTCCATTTGTATTCTTTATAACTCCAGTAGCAGCAGTCATACTATATGGAAAATTCGAAGGGCAAAATTAGAGGTAAATGTATTTTTAATTAAATTTGTTTGGCTTTTATCTGTATAACAAAAATAAGTTTATTGAATAATTTGCATTTATTTCACTTTGGGTTGATCACCTGGTATTGTATATTTTCATCATTCATCAGTACTGTTTGGGAGGTAATTAATTGCTTTTTATCACGTCTGAAATTTCTTACCGAAGTAGGGTGGCTCCCCCCACCCCATCCAGAAAAAAATAATATTCACCATCAATCATTTAAAAGAAGTCTTGCTAGCAGTACATAGACACCACAGTAAATGACCCTCTGAACTATAACATCCCCATCCCTCCTTCAGAAGGATGGGGATGTTTTAGTTCACCCTACCCACTGAGGTAGGGTGAACTGAAAACGAAACACTTTCACCATCATTAACTCCATCACTGTATTGCCAGGGGTGCATCAGTACTACAGTTCAGATGCCAATCCAAACTTCAAATATCCCCACCCCCTCATTCAGAGTGCAGTCAATGTACTTCCTTCCCCGAGAACTTAAGAAGAAGAAAAACTTTTTGAATTATATTAACATTCATTAGATAATTCCTAAATGGTTGTGTCATTGTAGCTTGTTTATGTCTTCTTAAGAAAAAATTGAAGGAGTGCCAGATAAACATGTAGCACTTGGCTCTGGTGCTGACCTTTCTTATCTTGGCACATTAGCTGCTGGTATGAGCAAAGTACAGTAATATACTTGATGGGATCAAAAGAAACTGGTTAGGTTAGTTCAGGATAATCATTTAGTCAGATTTTAGCTCTGGAAGAGGAAAGTGCACTCAAGCACCATTATTATGTACTCAAATATTCTAATACACTACACACTGACATTAGGATAGAACAAAATATGATGACCTGGAGGGCATATAAATTTCTAGTGAAGGAAAGACAGGGTAGGGTCGTCCTTGGAAAGGTTGGAGGAAGGGGAAATAAAGGAGGTTTTGTGTGCGAGGGGCTTAGACATCCAACAAGCATATGTGAGCATGTTAGATAGGAGTGGTTGGAAGCAAGTGGTTTTTATGACTTGACATGTTGGAGTGTGAGCAAGGTAACTTCTATGAAGGGATTCAAGGAAATCAGTTAGCCAGACTTGATTTCTGGACAAGGGAAGTGCAGTGCCTGCACTCTGAAGGAAGGGTATGAATATTTGTAGTTTTGAACTGTAGTATCAGCATCCGTCTGGCAAAACAGTGATGGAGTAAATGATAGTTAAAGTGTTTCTTCTTTTTTTGGGTTACACTTCCTCAGTGGGATATAGCTGGTTTGTTGAAAAAAAAAAATAGAGGACAATAATGCATTGATATGTTGTGTGTGGGAGAGAAGGTAAAAATGTTTTTATTGACTTGAGTGAAACATAACCGCCATTTATTTTACATAAGAAAGGAGGCACACTGCAGGAGACCTGTTGGCCCATACTAGGCAGGTCCTTTACAATTCATCCCACTAACAAAACATTTGCCCAACCCAATTTTCAATGCCACCCAAGAAATAAGCTCTGATGTGAAAGTCCCACTCAAATCCAACCCCTCCCACTCATGTACTTATCCAACCTAAATTTGAAACTACCCAAAGTCCCAGCCTCAATAACCCAACTAGGTAGACTGTTCCACTCATCAACTACCCTATTTCCAAACCAATACTTTCCTATGTCCTTTCTAAATCTAAACTTAATTTAAATCCATTACTGCGGGTTCTCTCTTGGAGAGACATCCTCAAGACCTTATTAATATCCCCTTTATTAATACCTATCTTCCACTCATACACTTCGATCAGGTCTCCCCTCATTCTTCGTCTAACAAGTGAATGTAACTTAAGAGTCTTCAATCTTTCTTCATAAGGAAGATTTCTAATGCTATGTATTAATTTAGTCATCCTACGCTGAATGTTTTCTAATGAATTTATGTCCATTCTGTAATATGGAGACCAGAACTGAGCTGCATAATCTAGGTGAGGCCTTACTAATGATGTATAAAGCTGCAGTATGACCTTTGGACTTCTGTTGCTTACACTTCTTGATATAAATCCCAGTAATCTATTTGCCTTATTACGTACGCTTAGGCATTGCTGTCTTGGTTACAATATTGATTTGCGGGAAAGTACACCTCTAGTTCGCAACTTGCAAAATACGAGAGAAATTTGGGAATGTAAATGATTCATAAAGACCTCATGTACTAAGCAGGACATAATGAAATCCCATGAATGATATATTCTGGGTAAGATTTTAGTAAAATATCATAGATATGAGATTAAAAGGATTCCACTATTGTGATCATGTTTTGTTATTGCCAAAACATTTGGCAATAACATTTGGCAGCATCACATTCAGAGCAAGAAATGGTCGAAGCTCAATCCTCTGTTCTCTTATTGAAAAAGAAAAAATCTTCCTTTCTCTGGCAGCTGGGTTTCTCTCCATATTGAATAAGATCATGAGGAAAATATCAGTAGTAACATTACACACTATGACTGAGGAAAGTTTTTAACCCTTTCAGGGTCGAGAACACCGATCCTTAACCCACTCTTAGGGTCAAAAAAATTTCAAAAAAAAAAAAAAAAAAATTTCTTATGATGGTAATGATACCAAAAGTACGAAATTTGATGGAAAACTTATGAAATTACGCTCTTGAGAAGTTAGCGATATTTACACATCAGCAATTTCGCCCACCTTGAACCCTATTTTTGGCCAATTCCATTGTTCCAGTTGACTAAAATCATTGCTATTTTGCTAGAACTCCATTTGTTCTATTGATTGAGTACAAGAAACCGCCCATTCAATTTCAACTAGCCAGTAAAGTGGTCAGAAATTGACAATTTCAAAATAGGGTCCAGAATAAACCAGACAGACATTTCTGGCACTAAAATAACACTTTCTCTGTTCATTAGTCACCTCTCCAGGCTTTTATATTACTCTTGCTTTCCATTTTGAATTTTTATTCTCACAAAAATTAGATGAGTTACTGTTATGAAGACTACTGCATTATTGTAAAAATGGTATAAATAATATCAGCGCACTTGTGAAAGAATATTAGACTCACCAGTTGACGTGTAGTGGACGTGTGGGATGATTTGTTTACTCTTGAACATCGACAAAAATTGAAAATTTCCGCTACTGTGAGCTCAATTTCATGATACTTTTCATCGTGAAATAAATCAAAATCATCTCTGTATTCGTAATATATCTTCCATTCTATCAAATGAGACCAAGAAATGAGAATGCAACCAAAAATAACATAGGAAAATACACTGCAAAGTCGCTGTTGTAAACCAAAAACACAGTCGGATTTTTTTTTTCTCATTATGCACTGTGTACTGCAGGATTTTTTTTATACTGTGCACACTGACCATGCAGACCCATTCTTTCATATGTAGCTACCAGCTTTCTTCCACCAGATTTGAAGGTGCTAGAATTTTGGAGTACAAGTATGGGACCGACACTGGTTCTTAAGCTGTACATATATGTGACTGACCCTGAAAGGGTTAAGTTGTGTGGTATTTATAGTAGCAGAAAACTTAAGTAGGCATACTGCAGTGTTTACAGCACACCCTGACCACATTGTGGAAATGTTTTGCTAGTAATAAATGTTCTTTCTTTCAACAAACCGGCCGCATCCCACCGAGGCAAGGTGGCCCAAAAAGAAAAACAAAAGTTTCTCTTTTAAAATTTAGTAATTTATACAGGAGAAGGGGTTACTAGCCCCTTGAGTAATATATGTATATTATTATTTTTATATGTATTTTTTTTATTTGGATTTCAGGAAAACAACTTTGTACTTCAAAGCAATATGAGTTCACCAGCATCCTGTCTACTATCCAACCCTGGCTCATTTGCACAACTGCACTCCTATACACACGGTCATTCTCTCTCCCAAAGTCACTCCCATGGAGCATCTCCTGTTAATCAAGCGTCCACTCATACACCAACTCCTACCAGTTCTCGTACAAAGTCTAGCATATTTCCTAATATGCTGACCACTCCGAAGGCACAGCAGTCTCAGGCTCCCAGGAATCACATGGCAATGCTTAGGTATGTCTTCAGTGATCAATTTGTATTGCGAGGGAACATGCACGGAGAGGAGGAAATTGTACAGTACAAGTTGACCATCGCTAATCCAGCATCATTGGGACCTGTAGGGTGCGGGATTAGTGATTTTTGCAGGATTACAGAGTGGCTAGGTTAGAATACACTTAACCGAACGGTGATGTTTACGCATCAATGATTTTCCCCACTTTACGCCCTATTTTTAGCCCATTCTATTGTTCCAGTCTACCAAACTCAGCTATTTCACTAGTATCCCTTCTATTCTGTTGGCTGAGTACAAGAAACTGCCCATTTACCTATTTCAACTACCCAATAAAGTGGTCAGAAATTGGTAATTTGGCCAATTTCACACAAATTTCAAGAGATGCTAATTTCAAAATAGGGTCTGGAATAAACAATGCAGACATTCCTGGCACTTAAATAAAATTTTCTTTGTACATTACTCATGTCTCCAGGCCTCTCATACGTATTATGCTTGCTTTTTATTTTGGATTTTTATTCACACAAAAAATAGAAGATTTACTATTATGCAGACTACAGCATTATTGTAATAATCGTATAAATAATGTCAACCCATTTGTGACCACATATTAGACTGGCCAGTTGGACATGTATTGGACAGAGACGTCATTTGTTTACTCTTGAACATTTCATTGAACATTTCCTCTACTTTGAGCTCAGTTTCAAGGTACTTACTTTCCTTCTTAAAACCACTCAAAATCATATCTATTTCTGTAACATATCTTCCATTCTATCAGATGGGCCAAAAAACAAGAATACAACAATAAACCATACAAAAATACACCGCAGAGTTGCCGTTTTACACCAAAAACACTTTTCGCAGTTTTTTTTTTCTCATATACTGCATACTGCTGGATTTTTTTTTATATAGTACACACTTACCACACAGACCTATTCTCTCATATGAAGGCTTAAATTTACTGGTCACAGTTTATCTAAGTGAGTTGAGTTCATAGCTACCGTGTGTGGCTTCAAAGCCACCTTATCTTTTATGGACGGTGTACGGTGTATGTGCTTTACACAACGAGAAGCATTTCTTTTATTTGTTGGAACCATGGCTTGGGTTAAAAGTGAGCAGATTATAACAATAAATAGAGAAGAGCAAATTGGAATGACTCATGCATCAAGTAACGCCACCAAACAGCAGCAGCAGGTTGGTGTGGCAGCTCCGGAAATTTGAAATTAGGCTAGCTGAAATTAGTGCCAGATTACTGATGGCCAACCTGTATTGCAAAATTTTTGACGGTAAGAAAAGAATTTGGTTGTCCATTGGAACTTTGGAAATTTACCAAGGGAATGGACAAGGATGCCCAGAGGATGGGGAGCAAGGTCTTTCAGGGGAAGGGGGGCAAGAAGATAGGCAAGCCATCAGAATGGTTGTTTTTCTGGATGCAGGCTTAATTCAAGGAGTTAACTACTCTTCCTGGTATCCTTTCCCTATCTCAGCAGATGCTCTTATATACAGTGTGAAAAGTATTAGGGAAAGAGCAACTTGTGCTTTGGGATTATGTATAATAATACTCTTACATCCTAGGTAGTAGGTTGGTAGATAACAGCCGCCCAAGGAGGTACTACTGTTCTGCCAAGTGAGTGTAAAACGAAAGCCTGTATTTGTTTTATATGATGATAGGATTGCTGGTGTCTTTTCTCTGTCTCATAAACATGCAAGATTTCAGGTGCATCTTGTTATTTCTGCTTACACTTAGGTCACACTACACATACATTTTTTTTTTTTTTTTTTTTTTTTTCAACAAGTCGGCCATCTCCCACCGAGGCAGGGTGACCCAAAAAAGAAAGAAAATCCCCAAAAAAGAAAATACTTTCATCATCATTCAACACTTTCACCACACTCACACATTATCACTGCTTTTGCAGAGGTGCTCAGAATACAACAGTTTAGAAGCATATACGTATAAAGATACACAACATATCCCTCCAAACTGCCAATATCCCAAACCTCTCCTTTAAAGTGCAGGCATTGTACTTCCCATTTCCAGGACTCAAGTCCGACTATATGAAAATAACCGGTACATACATGTACAAACCTATATATACACACCCCTCTTGAGTTTTCTTCTATTTTCTTACTAGTTCTTGTTCTTGGTAGGTAGTAGGTTGGTAGACAGCAACCACCCAGGGAAGTACTACCGTCCTGCCAGATGACTGTGAAACAAAAACCTGTAACTGTTTTGCATGATGGTAGGATTGCTGGTTTTCTTTTTCTGTCTCATAAACACGCTAGATAACAGGGATATCTTGCTACTCCTACTTACACTTTGGTCACACTTCACAGACACGCACATGCATATATATATATACATACATCTAGGTTTTTCTCCTTATTCTAAATAGCTCTTGTTCTTTTTTTATTTCTTCTATTGTCCATGGGGAAGTGGAAAAGAATCTTTCCTCCGTAAGCCATGCGTGTCGTATGAGGCGACTAAAATGCCGGGAGCAATGGGCTAGTAACCCCTTCTCCTGTATACATTTACTAAAAAAGAGAAGAAGAAAAACTTTATAAAACTGGGTTGTTTAAATGTGTGTGGATGTAGTGCAGATGACAAGAAACAGATGATTGCTGATGTTATGAATGAAAAGAAGTTGGATGTCCTGGCTCTAAGCGAAACAAAGCTGAAGGGGGTAGGAGAGTTTCAGTGGGGGGAAATAAATGGGATTAAATCTGGAGTATCTGAGAGAGTTAGAGCAAAGGAAGGGGTAGCAGTAATGTTAAATGATCAGTTATGGAAGGAGAAAAGAGAATATGAATGTGTAAATTCGAGAATTATGTGGATTAAAGTAAAGGTTGGATGCGAGAAGTGGGTCATAATAAGCGTGTATGCACCTGGAGAAGAGAGGAATGCAGAGGAGAGAGAGAGATTTTGGGAGATGTTAAGTGAATGTATAGGAGCCTTTGAACCAAGTGAGAGAGTAATTGTGGTAGGGGACCTGAATGCTAAAGTAGGAGAAACTTTTAGAGAGGGTGTGGTAGGTAAGTTTGGGGTGCCAGGTGTAAATGATAATGGGAGCCCTTTGATTGAACTTTGTATAGAAAGGGGTTTGGTTGTGGGTAATACATATTTTGAGAAAAAGAGGATAAATAAGTATACACGATATGATGTAGGGCGAAATGACAGTAGTTTGTTGGATTATGTATTAGTAGATAAAAGACTGTTGAGTAGACTTCAGGATGTACATGTTTATCGAGGGGCCACAGATATATCAGATCACTTTCTAGTTGTAGCTACACTGAGAGTAAAAGGTAGATGGGATACAAGGAGAATAGAAGCATCAGGGAAGAGAGAGGTGAAGGTTTATAAACTAAAAGAGGAGGCAGTTAGGGTAAGATATAAACAGCTATTGGAGGATAGATGGGCTAATGAGAGCATAGGCAATGGGGTCGAAGAGGAATGGGGTAGGTTTAAAAATGTAGTGTTAGAGTGTTCAGCAGAAGTTTGTGGTTACAGGAAAGTGGGTGCAGGAGGGAAGAGGAGCGATTGGTGGAATGATGATGCAAAGAGAGTAGTAAGGGAGAAAAAGTTAGCATATGAGAAGTTTTTACAAAGTAGAAGTGATGCAAGGAGGGAAGAGTATATGGAGAAAAAGAGAGAGGTTAAGAGAGTGGTGAAGCAATGTAAAAAGAGAGCAAATGAGAGAGTGGGTGAGCTGTTATCAACAAATTTTGTTGAAAATAAGAAAAAGTTTTGGAGTGAGATTAACAAGTTAAGGAAGCCTAGAGAACAAATGGATTTGTCAGTTAAAAATAGGAGAGGAGAGTTATTAAATGGAGAGTTAGAGGTATTGGGAAGATGGAGGGAATATTTTGAGGAATTGTTAAATGTTGATGAAGATAGGGAAGCTGTGATTTCGTGTATAGGGCAAGGAGGAATAACATCTTGTAGGAGTGAGGAAGAGCCAGTTGTGAGTGTGGGGGAAGTTCGTGAGGCAGTAGGTAAAATGAAAGGGGGTAAGGCAGCCGGGATTGATGGGATAAAGATAGAAATGTTAAAAGCAGGTGGGGATATAGTTTTGGAGTGGTTGGTGCAATTATTTAATAAATGTATGGAAGAGGGTAAGGTACCTAGGGATTGGCAGAGAGCATGCATAGTTCCTTTGTATAAAGGCAAAGGGGATAAAAGAGAGTGCAAAAATTATAGGGGGATAAGTCTGTTGAGTGTACCTGGTAAAGTGTATGGTAGAGTTATAATTGAAAGAATTAAGAGTAAGACGGAGAATAGGATAGCAGATGAACAAGGAGGCTTTAGGAAAGGTAGGGGGTGTGTGGACCAGGTGTTTACAGTGAAACATATAAGTGAACAGTATTTAGATAAGGCTAAAGAGGTCTTTGTGGCATTTATGGATTTGGAAAAGGCGTATGACAGGGTGGATAGGGGGGCAATGTGGCAGATGTTGCAAGTGTATGGTGTAGGAGGTAGGTTACTGAAAGCAGTGAAGAGTTTTTACGAGGATAGTGAGGCTCAAGTTAGAGTATGTAGAAAAGAGGGAAATTTTTTCCCAGTAAAAGTAGGCCTTAGACAAGGATGTGTGATGTCACCATGGTTGTTTAATATATTTATAGATGGGGTTGTAAGAGAAGTAAATGCGAGGGTCTTGGCAAGAGGCGTGGAGTTAAAAGATAAAGAATCACACACAGGGTGGGAGTTGTCACAGCTGCTCTTTGCTGATGACACTGTGCTCTTGGGAGATTCTGAAGAGAAGCTGCAGAGATTGGTGGATGAATTTGGTAGGGTGTGCAAAAGAAGAAAATTAAAGGTGAATACAGGAAAGAGTAAGGTTATGAGGATAACAAAAAGATTAGGTGATGAAAGATTGAATATCAGATTGGAGGGAGAGAGTATGGAGGAGGTGAACGTATTCAGATATTTGGGAGTGGACGTGTCAGCGGATGGGTCTATGAAAGATGAGGTGAATCATAGAATTGATGAGGGAAAAAGAGTGAGTGGTGCACCTAGGAGTCTGTGGAGACAGAGAACTTTATCCTTGGAGGCAAAGAGGGGAATGTATGAGAGTATAGTTTTACCAACGCTCTTATATGGGTGTGAAGCATGGGTGATGAATGTTGCAGCGAGGAGAAGGCTGGAGGCAGTGGAGATGTCATGTCTGAGGGCAATGTGTGGTGTGAATATAATGCAGAGAATTCGTAGTTTGGAAGTTAGGAGGAGGTGCGGGATTACCAAAACTATTGTCCAGAGGGCTGAGGAAGGGTTGTTGAGGTGGTTCGGACATGTAGAGAGAATGGAGCGAAACAGAATAACTTCAAGAGTGTATCAGTCTGTAGTGGAAGGAAGGCGGGGTAGGGGTCGGCCTAGGAAGGGTTGGAGGGAGGGGGTAAAGGAGGTTTTGTGTGCGAGGGGCTTGGACTTCCAGCAGGCATGCGTGAGCGTGTTTGATAGGAGTGAATGGAGACAAATGGTTTTTAATACTTGACGTGCTGTTGGAGTGTGAGCAAAGTAACATTTATGAAGGGATTCAGGGAAACCGGCAGGCCGGACTTGAGTCCTGGAGATGGGAAGTACAGTGCCTGCACTCTGAAGGAGGGGTGTTAATGTTGCAGTTTAAAAACTGTAGTGTAAAGCACCCTTCTGGCAAGACAGTGATGGAGTGAATGATGGTGAAAGTTTTTCTTTTTCGGGCCACCCTGCCTTGGTGGGAATCGGCCAGTGTGATAATAAAATAAAAAATATTCTTGTTCTTGTTTATTTCCTCTTATCTCCATGGGGAAATGGAGCAGAATTCTTCCTCCATAAGTGTGTCGTAAGATGCGACTAAAATGCCGGGAGCAAGGGGCTAGTAACCCCTTCTGTTTAAATTACTAAATTTAAAAAAAGAAACTTTGTTTTTTCTTATTGGGCCACTGTGACTCGGTGGGATACGGCCGGTTTATTGAAAGAAAGAAGAAGAATACTCTTAAAATGAATCACTTACCTTAATACACATTCTCCTAGGTAGTAGGTTGGTAGACAACAACTGCCCAGGGAGGTACTACCTTCCTGCCAAGTGAGTTCAAAACAGAAGCCTGTAATTGTTTTACATGATGGTAGGATTGCTGGTGTCTTTTTTGTCTCATAAACATGCAAGGTTTCAGGTATGTCTTGCTACTCCTACTTACACTTAGGTCACACTACACAAGCATGTATATAAGCATATATATAGACCCCTCTGGATTTTCTTCTATTTTTTTACTAGTTCTTGTTTATTTCCTCTTACTCCATGGGGAAGTGGAACAGAATTCTTCTTCCGTAAGCCATGTGTGTGTCGTAAGAGGCGAATAACATGCCTGGAGCAAGGGGCTAGTAACCCCATCTTCTGTATACATTACTAAATTTAAAAAGAGAAACTTTTGTTATTCTTTTTGGGCCACCTGCTTTGGCAGGATATGGCTGATTTGCTGAAAGAAAAGGAATGCACATTCTGAGTATAGTGATGCATCAGTAATCTTCTCTTTACATTCTGAAGCAAACTGATATATTGCGTGAAACTAATGTCTTGCATCTATTATACAATGTAAAGTTTCTGTAGATTCCATGAACCACTAATGGAATGGGAACCTGTCAGTAGAGTTTATATTACACTAGTATTGGGCTCTGTAACCACTTTTTGCCCAGTCAGCCTTTTGTTTTTGTCTACTGCATACCTGCACTTCCTTGTTGCCTATTCAGCCAGCTGCTCAGGTTTTAAGCTCCAGTCAACTGCCTTCATTGGCCAAGGAAAAACCTTTCTGGTTACTCAGTAATGAGAACATTACTTGAATTTTTAGATATAAACTTCTTACTCCTCAGTGATAGACATATTCATTGAATAGCTTATGAGAGTCAGGTCATGTGAAGAGGAAGAAACTTGTTCATTGTTAATAGCCAAAACAAGAGCTATCCATTGATAATGGGGGTGTATGTGAAGAGTGTTAATGGCAATAAAGTGAGTGACATGCACAACTTGGTTATGTGTAACCATTCTCCCCCAGACACAAACATTATCACTTCCACAGCTTACTGATATATCAACTCTTAGGAAGAGGACAAGAAAGACACTGGTATTCCATAGTATTACCCATTGCCTTTCATGCCTAGGACATTAGTGTTAGGGTAATTAAGCCATAATTCCCTGCTGTTCACAGGCCTCCTCCCACCTTTAACCCTTTCAGGGTCGACAGGCCCTCTCCCAGACTTGTTCTCAGGGTCGACAAATTTAAAAAAAAAAAAAAATTATTTTTTCTTATGAAAAGATAGAGAATCTTTTCCCGATCATAATGACACCAAAAGTACGAAATTTGATGGAAAACTTACGGAATTATGCTCTCACAAAATTAGTGGTCTCGACGATGTTTACACATCAGTGATTTTGCCCACTTTGAGCCCTATTTTCAACCAATTCCAGTGTACTAGTCGACAAAAATCATAACTATTTCGCTAGAACTCGATTTTTTTTGTATCGAATGAGTACAAGAAACCACCCATTTACCGATTTCAACTATCCAATAAAGTGGTCAGAATTTAGCAATTTTGCCAATTTCACACAAATTTCAAAAGATGCCAATTTCCAAATAGGGTCCAGAATAAACAAGAAAGACATTCCTGGCACTAAAATAACATTTTCTCTGTTCATTAGTCACATCCCCATGCCCCTCTTACATTCTTTTGCTTTCCACTTTGAATTTTTATTCTCATAAAAAATAGAAGATTTACTGTTATGCAGACTGCTGCATTGGTGTAGAAATGGTATAAATAATATCAGTGCACTTGTGAAAGAATATTAGACTCACCAGTTGACGTGTATTGGATGCGTAGTAAAAATCGATGATTTCTGCTACTTTGAGCTCAATTTCAAGGTACTTTTCATTGTAAAACCAATCAAAATCGTCTCAATTTCTGTAATATGTCTTCCATTCTATAAAATGAGACCAGGAAAACTAGAATACCCTCATAAATACCATACGAAAATACAGTGCAAACTCGCTTTTTTAAACCAAAAACACTGTCAGTTTTTTTCTCATTATGCACTGTGTGCTGCAGGATTTTTTTTATACTGCACACACTGACCACATAGACCCATTCTTTCATATGTAGGCCTACCAGCTTTCTCTCACTAGATTTGAGGGTGCTAGAATTTAGGCATACTTGTAGGTCAAAAACCCTGATGTGTAAGCCGTACTAGTACGTCAGAAACACTGAAAGGGTTATCTACTGAATGACCATCTAGTACAGGAGTTCTTGATTAATATAGACTATTTTTAGAGTTCTTGATCACACACATGAGCAAGTGCATTTCATACTCATTCAGTGTCTGTGACATTGCATTTCCTACAAGACTGACACTTATGCAGACAGCAACGTAAGGATCTTGCTCTTTTTTTTTTTATGTACCCTTTTTTCTCTTGAGAATGTAAAGGTCAGTATTTCATTAGATTACACTTTGTGATGCAAGATGTTTGCTAAGATCACTTTGGAAGATGTTTAGTTATGTAGTACTGAAATCCAATTATAGGGTTGCATACAGGAGACAAGAACTTCTTTTCATATCTTTTATTGTACTCAAGTCATGATTAGCAATATCATTTTATGGATGGGGTCAGTTCTGGCTAATCACAGGACTGGCAAAAGTGAAGAGTTGCTCCAATAATTTGAAGTCTCATTAACCAAGGAGGCTCTTACCTATAATCAATGTCATTCATCTGATATCATCGCTTCCTTTTATCAACAGAGAGGTAAGGTGATGCTGATATTAAGAGCATTTCAGACACAAGGGCCTTACTTTGCTCCAAGGAGAGAGCCCTTTCAAGCCAAGACCAAAAATATGTCACGTGCTGTACTTAGAGTTTCCTACCTTCTGGTTTTCAGCTGCAGTCGTCATTTACAGTGCTAGTGATGGGATTCCTGCATTATTATTCTTCTTTCAACAAACCGGTTGTATCCCACTGAGGCAGGGTGACCCAAAAAGAAAGAAAATCCCAAAAAAGAAAGTACTTTCATCATCATTCAACACTTTCACCTCACTCATACATAATCACTGTCTTAGCAGAGGCGCTCAGATACGACAGTTCAGAAGTCCCTCCAAACTGCCAATACTCCAAACCTCTTCTTTAATGTGCAGGCATTGTACTTTCCATTTCCAGGACTCAAGTCCGGCTAACCGGTTTCCCTGAATCCCTTCACAAAATATTACCCTGCTCACACTCCAACAGCTCATCAGGTCTCAAAAACCATTCGTCTCCATTCACTCCTATCTAACACATACAGGAGGAAGAGTTACTTGCCCCATGCTTCTGGCATGTTAGTTGCCTTTTACAACACACATGGCTTATGGAGGAAGAATTCTGTTCCATTTCCCCATGGAAATAAGAGAAAATAAGCAAGAACAAGAACTAGTAAGAAAATAGAAGAAAACCCAGAGGGGCATGTATTATTTATATGCTTGTACATGCATGTGTAGTGTGATCTAAGTGTAAGTAAAAGTAGCAAGACTTGCATGTTTATGAGACAGAAAAAAGACACCAGCAATCTTACCATCATGTAAAACAATTACAGGTTTCCGTTTTACAATCACTTGGCAACATCAAAACTGAACTCTATGCTGGCTGCAGTTTTAAATGTGAAAAATAATTGTCTGTGTAGAATTCAATGAACCACAGAAACTGCCACCCCCACATGTCAGTTGTTATTTCTCAGGATGTTAAAACCAGTGCTGGACACCCAAATGAACCTATCAATAATAAAATAAAACAGGGAATAAGAGAAAATGACAGGTAAAACAGAATCACTGAGCTGAAAGCGGTAGGTAAAGTTCATAAGACTGGTATTTCTGAAGTATAAACTGAGAAGTTATTTCTACAGGGTTTATCAAACCTTACACAGATAATAGACTTTCATACTTTCAACACAGTAATATAGGTTATTTATGATGGTCCTTTTATTTATCACAGCCCTGTACTTATTTATTTTCTCAGTTCACTTTTTTTTTTAAACACTGGCTATCTCCCACCAAGTCAGGGTGACCCGAAAAAGAAGAAATTAAAGTTTTTCTCCTTTGTACATTTAGTAATTGACACATGGGAGAAGGGGTTACTGTCCCTTGCTCCCTGCATTTCAGTCATCTCTTATGACACACTTGGCTTATGGAGTAAGGATTCTACTCCACTTTCCCATGGAGTTCTTCATATTACCTGATTATTTTTGCTTAGATGTCCTCTACCTTGAATTTATACAAGTGTTTCCATTTTTTGAGCCTATCATTTTTTTTTTTTGATTGATTTGCTCCCTTTATTTTGTATGCCATCCATTATTTCCTCTGCCATACTTTTGAGTTTGTTATTTTCTTTTGTATGATCATTGTTTTTCTTCTTAATTTTTGGTTTAAACATTTTAGTTTTTCATGTCATTTTTTTTTATCTTGCTTTCATGGTTTGACTCAGTTTTAGATCTTTAATTTTATAGCAACTTTTTGTTTGTAGCAAAACCAGAAAGTCATCTCCATTTGTTGCTAGTTACAATTGCTTCCTTTATTATTGATACCTCTTCATTTTCAGCAAGAATTTAAGGGTTTTATTAGAATTTAAAAGACAACAAATTATGAATATTTTAGGCAGTGGTATATCACTTGTTTTCTGAAGACCTAGTAGAGGATTATCTAGTAGGGTCATGCCAAAATATCAGTACATAATGGTATTGGCTATTTTTGATGGTATTGTTATCAGTGGGTATTGGCTAATTTTGATGGTACAGTAGGGCCCCACTTATACGGCAGGTTAGGTTCCAGGCTACCGCCGTAAAGTGGAACACCCTTTTTTTCCACTTATAAATGCATACAAACACTAGATAACAAGTTTACACTAACATATATTAAGTTAGCAATAGAACCAGGCATCAAAAAACAATAAAAAGTACAATACACACATAGTGCACTCATTACTTACCTTAAAATATTTATAGTCTTAATCTAGGGTGAGACAAGTAGTATTTATTGTAAGAAATCAAGTGTGGTATGTATGGTAGTCAGCCGGGCTATCATACCAGGCCACATAATATTCTATTATATTTAAGCATCGTAGAGCGATAAAATGCATATACAGTTTACTCATTACTTACCTTAAAATATTTGTAGTCTTAATCTAGGGTGAGATGAGTAGTATTTATTGTAAAAAATCAAGTGTGGTATGTATGGTAGTCAGCCGGGCTACCATACCAGGCCAACCCACCCACACATACTATTCTATGATATTTAAGCATCCCAGAGCGATAAAATGTATATACAGTTCACTCATTACTTACCTTAAAATATTTGTAGTCTTAATGTAGGGTCAGGAGTAAGTAAATGAGATAAAACGAATAAATGAGAGAGAGAAAGAATGAGTATACGAGAGAGGACAGGTGCAGAGTTATGTAAACAAACCAGGCGAACGTAAGTTTTGTAAACAAAAAAAGTGTACACGTCTGGTTTGTGTACAAGTTGTCTCTACATTGATACGGTAGAATAAATAAAGAAGAACACTCCCATTCTAATGTAACATCATTTTGAGAAGAAATGATGCTCTGAGTGAAGGCAATGGAAATAAGTCACTCTGACTTTTTTGGGCTATCCTGGGTTCTCTACACATATGTTGTTATGTATGATAATCTATGTAACTGTATTTGTGTATACCTGAATAAACTTACATACATACAAAAGGAATAATTTTCTACAGTTACCCCCAGTAACACATTTTCTCTTATGTTAGATTAGAGAAAATGTTATTCTTGGCATCACTTGTACAAGTTATCTGGCTACCACATCTCATATTTATGTTTATTTATTCTATTGTGGGATGTATTTATCATCTTTTTATGTTATGTATCGTGTTTATTATATAATTTTGAAAAAAATATCATGGATGGATTAATGAAAATGTATATATTAGCGTAATATACGACATTTAATGAGACTCGGTGATTATTATTATTATTTGTAATATGGCGTCACTTGTGCAAGTCGTCTGCTACCACATCTCACATTTATGTTTATTTATTCTACTGTGGGGTGTATTTATCATATTTATATGTTATGCATCATGTTTATTATATAATTTTGAAAAAATATCATAGATGGATTAATGAAAATGTGTATACTGCATTAACGTAATATACGACATTTAAATGAGACTCGATGATTATTATCATTACTAATATGACGTCTGGAGACCTAAGAGACTCTTACTGATTTTAATGTGTACCTGCATGCCAGCACAGTATGTAAGTTTATTTAGGTACAAGTATACATATGTATAATTATCAGAGTATATATAAAATATGAAATAACTTTTAAAAACACTTAAAATTTTGGAGTTTCCGGACAAAATGGAGAGATTTAGTGCTTACAGATCTCACAGAGAATGTAAACAAACCAGGTGGGGCACGGTGACCGTATTAGAAAGTCAGGTGGGGGGAGCCGTATATCGAGTTTTGGTCATAATTTGAAATGACCGTATTAGCGGAACGCCGTAAAGCGAAACGCCGTAAAGTGGGGCCCTACTGTATTGTTATTGGTATCAGTGAGTATTGGTGAATTTTGGTGGTATCAGTGGGTATGGGTTAATTTTGATGATATCTGTATTGATATTAGTGGGTATTGTCAAATTTTGTTGGTATTGGTATCGAACCCATAGCTTGCCATGGGTTTGAGGATTCCATGCTGTTGATCAGGTTTTAGTACCATGTTGGCAGTTATTTCTTTTGTAAGAAACACACCTTTAGGATTTTTCTGTTTATCTGTTTTTCTAAGGTTAGTGGATGAGTTTGGGAGTGTGTGTAAAGGTAGAAAGTTGAAAGTGAACATAGAAAAGAGTAAGGTGGTGAGGGTATCAAATGATTTAGATAAAGAAAAAATGGATATCAAATTGGGGAGGAGGAGTATGGAAGAAGTGAATGTTTTCAGATACTTGGGAGTTGACGTGTTGGCGGATGGATTTATGAAGGATGAGGTTAATCATAGAATTGATGAAGGAAAAAAGGTGAGTGGTGCGTTGAGGTATATGGAGTCAAAAAACATTATCTATGGAGGCAAAGAAGGGATTGTATGAAAGTATAGTAGTACCAACACTCTTATATGGGTGTGAAGCTTGGGTTGTGAATGCAGCAGTGAGGAGGCGGTTGGAGGCAGTGGAGATGTCCTGTCTAAGGGCAATGTGTGGTGTAAATATGCAGAAAATTCAGAGTGTGGAAATTAGGAGAAAGTGTGGAGTTAATAAAAGTATTAGTCAGAGGGCTGAAGAGGGGTTGTTGAGGTGGTTTGGTCATTTAGAGAGAATGGATCAAAGTAGAATGACATGGAGAGCATTTAAATCTGTAGGAGAAGGAAGGCGGGGTAGGGGGTCGTCCTCGAAAAGGTTGGAAGGAAGGGGTAAGGGAGGTTTTGTGGGCAAGGGGCTTGGACTTCCAGAAGGCGTGCATGAGCATGTTCGATAGGAGTGAATGGAGATAAATGGTATTTGGGACCTGACGTTCTGTTGGAGTGTGAGCAGGGTAACATTTAGTGAAGGGATTCAGGGAAACCGGTTATTTTTATATTGCCGGACTTGAGTCCTGTAAATGGGAAGTACAATGCCTGCACTCTAAAGGAGGGTTTTGGGATATTAGCAGTTTGGAGGGATATGTTGTGTATCTTTATATGTATATGCTTCTAAACTGTTGTGTTCTGAGCACCTCTGCAAAAACAGTGATTATGTGTGAGTGAGGTGAAAGTGTTGAATGATGATGAAAGTATTTTCTTTTTGGGGATTTTCTTTCTTTTTGGGTCACCCTGCCTCGGTGGGAGACGGCCAACTTATTGAAAAAAAAAAAATCTGTTTTTCTTTCTTCTTGTTCACTTTTTTTTTTTTTTACATTTGTGTATGTGCAATGTTTGTTTGAAAGAACGAGCTTTTATTAAATTTTGAAGCAAAGTTATTTCTTCTGTGTCTTGCAGTCGAACACAGTCACCATCGGTATTTGGAGGGCAGAATCTTCGGCTGGCAATGAGTCCTTCACCATCTCGATCTCCCGGGCCCCGCACACCTCGATCATCACAGTATACTTCTCTTAATGAAACCTTAACTGAGCCAGAACCTTTGGTTCCAGATATTTGCTTAGATCACCTCTGGACAGATCATTCCCTTGCCCGGGCCACAAAGGCTTTCCTTACAGAAGATAGTGTGGGTCAAAAATATCTATGTTTAATGCTCTCACAGGCAGGAATGCTTCGCTGTATTAAATATGATTATACCAATGATAAATCAAGTCTTATATTTGGCTCTATAGCCTCTGTAATTGCTAAAGATGCCTTACCAGTTAAAGCACTCCACATGATGATTGTTGTTGATGGAAGTAGTAGCGTATCCCTTTATACAGGGCCAGTTCATGTGAGTCGTATTAATCTTTGTGGATTACCTACATTCAACTCCTCTTTATTTAGAGATTTTTCGTCTTTGAATATATCATCGCGACTTCACAGTCCATCTACAACACCGCTTCGTCGATCAAGTCTTTTCACCTCTAGTAGACCCAGTTCATCTCTAGATGCAAAGTTTGAAGTTGGTCTTTCTCCAGTTATTACTGAGAAGTCACACATGGATGGATCTTTCACAGATGACCCAAGTCTGCCTCTTTCTTCATCTATTGTATCCCTGAGAGATCCTTCAGATACTAAAGTTACGTTGGAACATGCAAATGGCAATTTTTACAGAATAACTCTGCCAGAAATTGCATCATCTCCAGTTGTTAAACATTCTCTAGCTGCACTTAAATATGTTCTGCCTCGAGAGCCTGCACTTCAGTTAGTTAACAAGTGGTATTCAACTAGGAATGCTCCTGGATCTGGGGATTTTTCTCCTCAGGGAGAATGGACTATGTTTTCAATGATGCTTTTATCAATGATAGGCTATGACACAGACAAATTAGCTTTAACATGTCCAGTAGAATCCTCTGACTCATGTAACACTCTCGTAGCTACAAAGAAGTTTCGTGCAGCTGAGAGTGGCTCGGATAATGATTGGGAGTACATGTTGTCTTCACCCTTTCATATGGCTGCTGGAAACAGTCTGAGTGAAATGCTGGGATTACAAAAAGTGGGGGTGATGCAGAAACCAAAAGAAGTCAATAAAGGTACAGTGCATACAAGATCACCTTTGTTCTCACATCTCCCGGCAATATTCTTTGCACTTCATTTAGTATATGAAGAATTTAAATTGAACATTTTAAATTGGGAATTTTGCAGTCTCCTTGTTACTTGTCTGGATCAACTAGCTTCAGATCTTCGCCTTACTCAATATCTGCACCATTATTGGAGAGATTTTCCCACTGTGTGTCCATTACATGGTCCACCATCACAGGTACCACTGGAGGAGGCAAAAAAATTAACTTATGCTAGTTATTTTACTGAGAAACCTCCTCATGTGTTAGCCCACTTGTATGCAATAATGGGAGGTATTGAACCTGAGCCTTTCCCATACATTCCTGAAGTGTGCACAACAACCAAAAATCTGATGCTGCTGTACTCTGTTGCAGCAGCAGATTGTGGCTTACAAAATATTCCCATGGAGCGCTTTTTGAAACAGATTAGCTCAAGTAACGTGAAACCATTTTTTTCAGCTGATGTATCACTTAACTTACAAAATTATTGTGAAAATAATCCCAAAATCCATGAGAAGATAGTTCTTTTAACAGACCAACTTGGATTAACTGTCAGGGATATCCAGCTCCTCTCTCCTGGAGTTTCTCTGGTCCTTATGAACGCACAGCACCTTTGTCGTACTTGGCCTCCTCAGAATTGGCCAGCCTCTGCTTATCACCTCATCCACAGACCTGATCTTGTTGCTCACAGGGAAGAAGATGCAAAAAATGAAAATGACAGTGGAAAGAAGCCAAAAGATCCATTTAATATAAAGGTAAGAATGCAAGAAGAAAAGAAAGTCTCACAGTCATCTACCAAGGAAGAAGAAGATGGCATGGAAACCTTGGATACAGACATGCTGGCTCTAAGGTGGCGTGAAGATCAACGCATAGCTGAAGTACGCCGTATGCTCTGCTCATCCCGTGCTGTTACAATTAGTGCTGTTCAACGGCCGGAGGTGTCTGATCATGATTTTCTAGAAGAGCAAGAGAGACATTTGTATGCCCTCTGCATTAGGACTATGTCACTACCTATTGGACGAGGTATGTTCACTCTGTTTACTTCTTCCCCAATAATTACAGAAACGCTTCCAATACCCAAGCTCAATCTCTCAGGCAAAGCTCCCCCAAGAGGAACAACTATTGACCTTTCCAACATTGAAGTACCTCCAAATATGGATATGTGGCCACATTTCCACAATGGTGTTGCAGCAGGACTGAAAATTGCTCCCAACTGTGGAGAAATTGATTCCACATGGATTGTGTACAATAAACCAAAAGGATCGTTGGATAATCCAACTGAACATGCTGGATTTCTCATGGCCCTTGGACTCAATGGTCATCTTCGAAACCTTGCAACTGTCAACATGCATGATTATTTAGCACGAGGGCATGAAATGACATGTGTTGGACTACTGCTTGGCATATCTGTAGCTAAGCGAGGAACATTGGACATTCAGACTACAAAGCTACTCAGTGTTCACCTTGAGTGTCTTCTGCCACCAACATCAACTGAGCTAGATGTTCCTCACACTGTTCAAGTATGTCATATATTATTAGTTTCTTAATGAATTGGTAGTACAGTATAAAATTTGTGCTAAATTGCCACAGGTGAACATGTGTATGGTTTCATTATTTATTGCTACATGTAATTATTTATTTCTCGAGGAGCAGAGCTATGATCATAGTATCCCATCTTTGGTAATCATTTCATCATATAGTTTTTGCTAAAATTTATGGTTATTGTAGCACTTGCTACCTCCTCTTTTAATCCATTCCTTTGTTCTACTAATCTGTTTAGCAAGAAAAACTTAAAAGTATCTTTTTGGCTTCACTTTTTTTTCCTCAGTTACAACTGTGACTGTTAGGTAAGACACACATGCAACAGTTAGGTATCTTCATTTCAAAACGTTTAGCCTACACAGTAGGCTTCTTCAGTTGAGTACAGAAAAGTTGATAGAAGCAGAAGAGACGTGAAGATGATGTAATCAGTCCATCACCCTTGAAGTTTTGAGGTGGTCAGTCCCTCAGTCTGGAGAAAAGTATTGTTCCATAGTCTGAAACAATATGGAGTTGAAGTGACAGGATGGAGCCTTATATACCATCAGGTGGTGAGATGTAGGCCACTAGTAGAGGTAAGAATGTAGTCGTTGGGAGGTGACATCCCTCTCAATTCCAGCCATTCTCACTAGTAGACGTTGTTCAAGTTGTTTTCTGTTCTGTACCAAGATACCATTGTGTTGCAGTGTCTGACAGAATGAATATTAAAATGGTATAAAATACCTACAGGTTATTAGGTAAGACACATATGCAACAGTTAGATATCTTCATTTCGAAACGTTTCGCCTACACAGTAGGCTTCTTCAGTCGAGTACAGAAAAGTTGATAGAAGCAGAAGAGACGTGAAGACGATGTAATCAGTCCATCACCCTTAAAGTTTTGAGGTGGTCAGTCCCTTAGTCTGGAGAAGAGTATTGTTCCATAGTCTGAAACAATATCATATTGTTTCAGACTATGGAACAATACTCTTCTCCAGACTAAGGGACTGTCCACCTCAAAACTTTAAGGGTGATGGACTGATTACATTGTCTTCACATCTCTTCTGCTTCTATCAACTTTTCTGTACTCGACTGAAGAAGCCTACTGTGTAGGTGAAACGTTTCGAAATAAAGATATCTAACTGTTGTATATGTGTCTTACCTAATAACCTGTCGGTATTTTATATATACCATTTTAATATTCACTCTGTCAGACACTGCACCACAATGGTATCTTGGTACAGAACAGAAAACAGCTTGGATAACATCTACTAGTGAGAATAGCTGGATTTGAGAGGGCCGTGGCCTACATCTCACCTCCTGGCGGTATATAAGGCTCGATCCTGTCACTTTAACTCCATATTGTTTCAGACTGTGGAACAATACTCTTCTCCAGACTGAGGGACCGACCACCTAGTACCACCTAGTACCGAACTTGCACACGAAAATCACTCACTACGAAAGCAAAAGACTTGGCAGACGATGCACCATCCCCCCAATGAAAAGCAGGGGTGTCACTAGCACGTTAAGAGACCATACAATAAGTGTCAGGGGCCCGAGACTGTTCAACTGCCTCCCAGCACACATAAGGGGGATTACCAACAGACCCCTGGCAGTCTTCAAGCTGGCACTGGACAAGCACCTAAAGTCAGTTCCTGATCAGCCGGGCTGTGGCTCGTACGTTGGTTTGCGTGCAGCCAGCAGCAACAGCCTGGTTGATCAGGCGCTGATCCACCAGGAGGCCTGGTCACAGACCGGGCCGCGGGGGCGTTGACCCCCGAAACTCTCTCCAGGTAAACTCCAGGAAAACCTCAAAACTTCAAGGGTGATGGACTGATTACATCGTCTTCACGACTCTTCTGCTTCTATCAACTTTTCTGTACTCGACTGAAGAAGCCTCTTGTGTAGGCGAAACATTTCAAAATAAAGATACCTAACTGTTGCATGTGTGTCTTGCCTAACAACCTGACGGTATTTTATACCATTTTAATATTCACAATTGTGACTACTTGCTAACCCAGTTGAAGTTACAGTACTCTACTATATACGTATACTAATGAATCTTCTCTTCTTAGTCTTTTTTGTTCTTTTATGTGCAAGTTATCATTTATTTTTGTCTTAAGTAGATTCTCATAGATTTTTTTTTTACATGCACAGGTTGCAGCTATCATTGGAGTGGGACTAGTTTACCAAGACACTGCTCATCGACACATGGCAGAAGTCCTACTGCAAGAAATTGGTCGCCCACCAGGCCCAGAAATGGAAAATTCAAATGATCGAGAGTCTTATTCTTTGGCTGCTGGACTTGCTCTTGGCTTAGTATTATTTGGGAGAGGTGGAGAAGCTGCTGGCTTTACAGATCTTAATATTGCAGGAGAACTGTATCACTATATTGAAGGCGGACACAAGAAACCACTTTTTGGCATCCACAAAGATAAATATAAGTCGCCAAGTTATCAGATAAAAGTGAGTCTTGTAATTCAGTACTGCATATGTACTGGTACTGTACTCACCTAATTCACCTAATTGTGGTTGCAGGGGTCGAGACTCAGCTCCTGGCCCCGCCTCTTTACCAACCGCTACTAGGTCCTCTCTCCCCCTGCTCCATGAGCTTTATCATACCTCATCTTAAAACTATGTATAGTTCCTGCCTCCACTACATCGCTTGCCAGACTATTCCACTTCCTAACTACTCTATGACTGAAGAAATACTTCCTAACATCAGTGTGTGAGGATTTACCTGTTTTAATTATATACATCTTTCTTCTTTCAACAAACCAGCTGTATCTCACCAAGGCAGGGTGGCCCAAAAAGAAAAACAAAAGTTTCTCTTTCTAAATTTAATAATTTATACAGGAAAAGGGGTTGCTAGCCCCTTGGTCTCTGCATGCATGGTTGACAGAGGAAGAATTCTGTTTCACTTCCCCATGGAGATAAGCAGAAATAAACAAGAAGAACTAGGAAGAAAATAGAAGAAAACCCATATGCTTGTACATGCATATTTAGTGTGATCTACGTGTAAGTAGAAGTAGTAAGATGTACCTGAAACTTGCATGTTTATGAGGCAGAAAAAGGTCACCAGCAATCCTACCATCATGTAAAACAGTTACAGGTTTTCATTTCACACTCACTTGGCAGGACGGTAGTACCTCCCTGGGCGGTCGCTGTCTACCAATCTACTACCTACAACTATCTACCTCTGTTGTAAAAGAATTTTTGTAGTTTGCAGTTGATGCCTGTTCTTGTTAATGGGGCTAAAAATAATCTTTATTTTTTAAAACACATTTGTTATTTCCCAGTAATGCAGGGTGACCCAAAGAAGGAAACACTCATCATCATTCAATTCTACATTGGTTGTCCTTCCAGAAGTTCAGTGACACATTACAATTCAAGTGACACTCCAAACTGTAACATTCTCAACCATCCTTTGGAGTGTACACACTGTACTTTCCACTTCCAGTGCTCAAGCCCACTAATATCTTCAATATATGTAGTACAGTAGGACCCCCATATCCATGGGGACACGTTCCAAGGACCTGCTGTGGATACCAATACCACAGATAATAATAAACCCTATACAGTGGTCCCTCGTTTTTCATAATTAATCCGTTCCTGGAGCCGTTACCATAAACGAAATTTATGATTTGCGAATCAATTTTCCCCATAAGAAATAATGTAAATACAATTAATCCGTTCCTGACACCCAGAAGTATTAAAACAAAAAAATTTTTTACATGAAATATACATATAGTACATAAACAGTACATTGGGAAATGATGAATGAAACATTAACAGCATAACACTTACCTTTATTGGAGATTCTTCTTAGTGTATGGGAGACTGGAGGAGGAGAGAGATTGGATTGTTTACAGTTTGGAAGGGGAATCCCCTTCCAGCTACACCTCAGGTACCAATTGCTTCTCTGGGGTTGCTTCTCTTCTCTGTTTCTTAATGCCACTAGGACCACCTTGAGAGTCACTCTAGTCCTGTCTCGCAAAGTAACTGTGGAGAGAGCTCTGTTTCTGGCGTCTCTTTAACACTTACCGAAAAGGGCCCAAGACTTTGTCACTGTACATATTTCTCACCTTCTTTACCACAGGCTTGGCACTAGGAGCTTTCTTTGGAGCCATGGTTAATTGCAAGCACTAAAATGAGTGGAATATTATGAAATATTTCGTAGGAGCACTTGAGGGGACCTTCACTCACTGGTAAACAATGCCAGACTGGCTGGGTAGGGACGCCGCCCTGGCTCACACCGTGCATACGCGTCCCAGACGAACTACTATTCGTGAGTCAACCTATGAAAAACGAGCCCATGTTTATACGAAAATACCCCTATGATTGACGAAATTTACGATTGCCGAGAACTACGAAAAGCGAGGGACCACTGTATATAAGTCACTGATGGGAAACATTTCACGGCTTCTCTTAGGTTTTGAAGAGCTGCCAACTTCTCTACTTTTTGTGGCCATTGTTATATGAAATTAAGGGGTATTTTTGGGCCACAGTAAACTGTGGATAACTGAAACCACAGATACCGAATCATTGGATATGGGGTTCTGCTGTATAATGGCTGATTCCACTTGCTCTCTTGAACTGTCTTCCACACCACTCATTGTTCACATGTATTTACATAATCATTTGCTCCACATACAGCTGTATCTGTTTACCTGATTCCCATTTTACTATCCCTTCTTTTTCATATAGGGCTTTCTTTGACTCAGTGATTGTGTTGTATCATGTTTTTTTTTTTTTTTTTTTTTTTTTTTTTTTTTTTTTTTTTTTTTTTTTTTTTTTAAAGAGTCCCATTTCTGTGGTCATATCTTAACACGGTTTTCTTCTTTCAAATGTCTTTCATGCATTGTGCATCTATAAGCTTATTCCACACTTGTGCATAGTGGAACAGACAGCAGGAGCAAGTTCTCTAAGTAATAAAAAGCAGCTAAGGTGGTTTATTTTTGTACATCACCAGTATTTTTTATTGGTAATAGTAATTACAGTCCTAGGTAATAGGTTGGTAGATGGCAACCACCCAGGAAGGTACTACCGCCCTGCCAAGTGCCAAGCGAGTGTGCAATGGAAACCTGTAATTGTTTTATACGATGGTATGATTGCTGGTGCCTTTTTTCCATCTCATAGACATGCAAGGTTTCAGGTATGTCTTGCTACTTCTACTTACACTTAGGTCACACTACACATGCATGTGCAAGCATATGTATACACACCCCTCTGGGTTTTCTTTTCTTTTTCTTATTAGTTCTTATCCTTGTTTATTTCCTCTTATCTCCATGGGTGAGCGCAACAGAATTCTTCCTCCATAAGCCATGTGTGTCGTAAGAGGCAACTAAAATGTTGGGAGCAAGAGGCTAGTAACCCCTTCTCCTGTATATATTACTAAAGTTAAGAAGAGAAACTTTTGTTTTTCTTTTTGGGCTCTGGTGGCCTGGTGGTTAACGCTCTCGCTTCACACGGTGAGGGCCTGGGTTCGATTCCCAGCCAGAGTAGAAACATTGGACGTGTTTCTTTCCACCTGTTGTCTATGTTCCCCATCAGTAAAATGGGTACCTGGGTGTTAGTCGACTGGTGTGGGTCGCATCCTGGGACACTGACCTAAGGAGGCCTGGTCACAGACCGGGCCGTGGGGGCGTTGACCCCCGGAACTCTCTCCAGATAAACTCCAGATAAACCCTGCTTTGGTGGGATACAGCCAGTTTGTTGAAAGAAGAAACGTGCAACATTTCAGATACGTCTTGCTACCTCTACTTACACTTAGGTCACACTACACATGCATGTACAAGCATATGTATACACACCTCTTTGGGTTTTGTATTTCCTTACTAGTTGTTGTTTGTTTCCTCTTATCTCCATGGGTAAGTGGAACAGAATTCTTTCTCTGTAAGCCATGCGTGTCGTAAGAGGCGACTAAAATGTTGTGAGCAAGGGGCTAGTAACCCTTTCTGTATAAATTACTAAATTTAAAAAGAGAAACTTTCGTTTTTCTTTTTAGGTCACACTTCCTTGGTGGGATACTGCTGGTTTGTTGAAAGAAGAATAGTATCATTTTACCCTCAGACTGTCCAAGCGTAGATCTACGTTCACGTGTGTAGTGCTCCGAACGTAGAACGACATTTTTTTTTTTACATTTGAAAGCATGTAAAATAAAATGCAGATCTATGTTCGGAGCATTACACACATGAACATAGATCTACATTTGGACAGTAAGGATTAAACAATGCATAGATATTTTGGGTTAATAGTTGTGTGTGCATCAATGAAATTTTTTTTGCCAGAGTTATGCATAACATTACTACATTAATGATATACAATACTGATGAATTAGACATGCCCGACACCTGGGTATTATTATTTTGAAGATGTTTCATCAGCCAGTGGCTTATTCACTTCAATACTAAGATACTATATGGAAAACAGTGGAAGATGATGTAATTATTCCCTCAGCCTTAAAGCTGTTCATTACCTTAGTTTTGATGAATCTCATGTTAATGAAAGCCACTTGGTGGCAAAAAGTTTTAAAAATTTAGATATCCAGGTGTTCATTAAGTGTCTAATTTATGTGCATAGCATTTTGGGGAGACTAGTGCCAGAATTAAACTTAGTGAAATACCTGTAGAGAATCAAGAGAATGTTTGTATCTTGTCTTCCACTTGACAGGAGGGTGACTGTGTCAACATCGATGTAACTGCTCCAGGAGCCACCTTAGCGTTGGGGATGATATATTTTCAGAGTAATAACAAGGCAATTGCTGAGTGGATGCTTGCCCCAAGCACTCCGTATCTATTAGACCAGGTACAAAACTTAAGACTTGTATGTTTAATTCTAAGCACAGCTGATAAAAGGATGTTTATTTAATTACATCTGATATAATGATGTTTATTTCTGAACCCATCTGATATAAGGATGTTTATTTCTAAATGCATCTGATATAAGGAAATAGAATGCCTCCACTTTAAAGGAGGGGTTTGGGATATTGGCTGTTTGGAGTGTCATCTAAACTGTCATATCTGAGTGTCTCTGCGAAGACAGTGATTATGTGTGAATGATGGTGAAAGTGCTTCTTTCTTTTTTGGATCACCCTGCCTTGGTGGGAGATGGCCATTGTGTTAAAAAAAAAAAAAGGTGTTTATTTCTGAATTCGTCTGATGTAACTACAGTATGTTTATTTGTGAATTCATCTGATGTAGCTATAATATATTTATTTCTGAACATATCTGATATAAGAGTGTTTCTGAATACATCTTATATAATGATGTTTATTTCTGAAGCCTACTGCTATAAAAATAATGTTAGGGTGTATCCAAACAAATTGATGTAAGGACATTTTTGAACACATCACTTGTTACAGTGGTTTTGAACATATATGATGTTTGGATATTTTTGAACATATTTTTTGTAAGGATGTACCTATATACATATGGTGTAAGTATGTTCCTGTATACATATGTTATAAGAATGTGTCTATATATATGTGATGTAAGGATGCTTCTTTATACATCTGCTGAAAGGATGTTTCTTTATACATCTGATGTAAGGATGTTTACATATCTGTTGTAAGGATGTTATTGAATTCATCTGATGTAAGGATACTTATGATCACCTTTGATGTAAGGCTGTATGATTCTCAACACATACATGTCAACTTAACTTCCACCTCACAAAATCCTTTCAGTGTATTAAACTAGAAAATAAAACCAATCTTTGTTACAGGTGAGGCCTGATTTTCTGCTGCTTCGTACAGTTGCTCTTGGACTTATCATGTGGGATTCTGTGATGCCAACATCTCAATGGATTGAGAGTCATGTGCCTCTGACAGTTCTCACTCATGTCCACCGAGGAGGTAATCAGTCTACACCAGGGATAGACTATGAATCTATGCATCAGGTTTGTTTGCGAACCATATTTCATATCCAGGGAAGGACTGGGTATAAAAATACATATTTTATGTACATTTCAGCTGCTACCTATTCTCAATTTTAGTTTGTCTTAAGATACTAAGGTAACACTTAAGAACCCTGCATGTAAGTATATTACTCCCCTGCATAATAAACATCTGCTTAGCTTAAATTTGACTAGCGCTTAAAAATACAAAGAGCATCAGAGCGGAACTTAGCCCATTTAACTACTTGCAACTTATAGCAGTTTCCTGAGCCAAAAAACATGGTAACTGTACAAGAAAATTTCATGCTTCTTAACTGATTTGTTGAAAAAAATATTGATCCATCACGTACACTAAACATTTATGTACAAAAATTAAATGCCTTCATAAAAAATGAGAAAAAGTCTGCTGTTAGCTTTTGGCAACAATAGCCTAGTTCATCAGCCTGAGGACAGGAAACCTAGCCTCAGGCTGAATTACAAGGAAAACAGTCTACGATATGTGCACCTTTAAATTCTGTCAAACTCTCCTAATTCCACCTATATGCTTCGCTGCATCAAACATAGAGCACTAAGCGAGTGCAACGTTGTTCATTTCATTCACAAATAACTCACACTTTGGAAAAAAAGTTCTAGATGACATTTCAGGCCATATTAGACCATTATGAATGCACAGCTGAGCAAGGTTGTGACTTGATAATGGTCCTGGACAGATCAAAACTTATCGAGTTTCCTCTTCAGAATGTTAGCTATTTGTTAATTGTTTCTGTCATGGTATTGTCATCACAGTATATGATAATATGAATAAAAAAACTGCATTTTATGTGCCTATACTTCCATCACATACATTTCACTGCCATGTAAGGCTCACCAAATGGTTGGGATTCAAACCCATGATGGGCCAGTCCTGAAATTAGTAGGCCCATGGTGATCCATGGTTTCAAATCCCACTTGTTCCATGAGTTATTTATAATCATTCTTCTTCTTCTCTCAACAAACCAGCCGTATCCCACCAAGGCAGGGTGGCCCATGAAGAAAAATGAAAGTTTTCCTCTTTAAAACTTAGTATTTTATACAGGAGAAGGGGTTACTAGCCCCTTGCTCCTGGCATTTTAGTCTCCTCTTACACCACACATGGCTTACAGAAGAATAATTCTGTTCCACTTTCCCATGGAGACAAAAGGAAATAAACAGGAACAAGAAGTAGTAAGAAAATAGAAGAAACCCCAGAGGGATGTGTATATATATATATGCTTGTATATGTATGTGTAGTGTGACCTAAGTGTAAGTAGAAGTAGCAAGACGTACCTGAAATCTTGCATATTTATGAGACAGAGAAAAGACACCAGCAATCCTACCATCATGTAAAACTAGTACAGGCTTTCATTTTACACTCACTTGGCAGGATGGTAGTAACATTTCTATCAGAGTTGTTTTCTTGATTTGATTAGTGTACAATTTGTTATAGTATATTTTATTTTTCTTTAAGATAATTTTATATTTCTCTTAGGCTTACTACAACATATTAGCTGGTGCCTGTATGGTCATTGGATTGAAGTTTGCTGGGTCAAGTAACAGTGAGGCCTTCCAGATTTTGTGGAAGTATACAAGGATGTTCACCAATTTCACCAAGAGGTATGACACAAAGTATATTGATCATATTTTTATGTGAAGTCTCTTAAAGTCAGTCAGGTTATGTCACTATGAATTTCAAAGTTGCTTGCTCCTCTTTAACAATGTACTGTTGTACTGCATATCTCTATTTACTTCTGTGTACTATTATCTTAGCTTCCATTTGCCTGTTCTCAGTAATACTTACATTAGGTAATAAAAATATTTACTCTAACCCTTGGTTTTTCAGCCCAGCTACCTTCTGAGTTCTTCTTTAACCCTTTCAGGGTTCAGAGGCCAAATTTCAAAGTGTTCACCAGGGTCCAAGAATTTTCAAAACATAATTTTGTTATTTTTTCTTATGAAATGGTAGAGAATCTTTTTCTGAAGGTAATAAAACAAAAAGTACGAAATTTGATGGAAAATTGACGAAATTGTGCTCTCGCGAATTTTGATGTGTCAGCAATATTCACTCATCCGCATTTTAGGCCAATTACATTATTCCAGTCAACTAAATTCGTAGCTATTTCACTAGTATTACTTATGTTCTGTCGATTGAGCACAAGAAATCACCAGGTCAACTGTTTCAACTACAAAATATAGTGATTGGAAATTGGTAATTTGGCCAATTTAATGCAAAGTTCAAAATATTCTAATTTCAAAATAGGGTCCAGAATAAACAATGCAGGCATTCCTGGCACAAAACTAACATTCCCTCTGTTCATTAGTTATGTTTTTCAGGCTTTACAAATGAATTCCATTTTGATTTCTAATTCACATAATGAATTTTTATTCAAACCAATAAATAGAAGATTTACTGTCATGCAATATTGTAATAATTGTATAAATAATATCACCACATTTGTGAACGTATATTAGACCCACCAGCTGGCATGTATTAGATGTGTGAGGTCATTTGTTTACTCTTGAACATTGGCAAAACTTTAACATTTCTGCTACTTTGAGCTCAGTTTCAAGCCATTTTCAGTACTAAAACCAATCTCAATGATCTCTATTTTTGTAATATATCTTCCATTCTATCAAATGAGACCAAGAAATCGGAAATAGTTGTACACCTACCATCCGACTTACGACCGAGTTCGGTTCCGAGAAACCGGTCGTAAGTCAAAATGGTCGTAAGCCGAATTTTACTACTGAATATCAACAAAACATTTTTGTAATGACTTTATTTTATTGTTTTATTTTGGTATTTCATGTTTTACTTTACTTTTTATGCTGTTAGTACTGTATTATACTGTAAGGTTTAGGATAAACACTGTGTACAACACAAATAGTTCTTTATTTCCCAGAAATTTGTCATAAAAGACACGGTCATAAGTCGAGTGGTCATAAGTCGAGCAGGTCGTAAGTCGGATGGTAGGTGTATTTGAAAAAAACACTGCATGTGAAAAAACTGCAAAGTCGCTGTTTTAATCGAAAATTACGGTCTCAGTTTTTTTTTCTCTCCTTATGCACTGTGAGCTGCAGGATTTGTTTTATGTGGTGCACACATACCACATAGATGTATTCTCTCATATCTAGGCCCAAATTTACCACTCACCGCTTATCAGAGTGAGCTGAGCTCATGGTGTTGATCTACGGTTTGGACCCTCAACGTAAAGCCGTAGATCTACAGCACGGACCCTGAAAGAGTTAAAAGTCCTGTACATTCATCATTAGACCTCTGTAAGGCAGATTCTTGCCTTGCATACCTCTGTATTTATCTAGAACTTTCCTTTGACATTGTGTTAATCCAGTTTGACAAAAATTATACAATGTTCATTATAAGTTTTTCCTCATATACCACATATCAGTATTGTTTTTAAAGCTTGAAATTTGTTTAAGTCCTAGTGAAAGGTAATCTTTTTAAATAATCATGGACTGAAGTTTAATATCACCTTAAAGACCGAGAAATTTTATTTAATTATACAATAGGAGAATTGCCTATTCAAAGATTTCATGTCACAGATGCATCGTTATTCATTAACTGTATAAATATTGTCTTCAAGTTAATTAAACAGTGAATTAGTATTATTATTTTATTACACCAGCCATCTCCCACTAAGGTAGGGTGACCTGAAAAAGAAGAAACACTTTAACCATCACTCACTCCACCACCATCTTACCAGAGGTGCACAAACATTACAACTCATATGACCCTCCAAACTGCAGAATTCATCCCTCTCCTTTAAAGTGCAGGGACTGTACCTCCCACCTCCAGGACTCAAGTCAAGCTAACCGGTTTCCTTAAATCCCTTCATAAATGTTACCTTCCTCACACTCCAGTAGCAAGTCAGGTCATAAAAATCCCTTGTCTTCCCTCCTAATATGCTCACATACGTCTGTTTGATATCCAAGCACCTCACATACAAAACCTTTACCCCCTCTCACCAACCTTTCTTAGGATGAACCCTACTCTTCCTTCCCTCCATTACAGATTTATACGCTAAGTCAGTCTATTTTGCTCCATGTTCTCTAAATGTCCAAGCTGTTACAACCCCTCCTCAGTCTTTTGGATAATACATTTAGTAACCTCGCATCTATAACTCCAAACTATGAATTCTCTGCATAATAATCAAACCACATATTGCTCCTCACTGTAATGTTTCAAACCCATACTTCATGCCCATATAGGAGTGTTGGTACCACTATACACTGATACACTCCTTTTTGCCTCTATTAATAACTTCTTTTCTCTGCAGATGCCTCATTGTACCACCTGCCTTTTTCCCTTCATCAGTTCTACGATCCACCTCATCTTTCATAGGCTTGTCCACTGAGTGGTCCGTTCCCAGATATCTGAGAACATTTACTTCCCTCCTTCTTCCTCTTTCTACTCTGATATTCAATCTTTCATTACCAAAATTTTGTGTTAATCTTATCATCTTGCTCTTTCCTATCTTTATTTTCTATTTCCTTCTCTTTTATACCCTTCCAAATTCATCCACCAACCTTTGCAACTTCTCTCAGAATCTCCCAAAAGCACACTTGCGGAATGGGAGGTAGTCAGGGATGTTACAAGGAAAGGGAGGGTAGTTCTAATTCCTTGAAATAAGAGTTCTTCACCAGCATCAAGGCATCCCCTGTGAAGTTAACTAAATAGTTAACAATATGCAGTTAACTTGTTGCAGGAGTGTTGCAGAACTGGCTGGGAAATCAACTATCGAGACTTGTCTTAATGTAATTCTGCTGAGTTTGTCCATGGTGATGGCTGGAACTGGAGACCTCGATGTGCTGCGTATCATCCGATATTTACGATCTAGAGTTGGACCTTCAAATTCCACAGTTGGGTATGTAAATATTGTTCTTGTTGTGGAAATGCAGTTTCATGAGAAAAGAAATGATGAAGAAGGTTTAGCACTGGCAAAACAAAGTTTGAGAATACTAAATTTATTATAATTTTTATTTACATAGTTTGAATTGACAGTGCATATAATTGATAAGCGTAACAACTGGAATGGTGTGAAAATTAGAGGTAAACATAACCCTTTCATTATCCAGAGGCCAAATTTCAAAGTGCACACCAGGGTCCAAGAATTTTCAAAAAATAATTTTGTTATTTTTTCTTATGAAATAATAGAGAATCTTTTTCTGAAGGTAATAAAACAAAAGTACGAAATTTGATGGAAAATTGACGAAATTATGCTCTCGCGAATTTTGATGTGTCAGCGATATTTACGCATCGGCGATTTTGCCGACTTTGACTCCCATTTTAGGGCAATTACAGTATTCCAGTCAACCAAATTCTTAGCTATTTCACTAGTACTACTTCTATTCTGTCGATTGAGCACAAGAAATCGCCAAGTCAACTGTTTCAACAACAAAATAAAGTGACTGGAAATTGGTAATTTGGCCAATTTAATGCAAAGTTCAAAATATTCCAGTTTAAAAATAGGGTCCAGGATAAACAATGCAGGCATTCCTGGCACTAAACTAACATTTCCTCTGTTCATTAGTTACATTTTCAGGCTTTACAAATGAATTCCATTTTTATTTTTTATTCACATAATGAATTTTTATTCAAACCAAAAAAATAGAAGATTTACTGTTATGCAATACTGTAATAATTGTAAAAATAATATCACCACATTTGTCAATGTATATTAGACCCACCAGCAGTCATGTATTAGACGTGTGAAATTATTTGTTTACTCTTGAACATCGGCAAAAAATTAACATTTCTGCTACTTTGAGCTCAGTTTCAAGCCATTTCCAGTACTTAAACCAATCAAAATCATTTCTATTTCTGTAGTATATCTTCCATTCTATCAAATGAGACCAAGAAATTACAAATACAACTATAAAAACATACGAAAAAAACTGCAGTCGCTGTTTTAATCGAAAATTACGGTCTCGGTTTTTTTCTCTCATTATGCACTGTGTGCTCCAGGAGTTGTTTTATGTGGTGCACACATACCACATAGATGTACTCTCTCATATCTAGGCCCAAATTTACTGCTCACAGCTTATCAGAGTGAGCTGAGCTCATGGCGTAGATCTACGGTTTGGACCCTGAACGTAAAGCCGTAGATCTACGGCACAAACCCTGAAAGGGTTAATGAGAGGTATGTTTATTACCAGTCATTAAAAGGAATTAAAATTAATTAATTAAAAAGAAAGGTGAAGAGAGTGGTAAGAGTGCAAAAGGAGAGCAGATGATAGAGTGGGAGAGGCACTGTCAAGAAATTTTGATGAAAATAAGAAAAAGTTATGGAGTGAGATAAGTTAAGAAACTCTTGGGAACAAATGGATTTGTCAGTTAAAAACAGAGTAGGGGCATTAGTAGATGGGGAGCTAGAGGTATTGGGTAGATGGCAGGAATATTTTGAGGATCTTTTAAATGCCGATGAAGAAAGGGAGGTGGCAATTTCATGCACTGGCCAGGGAGGTATAACATCTTTTAGGAGTGAAGAAGAGCAGGATGTGAGTGTGGGGGAGGTGCGTGAGGCATTACGTAGAATGAAAGGGGGTATAGCAGCTGGAACTGACGGGATCATGACAGAAATGTTAAAAACAGGGGTAGGGGGATATAGTGTTGGAGTGGTTGGTACTTTTGTTTAAAAAATGTATGAAAGAGGGGAAGGTACCTAGGGATTGGCAGAGAGCATGTATAGTTCCTTTATAAAAAGGGAAGGGGGACAAAAGAGATTGTAAAAATTATAGGGAAATAAGTTTACTGAGTCCTAGGTAGTAGGTTGCTAGACAGCAACCGCCCAGGGAGGTACTACCGTCTTGCCAAGTGAGTGTAAAACGAAAGCCTGTAATTGTTTTACATGATGGTAGGATTGCTGGTGTCCTTTTTTCTGTCTCATGAACATGCAAGATTTCAGGTGTCTTGCTACTTCTACTTACACTTAGGTCACACTACACATACATGTACAAGAACATATATACACACCCCTCTGGGTTTTCTTCTATTTTCTTTCTAGTTCTTATTCTTGTTTATTTCCTCTTATCTCCATGGGGAAGTGGAACAGAATTCTTCCTCCGTAAGCCATGCGTGTTGTAAGAGGCGACTAAAATGCCGGGAGCAAGGGGCTAGTAACCTCTTCTCCTGTATATATTACTAAATGTAAAAGGAGAAACTTTCGTTTTTCCTTTTGGGCCACCCCGCCTCGGTGGGATACGGCCGGTGTGTTGAAAGAAAGAAAGAAGTTTACTGAGTCCTAGGTAGTAGGTTGGTAAACAGCAACCACCCAGGGAGGTACTACCATCCTGCCAGGTGAGTGTAAAATGGAAACCTGTAATTGTTTTACATGATGGTAGGATTGCTGGTGTCTTTTTTCTGTCTCATAAACATGCAAGATTTCAGGTACATCTTGCTACTTCTACTTACACTTAGGTCACACTACACATATATGTATAAGCACATATATACACACACCCCTCTGAGTTTTCTTCTATTTTCTTTCTAGTTCTTGTTTATTTCCTCTTTTCTCCATGGGGAAGTGGAACAGAATTCTTCCTCCGTAAGCCATGCGTGTTGTAAGAGGTGACTAAAATGCCGGAAGCAAGGGCCTAGTAACCCCTTCTCCTGTAGAAATTACTAAATTTAAAAAGAGAAACTTTTGTTTTTCTTTTTGGGCCACCCAGCCTTGGTGGGATATGGCTGGTTTGTTGAAAAAAACAAACAAAAAAAAAGTTTACTGAGTCCTAGGTAGTAGGTTGGTAAACAGCAACCACCCAGGGAGGTACTACTGTCCTGCCAAGTGAGTGTAAAACGAAAGCCTGTAATTGTTTTACATGATGATAGGATTGCTGGTGTCTTTTGTCTGTCTCATAAACGTGCAAGATTTCAGGTATGTCTTGCTACTTCTATTTCCACTACACGTACATGTACAAGCATACACACCCCTCTGGGTTTTCTGCTATTTTCTTTCTAGTTCTTGTTCTTGTTTATTTCCTCTTATCTCCATGGGGAAGTGGAACAGAATTCTTCCTCAGTAAGCCATGCGTGTTGTAAGAGGCGGCTAAAATGCCAGGAGCAAGGGGCTAGTAACCCCTTCTCCTGTATAAATTACTAAATTTAAAAAGAGAAACTTTTGTTTTTCTTCATGGGCCACCCTGCCTTGGTGGGATACGGCTGATTTGTTGAAAAAAAAAAGTTTACTGAGTGTACTAGGAAAAGTGTATGGTAGGGTTATTATTGAAAGAATTAGAGGTAAGACAGAGAGTAGGATTGCAGATATGCAAGGAGGCTTTAGAATGGGTAGGAGATGTGTAGATCAAGTGTTTACATTGAAGCATATATGTGAACAGTATTTAGATAAAGGTAGAGAAGTTTTCATTGCATTTATGGATTTAGAAAAGGCATAAGATAGAGTGGATAGGGGAGCAATGTGGCAGGTATTGCAAGTATATGGAATAGGTAGCAAGTTACTAAATGCTGTAAAGAGTTTTTATGAGGATAGTGTGGCTCAGATTAGGGCGTGTAAATGAGAGGGAGATTACTTCCCGGTAAAAGTAGGTCTTAGACAGGGGTATATAATGTCACCATGGTTGTTTAATATATTTATAGATGGGGTTGTAAAAGAAGTAAATGCTACGGTGTTGGGGAGAGGGGTGGGATTAGATTATGGGGAATCAAATACAAAATGGGAGTTGACACATTTGCTTTTTGCTGATGATACTGTGCTTATGGGAGATTCTAAAGAAATGTTGCAAAGGTTAGTGGATAAGATTGGGAGGGTGTGTAAAGGTAGAAAGTTGAAAGTGAACATAGATAAGCCTCAGACATGACATCTCCACTGCCTCCAGCCTTCTCCTCGCTGCAACATTCATCACCCACGCTTCACACCCATATAAGAGCGTTGGTAAAACTATACTCTCATACATTCCCCTCTTTGCCTCCAAGGACAAAGTTCTTTGTCTCCACAGACTCCTAAGTGCACCACTCACTCTTTTTCCCTCATCAATTCTATGATTCACCTCATCTTTCATAGACCCATCCGCTGACACGTCCACTCCCAAATATCTGAATACGTTCACCTCCTCCATACTCTCTCCCTCCAATCTGATATTCAATCTTTCATCACCTAATCTTTTTGTTATCCTCATAACCTTACTCTTTCCTGTATTCACCTTTAATTTTCTTCTTTTGCACACCCTACCAAATTCATCCACCAATCTCTGCAACTTCTCTTCAGAATCTCCCAAGAGCACAGTGTCATCAGCAAAGAGCAGCTGTGACAACTCCCACTTTGTGTGTGATTCTTTATCTTTTAACTCCACGCCTCTTGCCAAGACCCTCGCATTTACTTCTCTTACAACCCCATCTATAAATATATTAAACAACCACGGTGACATCACACATCCTTGTCTAAGGCCTACTTTTACTGGGAAAAAATTTCCCTCTTTCCTACATACTCTAACTTGAGCCTCACTATCCTCGTAAAAACTCTTCACTGCTTTCAGTAACCTACCTCCTACACCATACACTTGCAACATCTGCCACATTGCCCCCCTATCCACCCTGTCATACGCCTTTTCCAAATCCATAAATGCCACAAAGACCTCTTTAGCCTTATCTAAATACTGTTCACTTATATGTTTCACTGTAAACACCTGGTCCACACACCCCCTACCTTTCCTAAAGCCTCCTTGTTCATCTGCTATCCTATTCTCCGTCTTACTCTTAATTCTTTCAATTATAACTCTACCATACACTTTACCAGGTACACTCAACAGACTTATCCCCCTATAATTTTTGCACTCTCTTTTATCCCCTTTGCCTTTATACAAAGGAACTATGCATGCTCTCTGCCAATCCCTAGGTACCTTACCCTCTTCCATACATTTATTAAATAATTGCACCAACCACTCCAAAACTATATCCCCACCTGCTTTTAACATTTCTATCTTTATCCCATCAATCCCGGCTGCCTTACCCCCTTTCATTTTACCTACTGCCTCACGAACTTCCCCCACACTCACAACTGGCTCTTCCTCACTCCTACAAGATGTTATTCCTCCTTGCCCTATACACGAAATCACAGCTTCCCTATCTTCATCAACATTTAACAATTCCTCAAAATATTCCTTCCATCTTCCCAATACCTCTAACTCTCCATTTAATAACTCTCCTCTCCTATTTTTAACTGACAAATCCATTTGTTCTCTAGGCTTTCTTAACTTGTTAATCTCACTCCAAAACTTTTTCTTATTTTCAACAAAATTTGTTGATAACATCTCACCCACTCTCTCATTTGCTCTCTTTTTACATTGCTTCACCACTCTCTTAACTTCTCTCTTTTTCTCCATATACTCTTCCCTCCTTGCATCACTTCTACTTTGTAAAAACTTCTCATATGCTAACTTTTTCTCCCTTACTACTCTCTTTACATCATCATTCCACCAATCGCTCCTCTTCCCTCCTGCACCCACTTTCCTGTAACCACAAACTTCTGCTGAACACTCTAACACTACATTTTTAAACCTACCCCATACCTCTTCGACCCCATTGCCTATGCTCTCATTAGCCCATCTATCCTCCAATAGCTGTTTATATCTTACCCTAACTGCCTCCTCTTTTAGTTTATAAACCTTCACCTCTCTCTTCCCTGATGCTTCTATTCTCCTTGTATCCCATCTACCTTTTACTCTCAGTGTAGCTACAACTAGAAAGTGATCTGATATATCTGTGGCCCCTCTATAAACATGTACATCCTGAAGTCTACTCAACAGTCTTTTATCTACCAATACATAATCCAACAAACTACTGTCATTTCGCCCTACATCATATCGTGTATACTTATTTATCCTCTTTTTCTTAAAATATGTATTACCTATAACTAAACCCCTTTCTATACAAAGTTCAATCAAAGGGCTCCCATTATCATTTACACCTGGCACCCCAAACTTACCTACCACACCCTCTCTAAAAGTTTCTCCTACTTTAGCATTCAAGTCCCCTACCACAATTACTCTCTCACTTGGTTCAAAGGCTCCTATACATTCACTTAACATCTCCCAAAATCTCTCTCTCTCCTCTGCATTCCTCTCTTCTCCAGGTGCATACACGCTTATTATGACCCACTTCTCGCATCCAACCTTTACTTTAATCTACATAATTCTTGAATTTACACATTCATATTCTCTTTTCTCCTTCCATAACTGATCATTTAACATTACTGCTACCCCTTCCTTTGCTCTAACTCTCTCAGATACTCCAGATTTAATCCCATTTATTTCCCCCCACTGAAACTCTCCTACCCCCTTCAGCTTTGTTTCGCTTAGGGCCAGGACATCCAACTTCTTTTCATTCATAACATCAGCAATCATCTGTTTCTTGTCATCCGCACTACATCCACGCACATTTAAGCAACCCAGTTTTATAAAGTTTTTCTTCTTCTCTTTTTTAGTAATTGTATACAGGAGAAGGGGTTACTAGCCCATTGCTCCCGGCATTTTAGTCGCCTCATACGACACGCATGGCTTACGGAGGAAAGATTCTTTTCCACTTCCCCATGGACAATAGAAGAAATAAAAAAGAACAAGAGCTATTTAGAAAAAGGAGAAAAACCTAGATGTATGTATATATATATATGCATGTGCGTGTCTGTGAAGTGTGACCAAAGTGTAAGTAGGAGTAGCAAGATATCCCTGTTATCTTAGCGTGTTTATGAGACAGAAAAAGAAACCAGCAATCCTACCATCATGCAAAACAGTTACAGGTTTTTGTTTCACAGTCATCTGGCAGGACGGTAGTAAGGTGATGAAGGTATCAAATGATTTAGATAAAGAAAAATTGGATATCAAATTGGAGAGGAGCAGTATTGAAGAGGTGAATGTTTTCAGATATTTGGGAGTTGACATGTCAGCAGATGGATTTATGAAGGATTAGGTTAACCATAGAATTGATGAAGGAAAAAAGGTGAGTGGTGCATTGAGGTATCTGTGGAGACAAAAAACATTATCCATTGAGGCCAAGAAGGGAATGTATGAAAGTATAGTGGTGCCAACACTCTTATATGGGTGTGAAGCTTGGGTTGCAAGGAGGTGGCTGGAGGTAGTGGAGATGTCTTGTCTAAGGGCAATGTTTGGTGTAAATATTATGTAGAGAGTTCAGAGTGTGGAAATTAGGAGGTGTGGAGTTACTAAAAGTATTAGAGGGCTGAAGAGGGGTTGATGAAGTGGTTTGGTGATTTAGAGAGAATGGATCAAAGTAGAATGACTTGGAGAACAGGGCAGGGTAGGGGTCATCCTCAAAAAGGTTGGAGGGAGGGGGTACAGGAGGTTTTGTGGGCAAGGGGCTTGGACTTCCAGCAAGCATGTGTGAGCGTGTTAGATAGGAGTGAATAGAGACAAATGGTTTTTGGGACCTGACGAGCTGTTGGGGTGTGAGCAGGGTAATATTTAGTGAAGGGATTCAGGGAAACCGGTTTGGGATATTGGGGTTTGGGATATTGGCAGTTTGGAGGGGTATGTTATAGTTATGTATCTTTATATATGCTTCTAAACTGTTGTATCTGGGTGCCTCTGCAAAGACAGTGATTGTGTGTGAGTGAGGTGAAAGTGTTGAATGATGAAAGTATTTGCTTTTTGGGGATTTTCTTTTTGGGTCACCCTGCCTGGATGGGAGACGGCTGACTTGTTGAAAAAAAAAATTGTATGTAATAGTGCAGTGGCTGATTTAATGTGATTATTTACTTCAGCTAGTTGTTATAGGAGTAGAGTTATACTCATTGTGGCCCTTCTTGTAGCATTGAGTTTGTTGTATTTTTTCATGTATGCATTGTTTGTAGCATAAATTACCTCTGGAATCCCATTCCAGTAATTGACTGTTGTGATGGCTGGGTATCCTAGTGTTTTATTCTCAGAATTTAACCCGTAAACGGTCCAAGCAGATCTACGTTCACATGTGTAGTGCTCCAAAAGTAGATCTACATTTTTTTTACATATTTTCAAATATAACAAAAAAAAAAGAAGTAGATTAAAGTTTTTTACAAATTTTCAAATGTAAAAAAAAAAAAAAAAGATCTACTTTTTTTACATTCAAATGTTGAAAAAACGTATACAGTGGAACCTCAAATATCGAACTTTCTTCGGTCCAGAAGGCTGTACAAGTGCCTTTACCGAATGAATTTATTCCCATCAGGAATAATGTAAATTAGATTAGTCCATTTCAGACCCTCAGAAATACACTTATAAAAGCACTTACAAAAATACACTTACATAATTGGTCGTGTTGGGAGCAGTTCGATTTTTGAGGTTCCACTGTATATACGTTTGGACCGTTTACGGGTTAAGGAGGGGTTTAGGATATTGGCAGTTTGGAGGAACGTCTAAACTGTCATATCTGAGCACTTCTGCAAAGACAGTGATTATGTATGATTGATGGTGAAAGTGTTGAAGGATGATGAAAGTTTTTTTTTCCGTTTTGGGTTTTTCTTTCTTTTTGGGTCACCCTGCCTCTGTGGAAAATGGCCAATGTCTTAAAAAAAAAAAGGTGATATTAACCAGTGGTGGGCTATGATAAGTGATAAAAGAAAATTAGAGGTTCTGTATCATTATTTAATGCCATATTTCAGGTATGGCTCCCATTTGACAATCCATATGGCATTAGGCTTCCTGTACTTGGGTGGGGGACGCTTCTCCCTTGGAACTTCTAACATGGCTATTGCTGCTCTCCTCATTGCCTGCTTCCCAAAGTTTCCAACTCATTCCAATGACAACCGCTATCATTTACAGGTAACAATAATTTGATCTGTTTGTGTATCATCATAAATAATGATAAAAATTACCAACTAATGTACCAAGTAATGGTAATTTGATATTAATGTACTATTTTGAAGTATTGTGGGTTTTCATGAATGAGGAAAGAGATGAGCACCATGACTTCTCCAAGCCTACGTACAGTGCATGTCTTGAGACATTGAGTGACGTTGTTTAGGGTCACTGCAGTTTGTGCAGTCTGTGCCTCTCAAGCCATGCTGTGGTCTTTTTTTGGTTTGTGGTACTTCACTAGGAAGCCTTAACCCTGTGGCATTCTGTCATTGAAATAATGGAAGAATTTTGATGTGCTTCTACTATATTATGACTTGTTCTATAAAATTTTAGTTTATGCATTTTGAGTATTTAAAGTGAAACTGAACAGTCATTATTAACACAAATGATTGTGAAACACCCTATCCAAAGTCTAGAACTATACTGTTTATTTGTTTTGTTTTTTGGTTGTCAAATTAACTTTTGAATTTTCCAGGCACTGAGGCACTTGTATGTTTTGGCTGCTGAGCCAAGGTTACTGATGCCAGTTGATGTAGATACTGGAAGACTCTGCCAAGTCAATGTTACTGTTAGGTGAGGTGGTTATAATTTTGTATTGTATCTAATATTGTATTGTATCTTCAAAATACAGGTGTCCCTTGATTTATGTGACTGATGTAGTAATCCCAAAGTGAAGTGCATACACTAGTATTTCACTTGTGTGGTATGAACTGCACTGATCACATGAATTTGTCATACATAGGGAATTACTGGTAGAAATGGGGTCATCACATATTATGAATCCACATATAGCTGCATGACTATTATGAACCCACATATAGCCACAGATTACTCTTAATTAATAATGCATAATATTACCCTGTATTATATAGTGGAACCTCGTTTTTTGGCCACTTTGTTTATCAGCCAATTCGTATTTAGGCCTATTTTTCGGCGAAAATTTTGCTCTGTATTTCAGCTGTTGCCTCGTGTATCAGCTATATTAGAAGCGTTAGCCCCCCTCCCCCGCCGGGACGCCGGGCTTTCGTGAGTCAGTCTCCCTTTGTCAGCGAGTGAACATGTACTCCGCACATTGATCCAAACATTTCCTTAAAATCCATTGTTTTTCGTGGTTTTTTATTAAGTGCAACTGTGAAATAAGCTACCATGGGCTACAAGAAAGTTCCTAGTAAAGTTCCTTTGATAAAAGAAGTGAGAAACACGATGGAATTTAAGAAGGAAGTAATAGAAAAATATGAGTGTGGTGTGTGGGTGCTGGAACTTCCCAGGATGTATAGCAAAAACAAATCAACAATCACTTCTATCCTGGCAAAGAAAGAACAAATCAAGGAAGCTGATGTGATTCAGTGATTCTACAATATATGTAGCCAGCAATAAAGTGTAGCATTAACAGTGTAGCAAGTAAGTTAAGCGAAAGAAAAAGGAAGATACAAAACTGACTCCTCCAATGTTGTTGGAGGTATATAGGGCCACTACCAACATATGCCTCCCTGCCTTCTTCCACCACCCTAAACCCATGCCAGCATCTCCAAGGTACAGTAAGTGTAAATATTTCTTATTTAAAAATTACAAGTGTAAATATTTCTTATTTATAAATTACATACATTGTTTGTGTGAATAGTGTTACTGGCTTCTGATGCTGCCTCCATTATCACTAATATGTATGACTTCTCTCAGTGGCCCTTATAAACCCAACAACATCACCACCACTTACTCCTCACATACGTAATGACATATTTTATTCATTCTAGAGTATATATCATGTTTCTATGTTATTAATATTGTTTATCATGTCATATTAGATCAATTGTGATAGATAAATAAGCTGTAGAGTTTATATTAGCATCATATTGAAGGAGTATCTTGTCCTGTCTCCAAACTCTCCTCTTCCTCCTCCCCCCTGTCTTCCATAAGCCAGCAAGAGTCTTCAATAAAGGTATGTAATAGTGATTTAAATGTTCTTAATTTATTTTATTTAGTTCTCATTATTTTGTGTATGTAAAACTATAATTAATCTTTAAAAAATGCATTTTTTGTGAATATTTTTGGGTGTCTGGAATGGATTAATTGTATTTACATTAATTCTTATAGGGAAATAGTGCTTCAAATTTAGGCCGACCTTCTGGAATGGATTACGGTCGAAGAACAAGGTTCCACTGTACTTTATTACTATACTGAATTGTACTCACCAGATACAGTGTAAACAAGACAAGGTATGTACTATATAACATTTTATTTATGAAGATCTTTTGTCCACCGAGAACCTTTATCAAGTCGTGAAATGATAAAGACTGTGGTGAATGAAACTCCTCCATTAATAATAAGCAATAACCCACACATTGTCTTATTATTGTACTGACAGTATATTCTACTGTTGTATTACCAAGTATAATATAGGTTACTGTATGTTATGACCTTCAGGCATGCATTCTGCAGTTGTACCTAATTTACACACTTGAATTGTGGTGCATAGGCACATTCTCCAATTATTGTTAGCAAAGTTACATGCTGCATGTATTTGCTTGGTTGACAAATATTGTTATTGGGTGCTGAGAAGTCACACATTTTCCTCCTGATTTGTGTTTTGCTCACGCTGATGTTAGCTGTTTTTGTCCCACTGGTTGAGAAAGTGTGAGGTGATTTTCATATTCAGTAGCTGAGATTAAGGCTTATCTTTAATAATAATAATGGTAATTATTTTCAAAAAAGTTTGTAAATGCTACAAGATTGTGATAGTTGTATATTTAAATTTTTTTGAAACATTAATAACTTCATAGTTATGCACATCATATTTAGGTTTATTCATAACTGTGTTGAGTAATTTCTTTCCCATTGACAGTTAATTTTCACATATAAAAATAATGTTCATTTATTAGATACAGTGTATTTTGTGCTGTATGAAGCCAAAAAAGTTGTAGTGGATAATAAATTTAAGAATTAACACCAAATTGTACTAAATTTCTTAAAAATCATTATTAATGATAGAAAAACATTTGGTTTTGTTTTCTTGCAGGTTCAGTGACACCCACCAGTACAAGAATCAGTCTTATGAAGCTATGGCTCCACTGATGTTGCCGGAACTGTCCAAGCTGTCTCAAGTTATTATAGAAGGTGATGCTGCTAATCATCGGTATTGGCCTGTTAGGTAACAGAACTTAATGTTTTACTTATTATGTACAAGTGTATTTATTCCAGTAAGAGTATTCACCTTTAAGCACTCACCTATATAGGGTTTCAGTGGTCATGTCTTAGCTCCTGACCCCTGCCCTCCCAACTTGCCGCTTGCCAGATTCATTCCCTCCTAGCTTCATGGGCCCTTTTGTACTTGATCTTAAAATTATGTATGGAGTCTGAGACAATGCAAAAGTAAATAAGCACAAACTGAAAAATAAAGTGAAATGAAGATGTGCATGTACATTTATTTGCTTGATTAATTGTTTTTTGTATGTTCTCTAATTACCAGCTTGCAATTATCTGTTTTGCATCTACGGGAGCAGAGCTAAGCTCATGGTGTCCTATGTTTAGTATTTTTTTTTTTTTTTTTAACAAGTCGGCCGTCTCCCACCGAGACAGGGTGACCCAAAAAGAAAATACTTTCATCATCATTCAACACTTTCACCTCACTCACACATAATCACTGTTTTTGCAGAGATGCTCAGAACACATCAGTTTAGAAGCATATACGTATAAAGATACACAACATATCCCTCCAAACCGCTAATATCCCGAACCACTCCTTTAGAGTGCAGGCATTGTACTTCCCATTTCCAGGACTCAAGTCCAGCTATACAAAACTAACCGGTTTCCCTGATTTTTTTTTTTTTTTTTTTTTCCAACAAGTCGGTCGTCTCCCACCGAGGCAGGGTGACCCAAAAAAAAGAAAGAAAATCCCCAAAAAGAAAATACTTTCATCATCATTCAACACTTTCACCACACTCACACATTATCACTGCTTTTGCAGAGGTGCTCAGAATATAACAGTTTAGAACCATATACGTATAGAGATACACAACATATCCCTCCAAAACTGCCAATATCCCAAACCCCTCCTTTAAGTGCAGGCATTGTACTTCCCATTTCCAGGACTCAAGTCCGACTATATGAAAATAACCGGTTTCCCTGAATCCCTTCACTAAATATTACCCTGCTCACACTCCAACAGATCGTCAGGTCCCAAGTATCATTCGTCTCCATTCACTCCTATCTAACACGCTCATGCACGCTTGCTGGAAGTCCAAGCCCCTCACCCACAAAACCTCCTTTACCCCCTCTTTCCAACCCTTTCGAGGACGACCCCTACCCCTCTTTCCTTCCCCTATAGATTTATATGCTTTCCATGTCATTCTACTTTGATCCATTCTCTCTAAATGACCAAACCACCTCAACAACCCCTCTTCTGCCCTCTGACTAATGCTTTTATTAACTCCACACCTTCTCCTAATTTCCACACTCCGAATTTTCTGCATAATATTTACACCACACATTGCCCTTAGACAGGACATCTCCACTGCCTCCAACCGTCTCCTCGCTGCTGCATTTACCACCCAAGCTTCACATCCATATAAGAGTGTTGGTACTACTATACTTTCATACATTCCCTTCTTTGCCTCCATAGATAACGTTTTTTGACTCCACATATACCTCAACGCACCACTCACCTTTTTTCCCTCATCAATTCTATGATTAACCTCATCCTTCATAAATCCATCCGCCGACACGTCAACTCCCAAGTATCTGAAAACATTCACTTCTTCCATACTCCTCCTCCCCAATTTGATATCCAATTTTTCTTTATCTAAATCATTTGATACCCTCATCACCTTACTCTTTTCTATGTTCACTTTCAACTTTCTACCTTTACACACATTCTCAAACTCATCCACTAACCTTTGCAATTTTTCTTTAGAATCTCCCATAAGCACAGTATCATCAGCAAAAAGTAACTGTGTCAATTCCCATTTTGAATTTGATTCCCCATAATTTAATCCCACCCCTCTCCCGAACACCCTAGCATTTACTTCTTTTACAACCCCATCTATAAATATATTAAACAACCATGGTGACATTACACATCCCTGTCTAAGACCTACTTTTACCGGGAAGTATTCTCCCTCTCTTCTACACACCCTAACCTGAGCCTCACTATCCTCATAAAAGCTCTTTACAGCATTTAGTAACTTACCACCTATTCCATATACTTGCAACATCTGCCACGTTGCTCCTCTATCCACTCTATCATATGCCTTTTCTAAATCCATAAATGCAATAAAAACTTCCCTACCTTTATCTAAATACTGTTCACATATATGCTTCAATGTAAACACTTGATCTACACATCCCCTACCCACTCTGAAACCTCCTTGCTCGTCCGCAATTCTACATTCTGTCTTACCTCTAATTCTTTCAATTATAACCCTACCGTATACTTTTCCTGGTATACTCAGTAAACTTATTCCTCTATAATTTTTACAATCTCTTTTGTCCCCTTTCCCTTTATATAAAGGGACTATACATGCTCTCCGCCAATCCCTAGGTACCTTCCCTGAATCCCTTCACTAAATATTACCCTGCTCACACTCCAACAGATCGTCAGGTCCCAAATACCATTTGTCTCCATTCACTCCTATCGAACACGCTCATGCATGCCAGCTGGAAGTCCAAGTCCCTCGCCCACAAAACCTCCCTTAACCCTTCCTTCCAACCTTTTCGAGGACGACCCCTACCCCGCCTTCCTTCCCCTACAGATTTATACGCTCTCCACGTCATTCTACTTTGATCCATTCTCTCTAAATGACCAAACCACCTCAACAACCACTCTTCTGCCCTCTGACTAATACTTTTATTAACTCCACACCTCCTCCTAATTTCCACACTCCGAATTTTCTGCATAATATTTACATAGTATTTAATCTCTTGTAAAATTTTTTTAATTTCCAGCAGTTTTAGCATTTATTGCTTTTGTGACCTAGTTCCTTTGTTCATTCTCTAGGCACTGTATCACTATGGCTGTGATCTCTTGTTCTCTCTACTTATAGTGTTAAGATCTTCCATATAAATTTTTTTTATCCCTTTACTGTCAGATAAGTAGGGAAAAAAGGTGAGTGGTGCGTTGAGGTATATGTGGAGTCAAAAAACGTTATCTATGGAGGCAAAGAAGGGAATGTATGAAAGTATAGTAGTACCAACACTCTTATATGGATGTGAAGCTTGGGTGGTAAATGCAGCAGCGAGGAGACGGTTGGAGGCAGTGGAGATGTCCTGTCTAAGGGCAATGTGTGGTGTAAATATTATGCAGAAAATTCGGAGTGTGGAAATTAGGAGAAGGTGTGGAGTTAATAAAAGCATTAGTCAGAGGGCAGAAGAGGGGTTGTTGAGGTGGTTTGGTCATTTAGAGAGAATGGATCAAAGTAGAATGACATGGAAAGCATATAAATATATAGGGGAAGGAAAGAGGGGTAGGGGTCGTCCTCGAAAGGGTTGGAAAGAGGGGGTAAAGGAGGTTTTGTGGGTGAGGGGCTTGGACTTCCAGCAAGCGTGCATGAGCGTGTTAGATAGGAGTGAATGGAGACGAATGATACTTGGGACCTGACGATCTGTTGGAGTGTGAGCAGGGTAATATTTAGTGAAGGGATTCAGGGAAACCGGTTATTTTCATATAGTCGGACTTGAGTCCTGGAAATGGGAAGTACAATGCCTGCACTTTAAAGGAGGGGTTTGGGATATTGGCAGTTTGGAGGGATATGTTGTGTATCTTTATACGTATATGCTTCTAAGCTGTTGTATTCTGAGCACCTCTGCAAAAGCAGTGATAATGTGTGAGTGTGGTGAAAGTGTTGAATGATGATGAAAGTACTTTCTTTTTGGGGATTTTCTTTCTTTTTTGGGTCACCCTGCCTCGGTGGGAGACGACCGACTTGTTGAAAAAAAAAAAAAAAAAAAAAAAAAAAAAAAGTAGTTATCATGTCTCCTCATCTCCTATGAGTTAAGGAAGGCATGTCTTAATACTTTCAGCATTTCTTCATAACCTAGGTAGTAGGTTGGTAGAGAGCAACCGCCCAGGGAGGTACTACCATCCTGCCAAGTGAGTGTAAAACTGAAGCCTGTAATTGTTTTACACGATGGTAGGATTGCTGGTGTCTTTTTTTTTCTGTCTCATACACATGCAAGATTTCAGGTACATCTTGCTGCTTCTACTTACACTTAGGTCACACTACACATACATGTACAAGCATATATATACACACCCCTTTGGGTTTTCTTCTATTTTCTTTCTAGTTCTTGTTCTTGCTTATTTCCTCTTACCTCCATGGGGAAGTGGAACAGAATTCTTCCTCCGTAAGCCATGCGTGTTGTAAGAGGTGACTAAAATGCCGGGAGCAAGGGGCTAGTAACCCCTTCTCCTGTATATATTATTAAATGTAAAAGGAGAAACTTTTGTTTTTCCTTTTGGGCCACCCCCGCCTCGGTGGGATACAGCCAGTGTGTTGAAAGAAAGAAAGAATTCTTTATAACTCTCTGGGAGATATTTTGTAGCTTCTAGCTTGTTCATGCTTTTATAGGTGATGACACCATACCACAACTGTATATTCCAATTTTGTTTTATGTGTACACTTTTCAGATTTTCTTCGCAGAATAAGACTTGGTCTGTACTGGAAACAATATTGCGTTCTGGTGAAGGCTTATCAGTGAAGCTGAAAGATGGTCGGTATCCATATGGTGATGCACCTTCAGGGTTCCAGGTTCAGCTAGCACACCTACTCACACAAGACAAGTCTGCTCGCTGGACAATGAAGGTAAATAAGGAAAGGTTCACCTTATGGACCAACAGGTTCAAAGTAATAGAGTTATAGATGAGTGAAACGAGCTGCCAGGTAACATTGGTGAGGATGATGTCTTGGGTAACTTTAAAAGTATGTTAGACAAACACTGTGCGAGTTTGAAAAGTTGGATTTGAGAAGGACCTTTAGAAGGACCTGACTAGAATAGGCCTTCTGCAGTTCTTCTCTGTTCTTATGTAAATGGCTCTTAACTTTAAATTATTTGACTATTTTATTATTTATGTAAAAAAACTAGTTTTATGATGGGATTCTGGAATGTGCAACCTTCCTCATGCTGTAAAGGTGAGTGACATGATGTTTGTTTATACATGCAATTTATTTTAGTGATGCTAAAATTTGGTGCAATACAATATAGCAGTAGTTGAAAATGAACATAGATAATTTAAATAGACATCATAGGTTGAGAAATGAACTCCAACTTGCTGAATATTGAATGCTAGTCCTTGTGTATAGCCATGTTTGTGATGAATACAAGACAATACTGTGGATGGAACAGTTCACAACTAACACACAATTAAGAGAATTTTTTTAAAATGTTTTGGTCCATGCAGACCATTATTGAGCTTAAATTTTGGGTTAATTGTAAATGTGTTTGATCACTGCTGCAAGATGTTGAATGGATCCTCTATATTCATGGTTACTGTTTGTCTCATCCTTTGCAATAACTTTCTCAATATTTACTGGGCAGAATAGTTTCTTAGATATAACACACAATGTAGCAAAAGGTGCTAATGGTACTTTGATACAGCAACTTCGATTTGCTATGACTCTGTGATCAGTGAGCAGGGAAGAGGGAAATGTAGGTTTGAACATGCTGCTGTTGCTGGCTTCAACATTAGCATAAATATGAAACCTCAAAATATTAATTCTCCTGCACAGTTAAAAAGTGTAGTTTTTCTTGTAAATATAACAGTGCAATTTAAAACTCTTTATCACGCACTTTAAAACTCTTTATCACACACTTTAAAACTCTTTATTGCACACTTGTATACAGTAATTGTTATGATGGAATATGTGTTTTAGTTAAGGTGAATAATGATGTGAACAGGACATGCACATGCATACACATATGAATGTATGCATGCACACATATGCACATACACATGCACTCCAGCCATATGCATGCACATGTGTGCACACACACACAAAAAAATCCAACCAACCAACCACCCACCCACCCACCCACCCAAACACCCCACCTCACCCCACACTGACACAAATTTGTGATGTCATCTTAGTTATGCAATATATTTATAGATGAGATTGTAGAAGAAGTGAATGCTAGAGTGTTGGGGAGAGGTGTATGACTGAAAGATAATGAGCCTGATATGAAGTGGGACTTACCATAGTTACTCTTTGCTGATGAAACTTCTTTAGGGAGATTCTGAAGACTATATTATTATATTTGTCTGAAAAACTAAACCTGCATAGGTCATTCAGTGCAACAGGCTTTATTCTCTGTCTGCTAACTGTGAGACAGAAATCCTACTCTCATAGGCAGGCTTTTCTCAAGGGTGCTTCTGAAGAGAAGTTGGAAACGTTAGTGAGGAGTTTAGGTGTGTATGTGTAAAGGAAAGAAATTAAAGTGATCAGAGAAAAAAGCAAGATGATGAGAGTAACAAAAAAGTTTAGATGATAAAGTACTGGATATCAGATTAGAGAGAGTTAATTAATTAAAGAGGAAATGAATGTGTTTAGGTATTTGGGAGTGGCTGTGTCAGCAGACAGGTCTCTGGAAGATTAAGTGAAACACAAAATAAACAAGGGAAGAAAAGATAGAGGTTGTGTTGAGGTGTCTGTAAAAAGAAGTTATTTATAGAGGTAATAAGGGGACTATACATGCTCTCTGCCAATCCCTAGGTACCTTCCCCTCTTTCATACATTTATTAAACAAAAGTACCAACCACTCCAACACTATATCCCCCCCTGCGTTTAACATTTCTGTCATGTTCCCATCAATTCCAGCTGCTTTACCCCCTTTCATTCTACATAATGCTTCACGTACCTCGCCCACACTTACATTCTGCTCTTCTTCACTCCTAAAAGATGGTATACCTCCCTGACCAGTGCATGAAATTACTGCCTCTCTTTCTTCCTTAACATTTAAAAGTTCCTCAAAATATTCTCGCCATCTACCTAATACCTCCATCTCCCCATCTACTAACTCCCCTACTCTGTTTTTAACTGACAAATCCATACTTTCCCTAGGCTTTCTTATATAAAGGGAAAGGGGACAAAAGAGACTGTAAAAATTATAGAGGAATAAGTTTACTGAGTATACCAGGAAAAGTGTACTGTAGGGTTATAATTGAAAGAATTAGAGGTAAGACAGAATGTAGGATTGCGGATGAGCAAGGAGGTTTCAGAGTGGGTAGGGGATGTGTAGATCAAGTGTTTACATTGAAGCATATATGTGAACAGTATTTAGATAAAGGTAGGGAAGTTTTTATTGCATTTATGGATTTAGAAAAGGCATATGATAGAGTGGATAGAGGAGCAATGTGGCAGATGTTGCAAGTATATGGAATAGGTGGTAAGTTATTAAATGCTGTAAAGAGTTTTTATGAGGATAGTGAGGCTCAGGTTAGGGTGTGTAGAAGAGAGGGAGACTACTTCCCGGTAAAAGTAGGTCTTAGACAGGGATGTGTAATGTCACCATGGTTGTTTAATATATTTATAGCTGGGGTTGTAAAGGAAGTAAATGCTAGGGTGTTCGGGAGAGGGGTGGGATTAAATTTTGGGGAATCAAATTCAAAATGGGAATTGACACAGTTACTTTTTGCTGATGATACTGTGCTTATGGGAGATTCTAAAGAAAAATTGCAAAGGTTAGTGGATGAGTTTGGGAATGTGTGTAAAGGTAGAAAGTAGAAAGTTGAAAGTGAACATAGAAAAGAGTAAGGTGATGAGGGTATCAAATGATTTAGATAAAGAAAAATTGGATATCAAATTGGGGAGGAGTATGGAAGAAGTGAATGTTTTCAGATACTTGGGAGTTGACGTGTCGGCGGGTGGATTTATGAAGGATGAGGTTAATCATAGAATTGATGAGGGAAAAAAGGTGAGTGGTGCGTTGAGGTATATGTGGAGTCAAAAAACGTTATCTATGGAGGCAAAGAAGGGAATGTATGAAAGTATAATAGTACCAACACTCTTATATGGGTGTGAAGCTTGGGTGGTAAATGCAGCAGCGAGGAGACGGTTGGAGGCAGTGGAGATGTCCTGTTTAAGGGCAATGTGTGGTGTAAATATTATGCAGAAAATTCGGAGTGTGGAAATTAGGAAAAGGTGTGGAGCTAATAAAAGTATTAGTCAGAGGGCAGAAGAGGGGTTGTTGAGGTGGTTTGGTCATTTAGAGAGAATGGATCGAAGTAGAATGACATGGAAAGCATATAAATCTATAGGGGAAGGAAGGCGGGGTAGGGGTCGTCCTCGAAAAGGTTGGAGAGAGGGGGTAAAGGAGGTTTTGTGGGCAAGGGGCTTGGACTTCCAGCAAGCGTGCATGAGCGTGTTAGATAGGAGTGAATGGAGACGAATGGTACTTGGGACCTGACGATCTGTTGGAGTGTGAGCAGGGTAATATTTAGTGAAGGGATTCAGGGAAACCGGTTATTTTCATATAGTCGGACTTGAGTCCTGGAAATGGGAAGTACAATGACTGCACTTTAAAGGAGGGGTTTGGGATATTGGCAGTTTGGAGGGATATGTTGTGTATCTTTATATGTGTATGCTTCTAAACTGCTGTATTCTGAGCATCTCTCCAAAAACAGTGATAATGTGTGAGTGTGGTGAAAGTGTTGAATGATGATGAATATTTTCTTTTTGGGGATTTTCTTTCTTTTTTGGGTCACCCTGCCTCGGTGGGAGACGGCTGACTTGTTGAAAAAAAAAAAAATAAGGGGTAATGTACCTGAGTATAGCGGTACCATTAGTTTATATGGGTGTGACCCATGGTCATTAAACTATTCAGTGAGGAGGTGGCTAGAGGCAGTGGATGTCATGTTTGAGACAGATGTGTGGGGTAAGTATTTTAGTACAGAGAAATAGAAAAACATAGAAGACAGCATCGAGTTTTAAAAAGTATAACCCAGAGGATGGAGGAGGGCTTGTTGAGATAGTTTTGTCAAGCACAGGAAGGAAGCAGAGATTGTCAGGAAAGTCATCAGAATGGGAAGAGTAGACTGAGGAGCTACACAAAGATTAGTATGAGGATCAGTACTATTTTTGTTTATGTGAATGACATTCCAGATGTGACTGATTTAGATATATCCCTGTTTGCTGATGATGTAAAACTAATGAGAATAAAAACAGACAAGAACAAGTAAATGACACAGTTACTTTTTGCTGATGATACTGTGCTTATGGGAGATTCTAAAGAAAAATTGCAAAGGTTAGTGGATGAGTTTGAGAATGTGTGTAAAGGTAGAAAGTTGAAAGTGAACATAGAAAAGAGTAAGGTGATGAGGGTATCAAATGATTTAGATAAAGAAAAATTGGATATCAAATTGGGGAGGAGGAGTATGGAAGAAGTGAATGTTTTCAGATACTTGGGAGTTGACGTGTCGGTGGATGGATTTATGAAGGATGAGGTTAATCATAGAATTGATGAGGGAAAAAAAGGTGAGTGGTGCGTTGAGGTATATGTGGAGTCAAAAAAACGTTATCTATGGAGGCAAAGAAGGGAATGTATGAAAGTATAGTAGTACCAACACTCTTATATGGATGTGAAGCTTGGGTGGTAAATGCAGCAGCGAGGAGACGGTTGGAGGCAGTGGAGATGTCCTGTCTAAGGGCAATGTGTGGTGTAAATATTATGCAGAAAATTCGGAGTGTGGAAATTAGGAGAAGGTGTGGAGTTAATAAAAGCATTAGTCAGAGGGCAGAAGAGGGGTTGTTGAGGTGGTTTGGTCATTTAGAGAGAATGGATCAAAGTAGAATGACATGGAAAGCATATAAATCTATAGGGGAAGGAAAGAGGGGTAGGGGTCGTCCTCGAAAGGGTTGGAAAGAGGGGGTAAAGGAGGTTTTGTGGGTGAGGGGCTTGGACTTCCAGCAAGCGTGCATGAGCGTGTTAGATAGGAGTGAATGGAGACGAATGATACTTGGGACCTGACGATCTGTTGGAGTGTGAGCAGGGTAATATTTAGTGAAGGGATTCAGGGAAACCGGTTATTTTCATATAGTCGGACTTGAGTCCTGGAAATGGGAAGTACAATGCCTGCACTTTAAAGGAGGGGTTTGGGATATTGGCAGTTTGGAGGGATATGTTGTGTATCTCTATACGTATATGCTTCTAAACTGTTGTATTCTGAGCACCTCTGCAAAAGCAGTGATAATGTGTGAGTGTGGTGAAAGTGTTGAATGATGATGAAAGTATTTTCTTTCTTTTTTTTGGGTCACCCTGCCTCGGTGGGAGACGACCGACTTGTTGAAAAAAAAAAAAAAAAAAAGAACAAGTAAAGGCTCCAAAGGTTCTGTACAAATTTCAAGAGTGGTCAAATAAGTGGTTGATTTAATTCAGTCCCATGAAGATTGGGGAAGGAAGAAGACCAGAAATGAGGCTGCAGAAAAATACCTAAGGGTGAGCATAATGCCCAGTATAATGCCAAAGATTCACATTAGCTTAATAACCTCTGCAGTCAGTATGTACTTGTCTTGCAAATCTAAGAGTAGCCTTCAGGAATGTCAGTAGATTCATTCTGGGCCCTCTATACAACATACTGGTACATTAGGCCCATCTTGGAGTATGCAGCACAAACATGGAGCCTGCACCTGAAAAAGCATGTTAAGAAACTGGAGAATGTGCAGAAATATGCAACTTAGCTTATTCCTGAGCTAAGGGGCATGAACTATGGGAAGAGACTAATGGAATTAGACCTAAAGCCATTAGAGGACAGAGGAACCAGGGTAAAACATGATAGCAACAGAAAATACTCATAAAAATTGGTAAGGTTGAGAGGGATAGGCTGTTTGAGAGGCGAGAAACAAGAACTTGGAGACACCATTTGAAGTTAAAGGCACAGATAAGCCACAGGGATGTTAGGATGTATTTTTTCTGTCTCACAGTAATTGGGAAGTGGAATGATCTTAGCGAGGAAGTGGAGGAGGCAGGCTTCATACACAGTTTTAAGATCTCATGCGGCTAAGAGGGAGTGAATCTGAAGAGTGGCAAATTAAGAGGCAGGGCCAGGATCTGAGTATCGACCCCTACAACCACAAATGAGTACAGGGAAGCTTCTTGATGAAGTTACTCTCTCAAGGAAGGGAAGGAAGGAAGTAGTGATTAAAAAGGATTTTATTAAGACTTGCAGTTATTTGCTAGATGATATTCTTATTATATAGGGTGTCCCTGAATCACAAATGCTAGAATTATGATGATTCATAAACAAGAAGTAAAAGACATATTCAGAACTGTTTTATGAATTCTAATCTACTGTTTTGAACATGTATGACACAACCACCATCTGTAGTCCTCTGCTACCATTTTCTATAGTGTAATAGGTTCAGGGTTACAAAAAGCTCGTTCCTAAGTTGAAACACCGGGATTGCAACGTGTTCACAAGCTGAAATGCCAGTAAAACAACTTGCTTTTAAGTTGAAACAATGGGAATTTAACTTGCACATAAGTTGTGCACCTACTTTATAGAAATATTTGTCTGTTTAACATTACTAAATAAGCTCTATGAAGGCTAATGAAAGCTATTACTCTCAAAGAGCTGAAAAGCACCAAATATTGTACAGAGTATATGATATAAGGTGGGAGTATGATATGAGTATTATCTGTGGCCTTTTCATGAACTAAAAGGTATGATAACTGAAATTCATAACTAGAAGCAAAAGATGTTGAAATAATCCGGATCTAGAAAACGCATGTTTATATTCTTGTCGTTACATCGGCCTGACACATGATTGAGGAGAGTTGTGTTGGTAACCAGCCACTTGATGCTGCAGTCACATGCCAGTTCTTCATCTGTTAAATATTAAAAATTGCTCATGTTATTGAATTTATTATTATTATGTGAAACAAATTCTAAACCTGTATGATCATACACTTTTAACCACATTAGTTGTCTCCCAAGGTAGGGTAACGTCTCTCCTCCAAAATAAAAGGAAATGCATTCACCATCCTTCATTCAAAAGCTGTCTTGCCAAAGGTACAGACACATCACAGTTTAAGTGACTGCATGTTGTCAGACTCAAGTCAGGCTCATTTGATTTAAGAAACAGGAGACAAAACATTTTAAATTAGATACAGTACGTACTTGGTGTGTATTCCTGGTTCAGCACATCTTTTTATTTATACTATCTGAAATTTTAATTTTATGAACTATTATAGATCCATGTAAAGCTGTTAACTGGTATTGTTAGTTTTAAAATGTGCATGCAGCTTCTTTAGCAATATGAAGAGATAGTTATTATTATATTAATGGGAAAACATTAAACTTGTAAGACCCATTCAGTGCCTGGGAAATGGTGAGATATCAGATTTGATACAAGGAAGAGGAGAGTAGTTCCAGTTGTTTAGATATTGCCCTTTACCAGGATTGAACTTGGGTTCTTCACTTGTGAGACGAATGTGCTACTTCCGAGGAGCTATGAGCCACCTCCTTACCCTTATCTAGGCATTGCTCACTTATATACATACTTTAATGCCAAAACATGAGCCACATATCTTGTTCCCCTGCAATCCTACTTTGTCTTATTTCATAATTCTGTAGTACACTTTACTGAATGCAGTTAACAGGCTTATTTCCTTATATGAAATTTGCTTTACTTTTCTGTTTTCCTTCACTTTAAGAACTACAGTATGCATGTTCTTTGCCAATCCTTAGTTACCTTCCATTCTTTCATATTTTTTTTTTTTTTATTATCACACCGGCCGATTCCCACCAAGGCAGGGTGGCCCGAAAAAGAAAAACTTTCACTATCATTCACTCCATCACTGTCTTGCCAGAAGGGTGCTTTACACTACAGTTTTTAAACTGCAACATTAACACCCATCCTTCAGAGTGCAGGCACTGTACTTCCCATCTCCAGGACTCAAGTCCGGCCTGCCGGTTTCCCTGAATCCCTTCATAAATGTTACTTTGCTCACACTCCAACAGCACGTCAAGTATTAAAAACCATTTGTCTCCATTCACTCCTATCAAACACGCTCACGCATGCCTGCTGGAAGTCCAAGCCCCTCGCACACAAAACCTCCTTTACCCCCTCCCTCCAACCCTTCCTAGGCCGACCCCTACCCCGCCTTCCTTCCACTACAGACTGATACACTCTTGAAGTCATTCTGTTTCGCTCCATTCTCTCTACATGTCCGAACCACCTCAACAACCCTTCCTCAGCCCTCTGGACAACAGTTTTGGTAATCCCGCACCTCCTCCTAACTTCCAAACTACGAATTCTCTGCATTATATTCACACCACACATTGCCCTCAGACATGACATCTCCACTGCCTCCAGCCTTCTCCTCGCTGCAACATTCATCACCCACGCTTCACACCCATATAAGAGCGTTGGTAAAACTATACTCTCATACATTCCCCTCTTTGCCTCCAAGGACAAAGTTCTTTGTCTCCACAGACTCCTAAGTGCACCACTCACTCTTTTTCCCTCATCAATTCTATGATTCACCTCATCTTTCATAGACCCATCCGCTGACACGTCCACTCCCAAATATCTAAATACGTTCACCTCCTCCATACTCTCTCCCTCCAATCTGATATTCAATCTTTCATCACCTAATCTTTTTGTTATCCTCATAACCTTACTCTTTCCTGTATTCACCTTTAATTTTCTTCTTTTGCACACCCTACCAAATTCATCCACCAATCTCTGCAACTTCTCTTCAGAATCTCCCAAGAGCACAGTGTCATCAGCAAAGAGCAGCTGTGACAACTCCCACTTTGTGTGTGATTCTTTATCTTTTAACTCCACGCCTCTTGCCAAGACCCTCGCATTTACTTCTCTTACAACCCCATCTATAAATATATTAAACAACCACGGTGACATCACACATCCTTGTCTAAGGCCTACTTTTACTGGGAAAAAATTTCCCTCTTTCCTACATACTCTAACTTGAGCCTCACTATCCTCGTAAAAACTCTTCACTGCTTTCAGTAACCTACCTCCTACACCATACACTTGCAACATCTGCCACATTGCCCCCCTATCCACCCTGTCATACGCCTTTTCCAAATCCATAAATGCCACAAAGACCTCTTTAGCCTTATCTAAATACTGTTCACTTATATGTTTCACTGTAAACACCTGGTCCACACACCCCCTACCTTTCCTAAAGCCTCCTTGTTCATCTGCTATCCTATTCTCCGTCTTACTCTTAATTCTTTCAATTATAACTCTACCATACACTTTACCAGGTACACTCAACAGACTTATCCCCCTATAATTTTTGCACTCTCTTTTATCCCCTTTGCCTTTATACAAAGGAACTATGCATGCTCTCTGCCAATCCCTAGGTACCTTACCCTCTTCCATACATTTATTAAATAATTGCACCAACCACTCCAAAACTATATCCCCACCTGCTTTTAACATTTCTATCTTTATCCCATCAATCCCGGCTGCCTTACCCCCTTTCATTTTACCTACTGCCTCACGAACTTCCCCCACACTCACAACTGGCTCTTCCTCACTCCTACAAGATGTTATTCCTCCTTGCCCTATACACGAAATCACAGCTTCCCTATCTTCATCAACATTTAACAATTCCTCAAAATATTCCTTCCATCTTCCCAATACCTCTAACTCTCCATTTAATAACTCTCCTCTCCTATTTTTAACTGACAAATCCATTTGTTCTCTAGGCTTTCTTAACTTGTTAATCTCACTCCAAAACTTTTTCTTATTTTCAACAAAATTTGTTGATAACATCTCACCCACTCTCTCATTTGTTCTCTTTTTACATTGCTTCACCACTCTCTTAACTTCTCTCTTTTTCTCCATATACTCTTCCCTCCTTGCATCACTTCTACTTTGTAAAAACTTCTCATATGCTAACTTTTTCTCCCTTACTACTCTCTTTACATCATCATTCCACCAATCGCTCCTCTTCCCTCCTGCACCCACTTTCCTGTAACCACAAACTTCTGCTGAACACTCTAACACTACATTTTTAAACCTACCCCATACCTCTTCGACCCCATTGCCTATGCTCTCATTAGCCCATCTATCCTCCAATAGCTGTTTATATCTTACCCTAACTGCCTCCTCTTTTAGTTTATAAACCTTTACCTCTCTCTTCCCTGATGCTTCTATTCTCCTTGTATCCCATCTACCTTTTACTCTCAGTGTAGCTACAACTAGAAAGTGATCTGATATATCTGTGGCCCCTCTATAAACATGTACATCCTGAAGTCTACTCAACAGTCTTTTATCTACCAATACATAATCCAACAAACTACTGTCATTTCGCCCTACATCATATCGTGTATACTTATTTATCCTCTTTTTCTTAAAATATGTATTACCTATAACTAAACCCCTTTCTATACAAAGTTCAATCAAAGAGCTCCCATTATCATTTACACCTGGCACCCCAAACTTACCTACCACACCCTCTCTAAAAGTTTCTCCTACTTTAGCATTCAAGTCCCCTACCACAATTACTCTCTCACTTGGTTCAAAGGCTCCTATACATTCACTTAACATCTCCCAAAATCTCTCTCTCTCCTCTGCATTCCTCTCTTCTCCAGGTGCATACACGCTTATTATGACCCACTTCTCGCATCCAACCTTTACTTTAATCCACATAATTCTTGAATTTACACATTCATATTCTCTTTTCTCCTTCCATAACTGATCATTTAACATTACTGCTACCCCTTCCTTTGCTCTAACTCTCTCAGATACTCCAGATTTAATCCCATTTATTTCCCCCCACTGAAACTCTCCTACCCCCTTCAGCTTTGTTTCGCTTAGGGCCAGGACATCCAACTTCTTTTCATTCATAACATCAGCAATCATCTGTTTCTTGTCATCCGCACTACATCCACGCACATTTAAGCAACCCAGTTTTATAAAGTTTTTCTTCTTCTCTTTTTTAGTAATTGTATACAGGAGAAGGGGTTACTAGCCCATTGCTCCCGGCATTTTAGTCGCCTCATACGACACGCATGGCTTACGGAGGAAAGATTCTTTTCCACTTCCCCATGGACAATAGAAGAAATAAAAAGAACAAGAGCTATTTAGAAAAAGGAGAAAAACCTAGATGTATGTATATATATATATGCATGTGCGTGTCTATGAAGTGTGACCAAAGTGTAAGTAGGAGTAGCAAGATATCCCTGTTATCTTAGCGTGTTTATGAGACAGAAAAAGAAACCAGCAATCCTACCATCATGCAAAACAGTTACAGGTTTTTGTTTCACAGTCATCTGGCAGGACGGTAGTACTTCCCTGGGTGGTTGCTGTCTACCAACCTACTACCTATATACAGCACCTGCCATTCCAAATCTAAACCCCATTTTTAACTTTATAATATTAGATATATGACAAACTAAACACCTGAAACTAAAATAGGTAATCAATTAAAATATTTCTTGCTGACTAGAATAATAACTTTCATAAGATAATGGTAAAGGAGGTAGTGTGTCCTAAACTTAATGGAAAGTTTAAAAATCTTTTTGACAAATTAAATACTGATGAAGGCATACCATAAAGCTAACTTTGCTACAGTAACTTCAAGTAGGTAATCACATGAGCACATACATAGGCACACATGAGAGTTTATTGAGCTCAGTAACCCACTTCAATAAAACTTACTGTGTATCCAGAGTTGAGGTTTTCCCCAGTCATTGTGGACAATATTTTGTTGGGCCATATGTTGCAGGAGAGGCTGGAAGAAGGCCTGGTCAAGGCTTTGCAGCCCTGTTTCTCTCAGGTCCACCCAGCTCGGTAGAGACCCTGCACAGTGGTAATTCATATACTTTTGTTAAATATTTAGGACAGTACAGTATATGTAATTTCTTACAAAGTTCTTCTGAATTTTTTTTTTTTTGGGGGGGGGAGGGGGGGGTGATGTGTCATAATTTACATCAGATAATGATTAAAGCAAGAAAAAGAGCACTTATGCAGGGATTCAGGAAAACTGGTTAGCCAGAATTGAATTTCAGAAATGGAAAGTACAGTGCCTGCACTCTGAAGGAAGGGTAAGAAAGTTAGTTTGGAGGGTCATATGAATTGTAATGTCTGTACATTACAATTATTGAATGAGTGATGTGAATGTATTTACTTCTTTGAGTCCCTTCACTATGATGGGAAATGGCTTATCTGGTAAGCAAATGTTAAAACAAATTTACTTACTTGTGGTTAAATACACTGAATCCTCAATTTAATGATCTCACTTTAATAAACTTTTGACTTTTTTTTTATTAACACACTGGCCGATTCCCACCAAGGCAGGGTGGCCCGAAAAAGAAAAACTTTCACCATCATTCACTCCATCACTGTCTTGCCAGAAGGGTGCTTTACACTACAGTTTTTAAACTGCAACATTAACACCCCTCCTTCAGAGTGTAGGCACTGTACTTCCCATCTCCAGGACTCAAGTCCGGCCTGCCGGTTTCCCTGAATCCCTTCATAAATGTTACTTTGCTCACATTCCAACAGCACGTCAAGTATTAAAAACCATTTGTCTCCATTCACTCCTATCAAACACGCTCACGCATGCCCACTGGAAGTCCAAGCCCCTCGCACACAAAACCTCCTTTACCCCCTCCCTCCAACCTTTCCTAGGCCGACCCCTACCCCGCCTTCCTTCCACTACAGACTGATACACTCTTGAAGTCATTCTGTTTTGCTCCATTCTCTCTACATGTCCGAACCACCTCAACAACCCTTCCTCAGCCCTCTGGACAACAGTTTTGGCAATCCTGCACCTCCTCCTAACTTCCAAACTACGAATTCTCTGCATTATATTCACACCACACATTGCCCTCAGACATGACATCTCCACTGCCTCCAGCCTTCTCCTCGCGGCAACATTCATCACCCATGTTTCACACCCATACAGGAGTGTTGGTAAAACTATACTCTCATACATTCCCCTCTTTGCTTCCAAGGACAAAGTTCTTTGTCACCACAGACTCCCAAGTGCACCGCTCACCCTTTTCCCCTCATCAATTCTATGATTCACCTCATCTTTCATAGACCCATCCGCTGACACGTCCACTCCCAAATATCTGAATACATTCACCTCCTCCGTACTCTCTCCCTCCAATCTGATATCCAATCTTTCATCACCTAATCTTTTTGTTATCCTCATGACCTTACTCTTTCCTGTATTCACTTTCAATTTTCTTCTTTTACATACCCTACCAAATTCATCCACCAACCTCTGCAACTTCTCTTCAGAATCACCCAAGAGCACAGTGTCATCAGCAAAGAGCAACTGTGACAACTCCCACTTTATGTGTGATTCTTTATCTTTTAACTCCACACCTCTTGCCAAGACCCTCGCATTTACTTCTCTTACAACCCCATCTATAAATGTATTGAACAACCACGGTGACATCACACATCCTTGTCTAAGGCCTACTTTTACTGGAAAATAATCTCCCTCTTTCCTACATACTGTAACTTGAGCCTCACTATCCTCGTAAAAACTCTTCACTGCTTTCAGTAACCTACCTCCTATACCATACATCTGCAACATCTGCCACATTGCCCCCCTATCCACCCTGTCATACGCCTTTTCCAAATCCATAAATGCCACAAAAACCTCTTTAGCCTTATCTAAATACTGTTCACTTAAATGTTTCACTGTAAACACCTGGTCCACACACCCCCTACCTTTCCTAAAGCCTCCTTGTTCATCTGCTATCCTATTCTTCGTCTTACTCTTAATTCTTTCAATAATAACTCTACCATACACTTTACCAGGTATACTCAACAGACTTCTCCCCCTATAATTTTTGCACTCTCTTTTGTCCCCTTTGCCTTTATACGAAGGAACTATGCATGCTCTCTGCCAATCCCTAGGTACCTTACCCTCTTCCATACATTTATTAAATAATAGCACCAACCACTCCAAAACTATATCCCCACCTGCTTTTAACATTTCTATCTTTATCCCATCAATCCCAGCTGCCTTACCCCCTTTCATTTTACCTACTGCCTCACGAACTTCCCCCACACTCACAACTGGCTCTTCCTCACTCCTACAAGATGTTATTCCTCCTTGCCCTATACACGAAATCACAGCTTCCCTATCTTCATCAACATTCAACAATTCCTCAAAATATTCCCTCCATCTTCCCAATACCTCTAACTCTCCATTTAATAACTCTCCTCTCCTATTTTTAACTGACAAATCTATTTGTTCTCTAGGCTTCCTTAACTTGTTAATCTCACTTCAAAACTTTTTCTTATTTTCAACAAAATTTGTTGATAACATCTCACCCACTCTCTCATTTGCTCTCTTTTTACATTGCTTCACCACTCTCTTAACCTCTCTCTTCTTCTCCATATACTCCTCCCTCCTTGCATCACTTCTACTTTGTAAAAACTTCTCATATGCTAACTTTTTCTCCCTTACTACTCTCTTTACATCATCATTCCACCAATCGCTCCTCTTCCCTCCCGCACCCACTTTCCTGTAACCACAAACTTCTGCTGAACACTTTAACACTACATTTTTAAACCTACCCCATACCTCTTCGACCCCATTGCCTATGCTCTCATTAGCCCATCTATCCTCCAATAGTTGTTTATATCTTACCCTAACTGCCTCCTCTTTTATTTTATAAACCTTCACCTCTCTCTTACCTGATGCTTCTATTCTCCTTGTATCCCATCTACCTTTTACTCTCAGTATAGCTACAACTAAAAAGTGATCTGATATATCTGTGGCCCCTCTATAAACATGTACATCCTGAAGTCTACTCAACAGTCTTTTATCTACCAATACATAATCCAACAAACTACTGTCATTTCGCCCTACATCATATCTTGTATACTTATTTATCCTCTTTTTCTTAAAATATGTATTACCTATAACTAAACCCCTTTCTATACAAAGTTCAGTCAAAGGGCTCCCATTATCATTTACACCTGGCACCCCAAACTTACCTACCACACCCTCTCTAAAAGTTTCTCCTACTTTAGAATTCAGGTCCCCTACCACAATTACTCTCTCACTTGGTTCAAAGGTTCCTATACATTCACTTAACATCTCCCAAAATCTCTCTCTCTCCTCTACATTCCTCTCTTCTCCAGGTGCATACACGCTTATTATGACCCACTTTTCGCATCCAACCTTTACTTTAATCCACATAATCCTTGAATTTACACATTCATATTCTCTTTTCTCCTTCCATAACTGATCCTTCAACATTATTGCTACCCCTTCCTTAGCTTTAACTCTCTCAGATACTCCAGATTTAATCCCATTTATTTCTCCCCACCGAAACTCCCCTACCCCCTTCAGCTTTGTTTCGCTTAGGGCCAGGACATCCAACTTCTTTTCATTCATAACATCAGCAATCATCTGTTTCTTGTCATCCGCACTACATCCACGCACATTCAAGCATCCCAGTTTTATAAAGTTTTTCTTCTTCTCTTTTTTAGTAAATGTTTACAGGAGAAGGGGTTACTAGCCCATTGCTCCCGGCATTTTAGTCGCCTCATACGACATGCATGGCTTACGGAGGAAAGATTCTTTTCCACTTCCCCATGGACAATAGAAGAAATAAAGAAGAACAAAAGCTATTTAGAAAAAGGAGAAAAAACCTAGATGTATGTATATATATATGCATGTGCGTGTCTGTGAAGTGTGACCAAACTGTAAGTAGGAGTAGCAAGATATCCCTGTTATCTAGCGTGTTTATGAGACAGAAAAAGACACCAGCAATCCTACCATCATGTAAAACAGTTACAGGTTTCTGTTTCACAGTCATCTGGCAGGACGGTAGTACTTCCCTGGGTGGTTGCTGTCTACCAACCTACTACCTATAAACTTTTGATATACAGGACAAAATTTGCTGGGTCATTTAATTTAGAAACAACAGACAGTTGTTACTATCATGGCAAAAAATTGCATCTTTATCCACAATAATCACCATAACCAGCCACTCACTCCCCTCTATTAGCTCAGTAAATTGAGGGTTTACCATGTTTTGACAGTTTATGTAACGTACCTTACCCTGTCTTAAAATATAGAAAAAAAAATTCTAACTGCACATAACATTCCTCAATTGACACTAGGGAATGCATAGAAAACTCATGGTATAAAATGAAGATAAGTTGAGTATGGAGCCTACACCCACAGCTTAATTCCAGAGGTTTGCCTCCAGACAGATACCAGAGCTTAGAAACAAAAGCAGCAATGTAAGACTGCATATACTGAATAAACTTTGATTAAAAGGAGAAATGATTACACCATACAAATTACTCTAGGGAATATGAAAGATGGGCATAAATATACTGTTCACCAACAAAAGAAACCAAGACAGTGGATGCTGAACAGCTAAAGGAGTCAGATTTTTTAGCATGCTGTACCTTTACAGCAAATAAGCTTACAAAGCTGCACATACATCATCCCCAGTCACATAGTCGTGCAGTACTTAACAGGAGTTGGGAACACAGAATGGTAATTACACATTTGATTAATATCTTCAGGCCAATACTAAATTTGTCAATGCTGTTAAAAATATTTTATAAAATAAAGTACTGAAGTTAATATGTTTTGTCAAGTTGAAGCACAACATTCTAAATCTCCGGAAACTTGGATTCAGTCCAAAAGAAAAAAAAAGCACAAATGGTGGCTTAATAAGAAGTCAGACATTGTCTTGATAATAAATACTGTCACTTGGACTGATTATTGATCTTTGAAATCCTTTTTACACTGTTGACCCTAACAACTTTCAACTTGTACTACAGTAAATTGCTGGGGATACTAGGTGAAGAACACACACCTATTTTTCTCATATTTTTTAGGTTCGTAAGTCACGGAAATCATTAGTAGCACAGTTTTTAGGAACGTAACCCGTGCAAATTATAATTGTCCACTATACAGGAGGGCCCTGTTTTACAGCATTTTGCAAATGAAACAGTTTTCGATTATACCCATTCTTCATTTATTCAGACTTCCTACAATAAATGTATTTACCACTCGCTATAAGTTAAGGATGAAAATATTTTAAGGTAAGTAATGTGTGTACTGTATATGCATTTTTAGGCCTAGCCTTACTGCTCACTTAATATATGATAGTGTAAACATGTTATCAGGCTGTTGCATGTTAGTGATTTTTCGCTTTACAGAAGTAGCCTGGAACCTAAGCTGCTGTATAAGTGAGGTTCTTCTGTACAAGTTTTTTAAAATAGTGATAGACATTCTAAATAAATATTAAAGAGCTCGTAACTATTAACTGGTGGGTTGTATGCATACAACCCACCATGTAATGATTTTTTTTTTTTTTTGTAAGTGGGGTCCTATTTATTCACTGTAAACACAGCTAATCTATAATGGTAGCCGTAAGACTACATTGCACTTCTTAGCTCGGTATGCCTTCCGGTATGGCTCCTATTTTCTCCCTTGATTTTTGACTCAGAGCCAGTAGTAGTCTGAACAATCCGCTAGGCTGGACCATCAGCTTACTACTAGCTGTGCTGCACTTACGATGTTTACATGATTAAAGAACAAAAGACACAATACTGTGACTGGAACAATACACAAATGCCCAAACATAGGAGAGAGAAGCTTATGATGACGTTTCGGTCCGACTTGGACCATTTACAAGTCCAAGTCGGATGAAAACATCATGAGCTTCTCTCCTATGTGCAGGGTTATTTGTGTAATGGCTATATGATTGCTCCTAATATGCAAAATGACATAGCCAGTTGTGTTTTCCTCTACCTGCCAGTCCTATAGGGGACTGATTTGTGGCTTGTATTCTTTTAATGTTGGTTCAACAGCGAGAACATGCTGCCTCTCAGACCCAAGGGGCCAGCAGAGTGAGGTTAGTGTATTACTTCCCACTTCAAGATTAAATATTATGTGATAAAATCATAAAAAAAACCTGAGATAGAAAAAATATAGGTGTAAATATAACAATAGGTTATCAGCAGAGCCACATACACACTTTGGCACTCTTTTCATATTTCAAGATAAATTTCACAGGCATATGGATGGTAAAAATTATAAAAAGCTTAACAATATACAATAGACCAAAACTGAAATATACAGTATAACAGCAATTATGCAGTTAAGACTAAAGACAATATAATGCCCTTGTTGGTAGACAGGAAAGATGCAATTACCATATGTATGATACAGTAAATAAAAGAAAACAGATGGAGATTTTTTGATACTATTAGCATAGAGAAGGACACAATTTCAAATTACATTACAAAAAAGTAGTAAGAAAATAGCCACTAGAAAATATTTCTTCTTACTGAGTGGAAGCCTTGAAATGGGATTCAAGAAAAGGATGTGTGCTACAACTACTGGAACATTCAAAATGTAACCAAGAGCACAATTCTGTTTCTATAACTGCAAATAGGTAATCGCTTACAGTGTATGAAAGTGAAACGGAGGACATTTGTATTTCAACAGGAGAAACCTGACGAGCTGTTGGAATGTGAGCAGGGTAATATTTTGTGAAGGGATTCAGGGAAACCAGTTAGCCGGACTTGAGTCCTGGAAATGGGAAATATCTGCACTTTAAAGGAGGGGTTTGGGATATTAGCAGTTTGGAGGGACTTCTGAACTGTCATATCTGAGCACCTCTGCAAAGACAGTAATTATGTATGAGTGAGATGAGTGTTGAATGATGATCAAAGTATTTTCTTTGTGGGGATTTTCTTTCTTTTTGGGTCACCTTGCCTAGGTGGGAGACGACCGACGTGTTGGGAAAAAAAAACTACCATATAATTTAGAAAATCTATATCATATAATTTGAATGAATATGACATCTTGAAGGTCAGTATGTGTGCTTTCTACCTTGATTTCAAGTCTGTACTCTGGCAATGTAACTGATTTAATAAGCATTAAGATAAGTAAGGATTTATGTTATACATAATTATAATTGTAGACACTTACCATTATGAAAAGCTGTCTCACTAAGCTTAGTAATAGGGGTGTGACGGAAGCTGAGGAACCATGGGGCTGAGGTGGGTGTTTCCATGCTGCTTATGCCCACCTCTATTACATTCGTGTAACTCAGATCAACATACTCCAGACTTCTCAACCCATGGAAAGACCCTTTCAATAAAAGAAATTTTCTGTCAGGGTACGTTGTTAAAGTAGCAATGTTTTCATTAGTGAGAGCACTGATTTAATATATGGTATTTCATGTATTTTCACTGCTTCATTCCCATGTTTAATTTTCTACAGCTATTGCATTTTAGTGTATTGTACTATTGCTGTATGCAATCCTTTGCTGTTGTCAAAGGTTATATTTCACGAAAACCATGCCAACAGTAAGATGATAATTCAGTGGGAAATGGGGGGGTTTAGGAACTTGAGTCAATAAACCCTTCCCTACTTTAGAGATTGCTTTTGGCAGTAAATTAATATTAACACTGTATTGATTTGAAGAGGTGAATGACTTGTGTAGTGGAGACTTCAGTGAATACATGGCAGGAACAGAGAGAGAAAAAAAGAGTGAGCAAGGTGATAATAGTAATTATGTAAAACCCAAAGAAAACAGGATGGCCAAAGCAGAAATACAAGAAACACTTAGCAGTAATATAAATCCTAGAAAATGCAGCACAAAGTGAATAGAACAGAAACAAAATTACTGTTTTATGTAGGCTTTAATCATGATCGTGACTGGGAGAACTGGGAACCACATGAAGGACCAGAAATGTAGGGAGATGAACTAATGGAAGCATTGATGGGGAAACTTCATGAGCCAACATGTTAGAAACCACACGTATACGAGGGAAGAATGAACCAGCAGGACTGGACTTGCTCTTTCCCCAAGTGAAGTAGACATAGCTGAAATTTATTGAGGACCGTTTAAAAGCCAATGACGACATGGTCAGAAGTTTTGACTACCAAGGTGTGGATGGAGAGAAACGTGAGCAGAGAGTTAAAAGAAAACCATTCCATAAAAGAGGTAATTATGCTGGAATTAGTGCTTCTAAATGAAGTTTAGTGGGACTGAGAAGTGGAACGCAAGGCAGTACACGAGATAATGGCGAAATTACTCGAGGTATATGAGGCAGTTACATAAAGTTGCACTAGCTATAAATAAAGGGAATACAAAGAAAAGGGTCCATAATTTACAGAGAAGTGCATTGAACAAAAGCTAAAGAGTAACAAGACATGGAAAACACAGAAAAAAATGGCAACAAACAGGCAACTAAGCAGTAATTCCAGGAACGACTATACAAGGATAACCCTCAAAGGAGTTACCTTGATGCTAGTAAGGGACTCTTGATCTAAGATGTTGAGCCTGTAATCCAAATTCTTGAATCGAGTCAGAATGGCTTCCATTCCCTTAGTCATTATATGACCATGACTATTATAATAATAATAATATACAAGGATAAGAAAGAAATAGAAAAGATATAGCACTGGTTAAATCATATCCTAAGCTGATGCACACTCAGATATGGAGAATGACTGTAAAGGACCAGGAAGTAAACAAAGAGGGAGCTGACAAAGGATGACTAGGAGATATGCATTTATTTGAAAAGAAGGTTGAGAGACTCGTATAGAAGAACTGGGAATAATGGCAGAAGGGGGAGAGAAGCGAACTGCAAAGATTTTAATTTAGACTAAGTGTCATACACAGTTTCAAGAGCAGTTATGATTGGGCCCTGGAGGCCAAGAATCAGTAAAGTCAGTTAATATGAGTTAAATGCAGTAGAGCAAGCATTCAGCCCTTACAAACACAACTAGGTAATTACAGTACATATATTTAAGGGAAATGCTAAAGCTGTAAGGGCCATCCAACATCTGGGGAATGAGAGGTAACCAGCCTCAATCCAAGGAAAAGGAGGACAATTGCAGTTCCTTGGCTCAAGAGCCCCTTGCCAGAATCAAGGAAGGGCACGTACCTAATAGGATCTGATAAGATGGGTCTTAGAAGATTGGGCAGATGAAATCAGTTATCTTTGGAAAACCTTTTGGATTTTGCTTCAAGAGTAAACTGATGAAAAATGGCAGACAGTGTATTCAAAGGTGACATATGTACCTGTCACCGGTTTCCAGATTTCTTAGTCTTAAAGTTCAGCCAAAAGCCAGACTTCTTGTTGACTGCTTGATCAACCAGGTTGTTGCTCTTAATGGTTGCTGGTTTCCATAGTCATCACAACACGACTGATATCTCACTTGTTGCAGGAGGTGATCCAGTTTCCTCCTGGAAACCTTTATCTTTAATCTGACATTATTTCTTTTATATCTGCTGATGAAAGTTGAAGAGAGTTGTACTGATGTCAACAGTGTTCTCAATTTGTGCCCTTGGCACAAATATAAACAAAGTTTTCCAGTGGGCAACGGAAAACAATATGTTCAATGATGACAAATTCCATCTACTCTGTTATGGAAAACTGGAGGGGATAATAACTAGAACAGAGTATACTACAAACTCTGGCCATACAATAGAGTGGAAAAATAATGTAAGGGACCTGGGAGTAGTAATGTCTGAGGATCTCACTTTCAAGGATCACAACAGTGCCACAATCACAAGTGCAAAGAAAATGATAGGATGGATAATGAGAACGCTCAAAACGAGGGATGCCAAGCCAATGATGATCCTTTTCAAATCACTTGTTCTCTCTAGGCTGGAATACTGCTGTACATTAACATCTCCATTCAAAGCAGGTGAAATTGTAGATCTAGAGAGAGTACAGAGAACCTTTACTGGACGTATAAGTCCTGTCAAGCAACTTAACTACTGGGAACACTTGGAAGCACTTGACCTGTACTCGTTGGAACACATGAGAGAGAGATATATCATAATCTACACTTGGAAAATCCTGGAAGGAATGGTCCTGAATCTGCACACAGAAATCACCCCCTACGAAAGTAAAAGACTGGGCAGGCGATGCAAAATACCCCAATTAAAAGTAGGGGCGCCATTGGTACACTAAGAGAAAACACCATAAGTGTCTGGGGCCCAAGACTGTTCAACAGCCTCCCACCAAGCATAAGGGGAATTACCAATAAACCCCTGGCTGCCCTCAAGAGAGAGCTGAACAGATAGCTAAAGTCAGTGCCGGATCAGCCGGGCTGTGGTTCATATGTTGGACTGCGTGCGGCCAGCAGTAACAGCCTGGATGATCAGGCCCTGATCCACCGGGAGGCCGGGTCACGGACCGGGCCGCGGGGGCGTTGATCTCCGGAATAACCTCCAGGTTGGCACAGGTGCTCATCGTTGAGTTTAGTCTACATATTCTCCCATATCTCTTACTGCATTACATTGTTATGACAGTATATTTGCCGAGTGTATATTGTCAATTTCAGAGAACACATTTTAAATGCTTTGAAATATTCCTTGTAGTTTAGATGTTTTGGTGACTCCGGCAGAAAATAATCTCTCCTTCCATGAAAGACATGAGCATTGAACATTGCTTTAAAAGCTAGACCCCACGTTATTTGAAAAGTCTCATCATCGGCGTAATTTCTTTGCCATTTTCCTGGCATTGCACGAGTTTGCTTTAATGTGTACTCCTCCAAACGACAGGTCATCTCACATTATTCTAATTAGGTCTTTTATGCTGTGGGAGGGTCTGTGTTTTATGTACTTGCTTTTAGATCATATTTTTCCAGATCTAAACAGTTGGGATTTATAACTGTTGAACATGTGGGTCAGCGGGTCACTAACAGTAACAGTCTGGTTGAACATGCAGTCAACAAGCAATCCTAGCCAAAGACCGGGCTGCAAGGGCAGAAAAATCCTCGAAACCGGTCACAGGTAAATCATAATCACAGGTAAAATAGCATTTTTATCTGACCACAAGAAGACTGTTAATACCCTCTGATCACAGGAAGACTGTTGGTATCTGCAAAGACCGATACTGAACTGTGGTTAGTGTATTTACATGTCAGTGTGTGGAATGAGGATGACAAGCAGCATAGGTGCCAGGGCTGTGCCTTGCAGTACTGATCTTTATAATTTACTACAACTTCATTCTGCTTGCTTTACTGCTACATTGTAATGTTTGACATTTGGACATACGTTACCCCTATCGTTCCTGTTATATTTGTTAATTTGACTTTCCCTTCGTGTTCTAAAATAATAATGTCGTTATGGCTTTTCATAATACTGGTAATTTGCCTTCTTGGCACCCTTCCAAAGATTTTTTTATATTTGTTATTGCTACTTGGCCCCTGGTCTGTATTTTTATTAATTGCTCTACTGCTTCCTGAGTGTTGTACAGATATTGCCTTTCTTTAGAGACTTTCGGATTTCATCTGTTTAAGGTTCACTTGACAAGCAGTGTTGTGAAAATACGGGAGAAAAAAATTTAGAAGTGAATAAAGTACTTTCATATCAAGACTAACTAGGCTATTGATTAGGTTTCCTTCGGTAATTTATTGTATAAAGTATCAGATCTCCTAAGCTATTATAGTCACAAAAATTATTCAAGAAAGAACTGGATAGGCTGCTCCCATCTATTTAGATTTCTAAAAAGTTTTTGAACCTAGGGGAGCCGACATTGGAGTGTCACAACTGTTACACTGTGGCAGTTCTACATTGTATGTTACCTTGTGGCAGGGTGGTAATAGGGTTTCCCCATAACATGAGGGAGCGTAATGCAGACAGGAGGGCCAGTTGTGGGGGTAGATATTCCAGGCGGTTTGAATGGAGGTCAAGGAACTGAAGGGAAGGTAGGGAAGTGAGGGCGAACTGGTGGAGGGTGTGGAGACGGTTGTTGGAGATGCTGAGGTGGAGGACGGCGGGCAGCTCGGAGACCCCCGCTGGCACTTCACTCAACCCATTGTCATCCAGGGAGATAAACTGTAACTGCTGGAACACTTTGAGGTTAATTAGCGGGAACATAGTGATGTTGTTGTTTCGCAAATCTAACACACGAAGGGTGGCACGGGAAGACCAGAAGGCCTTCTCCGCCAGGCGGGCCAGCGCATGGTTGTACTTGACATGGATATGCGTAAAACTCAGGTTGTTGAAGGAGTGGTCGTCGAGGCCGAGCAGTTCGGAGCTCATGAGAACGAGGCGCACCGTGGCATTCCTGTAGTCAGCCAACATCGGAGGAGGGCTAGTAAAGCTACTCGCCACGTCTGCGCTGGTCTGTGCCATAGAGCAGTCCACCAGTAGTTGGCCATCACTCTGCACCACACACACGCATGGTGTTCCACACACTGACGCACGCCCACCACGACCACCTGACCACCGCTCTAGCTCCGACCATGGCACCCGACCACCCCACCCCTTCCTCTCCACTACCAATAACCCTTGTGATGCGTCCTGCACACCTACCACCCAGTATACCACTATTATTACGCTAAACTTCATTATATACTTTTGTAATAAACAAGATTTAATTTAATATTCCCACACTACAAAAAAATATTTTGCTTCAAAGAATGATGCGATATTGTTTTCTGTTAAAGTCAGGTGGCGGCAGGCCGCAGTGGGCAGTTAAGACAAAGGTGGAAGGTGATACTGAGTGTTGGTGATATTGGATCAGGAACGAGCCTGGTTAGTGCTTGTGATATTGGATCAGGAGCGAGCGTGGTTAGTGCTTGTGATATTGGATCAGGAGCGAGCGTGGTTAGTGATATTGGATCAGGAGCGAGCGTGTTTAGTGCTTGTGATATTGGATCAGGAGCGAGCGTGGTTAGTGATATTGGATCAGGAGCGAGCGTGGTTAGTGATATTGGATCAGGAGCGAGCGTGGTTAGTGCTTGTGATATTGGATCAGGAGCGAGCGTGGTTAGTGATATTGGATCAGGAGCGAGCGTGGTTAGTGGTATTGGATCAGGAGCGAGCGTGGTTAGTGATATTGGATCAGGAGCGAGCGTGGTTAGTGTTTGTGATATTTATTGTTTGAAAAGTGAGTGTGGCTGTGTTGACGGTGGAGGTTAGTGTAGGGTTGTGGCGCCGAGTGTACGTCAACTGGGCTCCGGCAGCACCATGTCTCTTTATCAACACACCATAACACTGACTCCGCCCACTCTTCCACCCACCTTTCCCTCATCTACCGCCAAATGGAGCTTTTGGTCATTGACCGAGGCCTTTCTCTGGCTTGTTGATAGTAACACACTAGGCAGGGGTCTGTCATAAGATGGACAGTTCACTTGTGACGACCCATTGATGGACACACGTTCTCCTTCAGCGGAGGAGGGGATTGACGCCCGTGAAGGGCTCTTGATCCCCCAAAAATTGAGCAACCCAGTTTTCCTTGTATTAAAACCTGAATACTTCCCATTCCTCAGGTGCTTTATAAATTTAACACTTCCCACTGAATATTATACATTATAAAAGTATTATAACATGTTATGGTACATAACCTTCACATGTTATTAACGTTTGAAGGTTATATAGCTGATGGAAAAGCAGGGGTGTCACTAGCACGTTAGACAATACAATAAGTGTCAGGGGCCCGAGACTGTTCAACTGCCTCCCAGCATTCATAAGGGGGATTACCAATAGACCCCTGGCTGTCTTCAGGCAGGCACTGGACAAGCACCTAAAGTCGGTACCTGACCAGCCGGGCTGTGGCTCATACGTTGGATTGCGTGCAGCCAGCAGTAACAGCTTGGTTGATCAGGCTCTGATCCACCAGGAGGCCTGGTCACAGACCGGGCCGCGGGGGCGTTGACCCCCGGAACTCTCTCCAGGTAAACTCCAGATGGGCATATGGTTATTATTATTATTATTATAATCAAGGGGAAGCGCTAAACCCGGAGGATTATACAGCGCCTGGGGGGATGTGGAAGGCATTCAGGCTTAATTCGGGGAACTGGAGCACAGATACAATACCCTAAATCAAGAGCCCCTCACCAACATCAAGGAACCTTCCTTGAGGGGTGGGCATATGGTGAGCTTACTGGTACTCACCTATTTGTGGTTGCAGGGGTCGATTCATAGCTCCTGGCCCCGCCTCTTCACTGATTGCTACTAGGTCCTCTCTCTCCCTGCTCCATGAGCTTTATCATACCTCGCCTTAAAACTATGTATGGTTCCCGCCTCCACTACTTCACTTTCTAGGCTATTCCACGGCTTGACTACTCTATGACTGAAGAAATACTTCCTAACATCCCTTTGATTCATCTGAGTCTTCAACTTCCAATTGTGACCTCTTGTGTCTGTGTCCCATCTCTGGAACATCCCGTCTTTGTCCACCTCGTCTATTCCGCGCAGTATTTTATATGTCGTTATCATGTCTCCCCTGACCCTCCTGGCCTCCAGTGTCCTCAGGCCGATTTCCCTCAACCTTTCTTCGTAGGACAATCCCCGTAGCTCTGGGACTAGTCTTGTTGCAAACCTTTGCACTTTCTCTAATTTCTTGACATGCTTGACTAGGTGTGGATTCCAAACTGGTGCTGCATACTCCAGTATGGGCCTGACGTAAATGGTATACAGAGTCTTGAACGACTCCTTACTGAGGTATCGGAACGCTATCCGTAGGTTTGCCAGGCGCCCGTATGCTGCAGCAGTTATCTGATTGATGTGCGCCTCAGGAGATATGCTCGGTGTTATACTCACCCCCAGATCTTTTTCCTTGAGTGAGGTTTGCAGACTTTGGCCATCTAAACTATATTGTGTCTGCGGTCTTCTTTGCCCTTCCCCAATCTTCATGACTTTGCATTTGGCGGAGTTAAACTCAAGGAGCCAGTTGCTGGACCAGGCTTGTAGCCTGTCCAGGTCTCTTTGTAGTCCTGCCTGATCCTCATCCGATTTGATTCTTCTCATTAACTTCACATCGTCCGCAAACAAAGACATTTCTGAGTCTATCCCTTCCGTTATGTCATTCACATATACCAAGAACAGCACAGGTCCTAGGACTGACCCCTGTGGAACCCCGCTTGTCACAGGCGCCCACTTTGACACCTCATCACGTACCATGACTCGTTGTTGCCTCCCTGTAAGGTATTCTCTTATCCATTGCAGTGCCTTTCCTGTTATGTGTGCCTGATCCTCTAGCTTTTGCAGTAACCTCTTGTGAGGAACTGTGTCGAAGGCCTTCTTGCAGTCCAAAAAAATGCAGTCGATCCACCCCTCTCTCTCTTGTCTTACCATACCCCCGGCCGGGATTGAACCCATGGTCATAGAGTCTCAAAACTCCAGCCCGTCGCGTTAGCCACTAGACCAGCTAGCCTGTGCTAACCTTTCTATGGTGTAGAAATATACCTAGTTGGATGAATCTTATTGTGGCTAGCTGGTCTAGTGGCTAACGCGACGGGCTGGAGTTTTGAGACTCTATGACCGCGGGTTCAATCCCGGCCGGGGGTATGGTTTGTTTGTCATCGTGTCATTACGATTTCTTGAGTCATGTTGACGGCAGTGAAGGGACTTGAGCTAGAGTTCGTCACGGCCACGCTAGCTGGAGATTCGTCTGTAAAAACTTGCATTTGTGGTCACAGAGGTGCCTGTGCTAACCTTTCTATGGTGTAGAAATATACCTAGTTGGATGAATCTTATTGTGGCTAGCTGGTCTAGTGGCTAACGCGACGGGCTGGAGTTTTGAGACTCTATGACCGCGGGTTCAATCCCGGCCGGGGGTATGGTTTGTTTGCAATCGTGTCATTACGATGTCTTGAGTCATGTTGACGGCAGTGAAGGGACTTGAGCTAGAGTTCGTCACGGCCACGCTAGCTGGAGATTCGTCTGTAAAAACTTGCATTTGTGGTCACAGAGGTGCCTGTGCTAACCTTTCTATGGTGTAGAAATATACCTAGTTGGATGAATCTTATTGTGGCTAGCTGGTCTAGTGGCTAACGCGACGGGCTGGAGTTTTGAGACTCTATGACCGCGGGTTCAATCCCGGCCGGGGGTATGGTTTGTTTGCAATCGTGTCATTACGATTTCTTGAGTCTCTTGTCTTTCTTCTGTCACCTTGTCATAAAACTCTAATAGGTTTGTGACACAGGATTTTCCCTCCCTGAAACCATGCTGGTTGTCAATTATACACTTGTTTCTTTCCAGGTGCTCCACCACTCTCCTCCTGATGATCTTCTCCATGACCTTGCATACTATACACGTTAATGATACAGGTCTGTAGTTTAGTGCCTCATGTCTATCTCCCTTTTTAAAAATTGGGACTACATTTGCCATCTTCCATACCTCAGGGAGTTGCCCAGTTTCAAATGATGTGTTGAAGATCTTCGTTAATGGTACACACAATGTCTCTGCTCCCTCTTTAAGCACCCACGGAGAGATGTCTGGTCCCACCGCCTTTGAGGTGTCAAGTTCGCATAGCAGCTTCTTCACCTCCTCCTTGGTTATATGTACCTCATCCAGCACTTGCTGGTGCACCCCCCTGCTCTGATTTCCTGGAGTCCTACTGGTTTCCACTGTAAATACTTCTTTAAATCTTGTGTTGAGCTCCTGACAAACCTCCTGGTCGTTTCTTGTGAATTCCCCATCACCCTTCCTCAGTCTGATTACCTGGTCCTTGACCGTTGTTTTCCTCCTGATGTGGCTGTACAACAGCTTCAGGTCAGTCTTGACTTTCGATGCTATGTCATTTTCGTATTGCCGCTGAGCCTCCCTTCTTATCTGTGCATATTCGTTTCTGGCTCTTCGGCTAATCTCTTTATTTTCCTGAGTTCTCTGTCTTCTGTACCTTTTCCATTCTCTAGTACACCTAGTTTTTGCCTCCCTACACCTTTGGGTGAACCAAGGACTCATTCTGTTCTTCCCATTATTTCTGTTTCCCTTGGGAACAAACCTCTCCTCTGCATTGTACTTCTCATTTCCAGAACTCTAAGTCCGGCTATATAAAAATAACCGGTTTCCCTGAATCCCTTCACTAAATATTACCCTGCTCACACTCCAACAGCTCGTCAGGTCCCAAATACCATTTATCTCCATTCACTCCTATCTAACACGCTCACGCACGCTTGCTGGAGGTCCAAGTCCCTCGCCCACAAAATCTCCTTTACCCCCTCCCTCCAACCTTTTCGAGGACGACCCCTACCGCGCCTTCCTTTCCCTACAGATATAAGAGTGTTGGTACCACTATACTTTCATACATTCCCTTCTTTGCCTCCATTGATAACGTTTTTATATATATTATAGTTTATTTTGTCCTAGAATTAGTAAAAGTATAATAATGGCTACTTATTTAGAGTTTCCAGACAGTAAGAAAAGAACTTCAATATGCATATTAGCTATGTGCCGTTATATTTGAATCTTTAGGTATCATGGCGAGCTGATGGTGACTGTAATAAGGCGCTGGGCCTGACAGTAATGTCAGTGTATGGGATGTAACCAGAGATTCCTTCCTGGTAGTAACAATAGTTTCACTTGCATCAAACCTGGTTACGCTTATCTCAAACACTAACACAATCTATTTACGAGAAGTAACATGTGCTGGGGGAAGTTAATGGAGGGCGGTGACAGTGTAAAATGTAGGAGGGAGGACTGGATCTTGGCATGGCGCCACTGGAGGTCGAGCAACCAAGGCTGGAGGGTTGTCGTGGCCATACGGTACGCCATTGTTTTTGCTTTGGCTTGTCACATTTGCTGAAATTGTTAACTTTTCATGCGTCGTCCTTTTATTTTATAATGTTCATCCACCCGTGTCATATAATCAGAGTAACCACACCAAGTGTATCTTATAATGATAAGTTATTACGTGCTCGGGGCATCCTCAGAATTCCGTATCTCTTTGTTTACAACAAGTGGTCCCCAAACCTTGTGTAAAAATGGGAACATTAGATTGTCAAATAAGTGATAAGGGCCGCACTAGGTTGAGGAACTGGTTACCTCAAACTACTCCTTAACCTACACCATTCTTATCTGTATTGGACTGAAGAAGCCACTGGCAAGCGAAACGTTTCTAGAATCAAGATACCCGAATGTTGCACTAGTATTTTATCTATTAACATGGCGGTTTTCTAAATCGTTTCTACAAAATTAATGGTATACCTGGTGGGACTTGCTGTCTTGCATCAAGATGCACGAGATGAACAATAATAATGTTGATGTTTGACCGTTCTCATGCAAAAAGATTCAGGTAGCTAGGCTGAACCACGAATGAAATTATTGAATATGATCTCGTAGCTTCTTGTGTTTGTTTTATGTTTAATTCCCAAAAATATAGACAAACGTTGAGTGATTTTGACTTATCAAAAAACCGAGAAAGTTGTACTAAGCAGGTCCATGGTTGAGCAAAATATAATCGAATCATGTTTCATAAAAACAGTACTGATTTAAATTTTAATACACGTTCAGGGTAATATAAAATAAATTAATTTATAATGAATATATATAATTTATGAGGAATTTAAGCTATACCTGATATGTTGCTCATAAAATTTTACTTATGTGATCTGACCAAATTTTCACCACACTCCCACGCTCAGCGTGTTGGGCTGTATAGCCCTTGTGGCTTAGCGCTTCTTTTTGATTATAATAATAATCAGCGTGTTGGGAGACAACTGCGGGTTTAGTACCTAGTTTTGATTGTAATATAGTAATCAGCGTGTAGGGTCAAGTGTGAGGACATATCTCAGCCTTATAAGTCTTCTGTTGTCCTGCTATTTGTACTATTCCTTGATAATGTGAGAAATCACGAAAGGCTTGGAAGTTCACTATTTTTTTCACTGGCCTGGTGGCTAAAGCTCCCGCTTCACACACGGAGGGCCCGGGTTCGATTCCCGGCGGGTGGAAACATTTCGACACGTTTCCTTACACCTGTTGTCCTGTTCACCTAGCATCAAATAGGTACCTGGGTGTTAGTCGACTGGTGTGGGTCGCATCCTGGGGGACAAGATTAAGGACCCCAATGGAAATAAGTTAGACAGTCCTCGATGACGCACTGACTTTCTTGGGTTATCCTGGGTGGCTAACCCTCCGGGGTTAAAAATCCGAACGAAATCTTATCTTATCTTATCTTATATATATATATATATATATATATATATATATATATATATATATATATATATATATATATATTATATATATATATATATATATATATATATATATATATATATATATATATATATATATATATGGTGAAAGTGTTGAATGATGAAAGTATTTTCTTTTTGGGGATTTTCTTTCTTTTTTGGGTCACCCTGCCTCGGTGGGAGACGGCCGACTTGTTGAAATATATATATAGATATATATATATATATATATATATATATATATATATATATATATATATATATATATATATATATATATTGCAGTGTATAAAGAAGAGTAAGGCACAATACTGTGACTGGAATAATACACAGATAACCAGCACATAGGAGAAGGAAACTTATGACGTTTCACTCCGACTTGGACCATTAACTGGTAACATAAGCGCGATGGGTACCAGGGTATATACTGTCCAAGTCGGACCGAAACGTCGTCATAAGTTTCATTCTCCAGTGTATGAGTTATTTGTGTACTACAGTATATATACTTTTCATCAACTTGTCATCACTAACATATATCTGGTTGTTACCCAAGTCTCGTGTATCGTGGAAAGGCTCACTCCTCCAGGTATTTTTCTTCACTAGTTTATGGGCTACCTACGATTCACTACACTTGATCTCTCGTCAATATTCTGCTTTTTATGTAGCTTCCCGTTTTGTTTCTATGAAGACTTTATATCTTCTGCTGAGTTCTTCACAAATTTCTCTGTAATCCTTGTGTGTGTAGAGAAGAAACACCTGACCCAGGCCTGGTATTGAACTCAGATGGTACAGTAAAATGGTAGTCGTGGGGTTTACCTGGAGAGGGTTTCGGGGGTCAACGCCCCCGCGGCCCGGTCTGAGACCAGGCCTCATGGTGGATCAGGGTCTGATCAACCAGGTTGTTACTGCTGGCTGCACACAAGCTGACGTACGAACCACAGCCCAGTTAGTCAGGTACTGACTTTAGGTGCCTGTCCAGTGCCTCCTTCAAGACAGCCAGGGGTCTATTGGTAATCCCCCTTATGTATGTTGGGAGGCAACTGAACAGTCTTGGGCCCCGGACACTTATTGTGTTGTCTCTCAATGTACTCGTGGCGCCTCTGATTTTCATCGGGGAAATGTTGCATCTCCTGCCGAGTCTTTTGCTTTCATAGGAGTGATTTTCGTGTGCAGGTTTCGTACCAATCCCTCCAGAACCTTCCAAGTGTATATTATCATGTATCTCTTGCCTGCGTTCGAGGGAATACAGATCAAGGACCTTCAACCGTTCCCAGTAGTTTAGGTGCCTTATCGCACTTATGTGTGTGCGGGTGACAGTTCTTTGTACACTCTCTAGGTCTGCAATGTCGCCAGCCTTGAAGGGGGCCTTTAGTGTACAGCAGTATTCCAGCCTATTTGAAGAGAATCATCATGGGCTTGGCGTCCCTAGTTTTGAAGGTTCTCGTTATCCATCCTATCATTTTCCTAGCGTATTAGGTAGATACATTGTTGTGGTCTTTGAAGGCGAGATCCTCTGACATTATCACTCCCAGGTCCTTCACATTACTTTTCCGCTCTATCGTATGGTTAGAATTTGTGGTATACCCTGACGCATTTTTAATTTCTTCAAGTTTTCCATATCTGAGTAGTTGAAAATTCTCCTTGCTGAACTTCATATTGTTTTGAGTGGCCCATTCGAAGATTTGGTTGATGTCCGTGGGATGATGAGCCTTCGTGTGATACGTGTTACTTTCTGGTAATACACGTGCTCACAACCTGAACACTGGTCGCCACCGAGTTCACAAGGTGAACAGTGAACTTGACACTGGAGGCTTCCTCAGGGCTCATGATCTTGTGTAAGTGTTGCTCATACGGTGTGAGTGACATTTGAGTCGTGGTGGCGGTGGTTGTGCTGGCGCCAGGGACGTGTGTGACAGGTCGGACAAGTTGCGTGTGTGGCGCCTACGACGGCAAGGCGTGCTGGTTTTTACCAATTTTGAGATTTGCCTACTACGAGTCGAGCCTTGTGAGTTTTATGAGTTACTTTGACGGTATATGAAGGGGGCCCTGTGTGTGTGTGTGTGTACACTCAGCTAGTTGTTGTTGCTGGGGTCAAGTCACAGTTCCTGGCCCCGCCTGTTGACTGGCCGCTACTAGGTCACTTCCTGCTCCATGAGCTTTATCATACCACTTCTTAAAGCTATGTATGAATCCTGCCTCCACCACATCGCTTCCCTGACTATTCCACTTACTGACAACTCTCTGACTGAAGAAATACTTTCTAACATCCCTATGATTCATCTGAGTCTTCAACTTCCAACTGTGACCCCTAGTTGCTATGTCCCATCTCTAGAACATCCTGTCTCTGTCAACCTTGTCGATTCCTTTCAGTATTTATCAGATCAGCCCTATCTCTCCTGTCCTCCAGTGTCGTCAGGTCAGTTTTCCTTAACCTCTCCTCATAGGACATACCCCTTAGCTCCGGGACTAGTCTTGTTGCAAACCTTTGCACTTTCTCTAGTTTCCTTACGTGCTTGGCTAAGTGTGGGTTCCAGACTGGTGCTGCCTAACGTTTACAGTGCACAGGGTCCTGATCGATTCCTTATTAAGATGTCGGAATGTTGTTCTTAGGTTTGCTAGGCACCCTTATGCTGCAGCAGTTATTTGGTTGATGTGCGCCTCAAGAGGTGTGCCCGGTGTTATACTCACCCCAAGATCCTTTTCCTTGATTGAGGTTTGTAGTCTCTGGCATTGTGCGTCCTCCCCTCGCTCTCCTGATGCCTTCTCCTCCTCCCATTGCCTTTTCCTGTGTGTCTCTGGGTCCCATTTGTACATGGCCATTGTTTCCCATATTTTTTCCTGTAGCTCTTGGTGGCATGGTCGTGCCTCTGCATGGGACCTAACCCCCTCTCCACCTTCTTCCCCCTCTCTTACTGCTATCCCTGCTCCCAACTGCTCTCCCCCTTCATTCATCGGCCCTGTTTAGTGGACTGATAGGGCCTTAGCGTAAGTCATGTCTCTTCTCCGTTGGGCTCCTCGTTCAGTAGGGGTGTACCTGCTTCAGATGCCATGTCTCTTCCGGGCAGTAGCCCTGTGACTCGCTTCAGCCTATTTAACTCATTCTAGGGCCCTTATCCTGGCTTCTGCGGCATCACTCTACTTGCATTAATTCACCGTTTCCAAACCAATAATAAACATATTTCCACAGATTCGTTAATTCTCCCGCTCAGCTCTTTTCTTCATCTTACATTATTTTCTTTAGCTGTTCTATAATTCATTCATCTTCCATAGACCTATTAGCTGACTTTCCACTTTAATATTAAACGTATTCTCTTTTTCAAAATTCCTTCCCAAAAATCTCACGTACAAAATTTTATACCTTACAATTCGTACTCTCATCATCTTGCGCTTTTCTCTGGTCTTTTTCAACAACTTCCTTCCCTACGAAACTTAAAACAACCTTTGTAGCTTCTCTTCCTAAACTCCCAAAAACAGTAGGTCATCACCGTAGCATTTTCTTCTTTTACAACCTAAACTGGAAAATATATTGAACTATCACGTTGATATCACCCCTGACTACACCTACTTTTACTAGAATAATATATATGTCGTGCCGAATAGGTAAAACTTGCGATTTTGGCTTAAATAGCATCGGTCTTGTCGAATAAGGCAAGCGAAAATTTGTGTATGCAATAATTTCGCAAAAATAATTCTGAACCTAACGAAGAAAATATATTTCATTGTGTTTGTTTATGATTAAATTATTGTAAACTTATCTAAAATATATTTAGTTGGATTAAGCTAAATTAAATTGTGCTTGTTATAATAGCATAAATAAAAAAAATCTTTAAACGTATAAGAGAAAATTTCAGAAAGGACTTAACTTTAAATGAGTTCTTGTTAATTAACCAATTTTACCTATTCGGCACCACACACACACACACGTGTGACGTGTGTGTGTGTGTATATATATATATATTATATATATTATATATATATATATATATATATATATATATATATATATATATATATAAAGTGAAACAAAGCTGAAGGGGGTGGGAGAGTTTCAATGGAGAGGAATAAATGGGATTAGGTCAGGGGTTTCAAATAGAGTTAGAGCTAAAGAAGGAGTAGCAATAATGTTGAAGGATAAGCTATGGCAGGAAAAGAGGGACTACAAATGTATAAATTCAAGGATTATGTGGAGTAAAATAAAGATTGGATGTGAAAAGTGGGTTATAGTAAGCGTGTATGCACCTGGAGAAGAGAGAAGTGTAGAGGAGAGAGAGAGAGATTCTGGGAAATGTTGAGTGAATGCGTGGGGAGTTTTGAATCAAGTGTGAGAGTAATGGTGGTTGGGGATTTCAATGCTCAAGTGGGTAAAAATGTTATGGAGGGAGTAGTAGGTAAATTTGGGGTGCCAGGGGTAAATGTAAATGGGGAGCCTTTAATTGAGCTATGTGTAGAAAGAAATTTGGTAATAAGTAATACATATTTTATGAAAAAGAGGATAAATAAATATACAAGGTATGATGTAGCACGTAATGAAAGTAGTTTGTTAGATTATGTATTGGTGGATAAAAGGTTGATGGGTAGGCTCCAGGATGTACATGTTTATAGAGGGGCAACTGATATATCGCATCATTATTTAGTTGTAGCTACAGTTAGAGTAAGAGGTAGATGGGAAAAGAGGAAGGTGGCAACAACAAGTAAGAGGGAGGTGAAAGTGTATAAACTAAGGGAGGAAGAAGTTCGGGCGAGATATAAGCGACTATTGGCAGAAAGGTGGGCTAGTGCAGAGATGAGTAGTGGGGGGGGTTGAAGAGGGTTGGAATAATTTTAAAAATGCAGTATTAGAATGTGGGGCAGAAGTTTGTGGTTATAGGAGGGTGGGGGCAGGAGGAAAGAGGAGTGATTGGTGGAATGATGAAGTAAAGGGTGTGATAAAAGAGAAAAAGGTAGCTTACGAGAGGTTTTTACAAAGCAGAAGTGTTATAAGAAGAGCAGAGTATATGGAGAGTAAAAGAAAGGTGAAGAGAGTGGTGAGAGAGTGCAAAAGGAGAACAGATGAAAGAGTGGGAGAGGCACTGTCCTAGGGAAAGTATGGATATGTCAGTTAAAAACAGAGTAGGGGAGTTAGTAGATGGGGAGAGGGAGGTATTAGGTAGATGGCGAGAATATTTTGAGGAACTTTTAAATGTTGAGGAAGAAAGGGAGGCGGTAATTTCATGCACTGGCCAGGGAGGTATACTGTAAAAGAAATTTTAATGAAAATAAGAAAAAAATTTGGAGAGAGTTAAACATAAGAAAGCCTAGGGAAAGTATGGATATGTTTAAAAACAGAGTAGGGGAGTTAGAGATGGGGAGAGGGAGTATTAGGTAGAGCAGAACTTTTAAATGTATTTCAGTGTGGTGAATGAGTGTGGTGGAGGTACGTGAGGCATTACGTAGAATGAAAGGGGGTAAAGCAGCTGGAACTGATGGGATCATGACAGAAATGTTAAAAGCAGGGGGAGATATAGTGTTGGAGTGGTTGGTACCTTTGTTTAATAAATGTATGAAAGAGGGGAAGGTACCTAGGGATTGGCGGAGAGCATGTATAGTCACTTTATATAAAGGGAAAGGGGACAAAAGAGATTGTAAAAATTATAGAGGAAAAAGTTTACTGAGTATACCAGGAAAAGTATACGGTAGGGTTATAATTGAAAGAATTAGAGGTAAGACAGAATGTAGAATTGCTGATGAGCAAGGAGGCTTCAGAGTGGGTAGGGGATGTGTAGATCAAGTGTTTACAGTGAAGCATATATGTGAACAGTATTTAGATAAAGGTAGGGAAGTTTTTATTGCATTTATGGATTTAGAAAAGGCATATGATAGAGTGGATAGAGGAGCAATGTGGCAGATGTTGCAAGTATATGGAATAGGTGGTAAGTTACTAAATGCTGTAAAGAGCTTTTATGAGGATAGTGAGGCTCAGGTTAGGGTGCGTAGAAGAGAGGGAGACTACTTCCCGGTAAAAGTAGGTCTTAGACAGGGATGTGTAATGTCACCATGGTTGTTTAATATATTTATAGATGGGGTTGTAAAAGAAGTAAATGCTAGGGTGTTCGGGAGAGGGGTGGGATTAAATTATGGGGAATCAAATACAAAATGGGAATTGACACAGTTACTTTTTGCTGATGATACTGTGCTTATGGGAGATTCTAAAGAAAAATTGCTAAGGTTAGTGGATGAGTTTGAGAATGTGTGTAAAGGTAGAAAGTTGAAAGTGAACATAGAAAAGAGTAAGGTGATGAGGGTATCAAATGATTTAGATAAAGAAAAATTGGATATCAAATTGGGGAGGAGGAGTATGGAAGAAGTGAACGTTTTCAGATACTTGGGAGTTGAAGTGTAGGCGAATGGATTTATGAAGGATGAGGTTAATCATAGAATTGATGAGGGAAAAAAGGTGAGCGGTGCATTGAGGTATATGTGGAGTCAAAAAACGTTATCTATGGAGGCAAAGAAGGGAATGTATGAAAGTATAGTAGTACCAACACTCTTATATGGATGTGAAGCTTGGGTGGTAAATGCAGCAGCGAGGAGACGGTTGGAGGCAGTGGAGATGTCCTGTCTAAGGGCAATGTGTGGTGTAAATATTATGCAGAAAATTCGGAGTGTGGAAATTAGGAGAAGGTGTGGAGTTAATAAAAGCATTAGTCAGAGGGCAGAAGAGGGGTTGTTGAGGTGGTTTGGTCATTTAGAGAGAATGGATCAAAGTAGAATGACATGGAAAGCATATAAATCTATAGGGGAAGGAAAGAGGGGTAGGGGTCGTCCTCGAAAGGGTTGGAAAGAGGGGGTAAAGGAGGTTTTGTGGGCGAGGGGCTTGGACTTCCAGCAAGCGTGCATGAGCGTGTTAGATAGGAGTGAATGGAGACGAATGATACTTGGGACCTGATGATCTGTTGGAGTGTGAGCAGGGTAATATTTAGTGAAGGGATTCAGGGAAACCGGTTATTTTCATATAGTCGGACTTGAGTCCTGGAAATGGTAAGTACAATGCCTGCACTTTAAAGGAGGGGTTTGGGATATTGGCAGTTTGGAGGGATATGTTGTGTATCTTTATACGTATATGCTTCTAAGCTGTTGTATTCTGAGCACCTCTGCAAAAGCAGTGATAATGTGTGAGTGTGGTGAAAGTGTTGAATGGTGATGAAAGTATTTTCTTTTTGGGGATTTTTTTCTTTTTTTTGGGTCACCCTGCCTCGGTGGGAGACGACCGACTTGTTGAAAAAAAAATGTGTATATATATATATATAAACACATGAAACCAAGCGTTTTCGCGACGTTCATCTTACAACGCTTCCGGGGGTTATCGTTCCCTCTGCCCGATCCAAGACCAGACTTCCTAGTTGTTGCCTTCTGACCAAACTTTTGCACCACAGCCAAGATGATCAGGAACCGACTTGAAGAACTTATCAAGCTCACTCGTGAAGACAACCGAAGGTTTGTTGGCAATTCCGCTTATGCACAAAGGAATGACATTAAAAAGTTGAGAACATCCTACACTTAAAAGCTCTCTCGAAGTGTATTCATCGCCCACTTGCTTTTTTATTGGAGGTATTTTTGCACCGTCTGTCAAGCTTCTTTCCTGTAGAATTATGTGTGTAGGCTTAGGAACAGTCTCTCCAGGATTTTCCAGGTGGAACTTACTGTGTACCTTGCCTGCTTTCCAAGAAATACATTAGAAAGTTCTCTATTTTCTAGCTCTGCAGTCTCTGATGCCTTGGAAAGGGCCGTTAGTATACAGCAGTATTCCAGCTTAAGGTACCATCATTGGCTTGGCATCTCGTTTTGAATGTTCTGTTTATCCAACCTATCATTTTTCTTGCAGTGGTCATAGCAACATTGTGTAATCCATGAATGTGAGATGCTTTCTGATATTATCACTCACATGAGCTTTTGATCTTTTGAATTATTCAAGTTTGTCTTATACTCCGTTTCAGTCTTTATTTCCTGCATTCTTCAATAGCGGAGCACCTGAAACTTGGCCCCGTTGAACATCATATTGTTTGTCCCATTGAACCTTCATATATATCTACTTGAAGATTTACGGTGTCTCGACGGATGCCACTTTCATAGAAATTCTGGTATTATCAGCAACGGATGATTTGGTATTATTAATGTCCTTGTCTGTATCAGATACAAGAATGAGAAACAAAAGAGGGACGAGGAACAAAGTTTTTCATTGTGGCAGCCTCCGACTTCACTCTGCTACTACTCTCTGGATTCTATTTATTAAGAAGTTATATATCGATTTGCCCACCTGTTCCATATGTGATTTTCATCCATGATTTTGCATACGATAAAAAATATTTGAGATTTCTTCTAATTTCATTTATGGCTCTTTGCCGACCCCCCCCCCCCCCTCCTTCCTTCCTTCCTTTCGTCTTTCCTGAACTCTATCAGTCTATATATTGACCTGCGAGACACCGGAGAAGGTTGAGACTTGTGTTGCTTAGGGACCCACTCAGCACCTACATATCTTAATTGTTAGTATCCTATAGTGGAATTTTATAGATACATGAAAAGGCTGGTAAAGCTGAAATGTTGATCTCCCAGTTTTCATCTTTGAAGTTTTTGTCTATGAGAAGCTAAACTTTATCATACAGTCTGCTTTCCTGTCTCTTTTACAATAAGTTAACCTTTATCCAGATACTTCATACAGTCTTGCTGTCAGCAACCTGTTACCATTCCCTGGGTCTGTAAGACACTAAATACTGCTGATGTGCATAGTTTATCGCAGTTTTTAGTACTGCTTAAGAATGTGTAGGTGGAGTGTCCCGTAAGGAGGGTATGAGGGGTCGTGCTATCACCCAGCACACACCACCACAATTATACTTCTGTCTTTTTCTCTTCTTTAAGACAGAGGGGCTCTATTTTCTCTTAACACTGCTACCAAACCGTGTATGATAGAAGACGTAAGTGCTTAATTCTTAACTACAGGACAGTAAGAGTTAGATTACTGAGAACATAATAGAGGAATACGACAGTAGATCCATGTAGTAAGAGGGTGCCCGTGGCTCGGTTAGCAGCGCACTCAGCTCATATTTGGTGTCCGTAGTTCGATCCCCGGCACGGGTGGAAATGTTGGGCATGTTTCCTCACAGCTGCTGTCCCTGTTCACCTAGCAGTAAATAGGTACATGGGTGTTAATCCACTGTTGTGGGCCGCATCCTGAGAGGTGGTAGTATACCAGAGATAGAACCAGACGTTTGTATCCTGGGACTTTTATCGCTTTACATACATGAGCAGTGAGAACACAAATTGTGTATAGTGGCCGGAGAGAGAATTGTAGTGGTTGGCTGCAGGTCGCCAGAAGTGTAAGAGGCTTCGTCTTATGGCTGTGGCACGTGCAGTCTTGAGGAAGCATGTTCTAAGGTCATCTGGGCTAAGTTATGGAAATTCTATAACTGCCATCTGTTTTCAACGATAGTGTTGGTGTAATTAAGTTGGTAGAATTACCGACAATATGTAAAGTAAAAGGACACAAGTGCAACTAATGTGACATTTTTTTGTGGCAACGTTTCGCTCTCCAGGAGCTTTGTCAAGCCGTTACAAACAGTGCATGGACACAGAGGGTATATATAGGCTCAGAGTGAGGTGCAATACTAGTGGTGGTAGTAGTTGTAGTAATGATATAAGTAGTAGTAGTAGTAGTAGTAATACAATAAGTTAGAACAATTAACTTGCACATGAGTAAAAGGATATAAAAGCCATTACTTGGGAAACATAATAATAGGTTAGACAAATATATCTATTGGTGGCTGGATAGAGAAGGTCTGTTTCAATGTTCCTTTTCTGTAAGGTGCTTGTGTAGTATTAACAGAAGAGACTATGTGATGGCAGGATTTACTGTTTTCAGGAGGATTCTTGCTAGGACTTCAGAGATGGTGAAGCTGCCTTTGTTTTGTTTAATAGTATTAGAAACAGCTATTAGTGAAGATTCAAGGCACTTGCGTCTGCGGAAGTTAGTTTCTTTGATCACTAGTTGGGCGTCCCTGAACTTCATGAGGTGATTGGTGGAATTTCGGTGTTGTACACAGGCGTTGTTCAAGTTATCGTTTCTACATGCATAAATGTGTTCATTAAGGCGGGTGTCGAGGTTTCTTGCTGTTTCACCTACATAAATCTTGTCGCAGCCTCCACAGGGTATAGTGTAAACCCCTGCGTTGACTGGTTCGTGGTGCTTGGATTTTGTTCTGGTTAGATCCTTTATCGATAGTGTTGGTGCCGATGAGTGATGATTCAAGAACACGGCGTCACCTTGAATGTGATTCCCTATAGATCAGTTTAGCATATTTTCTAATCATGAGATGTCCCTCGGTGTTTGGCACAAGCATTACTAGTGTCGTCCCTGCTGCAGGTGTATTGGTGTTCGTAAATTCTTGTGGACAAGTCTACTGGTTTCTTTCATGTACATCTTGTCACACTGCCACAGGGAATGTTGTAAACTATTTCTTTAGAGGGAGCATTAAATGGGAAGTCTTTCTTGGTGAGGTCCTCGATTGAAGCGGTGGCTTTAGTGGCGACTTGTATATTAGGGAAAGAGAATGTGTTGTATATGCAATCACATCATTGCAAGGTAACACCAGAAATTTTCGCTTACATCTGGTTTGAGCTCTGCATCTGCAGTAATGCATAAAATGAAAAGGGGGAGTGAAGACGAGTAATTGCGTGCCAAATATAAGTGAATTCTTCCAAGAACTCGGAGTTGGAAGTGCATTGAGCCCTCAGAAAGAATCGGATGACCACCCTGCGTATAGTGCGAGAGTCAGTGTGCGAAGAGAAGTGTGAGAGATCATCTTTCTTGGTAGGCTTCCTATAAGTTTTGAAAGACAATGTATCCTTCTGTGTATTCTGCAGACGTATCGAAAAAGGAAAGAATGCTATCGGCTTAGAGTTCAAATGTAAACTTGATGGTTTTACGATGTTGGTTTAAAGTATGTTCATACTTCTCGGTTAGGGAATTAGGATATTGTCAACATGCAAGAGCCATGTGACAGTGTCCAAGAGTATGGAGTAAAAGTCCTCAGTCTTCAGGTTTTCCGTATACCTTTGAAGAGTTTCGAGAGTTAATCTATTCTCTGTGCCCGGCCATGGGCCAGGCTCGTCTGGTGCTTGCCTGGTCAACCAGGCTCTTGCTGCTGGAGGCCCGCCGTCCCACATATCCATCACAGCTTGGTTGATCTGGCACTTGGTGAAGATGCTTGCCCAGTTTCCTCTTGAAGGCTTCTACACTTGTTCCCGCCGTGTTTTTGATATATTCTAGTAAGATGTTGAATAGTCTGGGAGCCTGGATGTTGATACAGTGTTCCCTTATTGTTCCCATCGCACCCCTGCTCCTCACTGGGTTTATTTTACACGTCCTCCCATATCTCTCACTCCAGTATGTTGTTATGGCAGTGTGCAGATTTGGGACCAAGCCCTCGAGTACCTTCCAGGTATATATTATCATGTATCTCTTCGCTCCGATGAATACATGTTCAAGACTTGCAGGCGTTCCCAGTAGTTTAGGTGCTTCACAGGCTCAGTGTGAGCCGTAAACGATCTGTGTTTGTTCCAGGTCCGATATTTCTCCTGCTTTGAACGGGGCCGTCAGCACTGAGCAATATTCTAAGTGAGGGAACACTAGCGATTTGAAGTGTGTCACCATCGGCATTATTTCCCTTGTTTTGAAAGTTCTCAATACCCACCCCGTCATCTTCCTGACTGTCGTGATCTTTGTCTTGTTATGGTCTTTAAAAGAAAGGTCCGCTGACATAATTATTCCCTGGTGTTTTACGTGTTCCTTACGTTCTGTTTGGTGACCCTCTCGAGTTTTGTGTATAGTGTTCCTTTTGAGCTCTTCATTCTTTCCATACCTAAGCAGCTGGAACTTATCACCATTGAACATCGTGTTCTCCACTGCCCACTGGAAAACCCTGTTTATGTCTTCCTGTATTTTTTCAGTCTCCTCTACCGTAGTGACTTTCATGCTTATTTTAGTGTCATCTGCAGATGATGATACAAAAGTGTGCCGGGTGTTTTTGTCTATGTCTGCTATGAGGATGAGAAACAGCAGAGGTGCCAGGACAGTGCCTTGGGGCACTGAGCTTTTGACCTCGCTGATGCTGGATCTTGCCCTGTTCACTACTACTTTTTGTGTTGTGTGTGTTAGGAAACCGAAAATCCATCTGCCTACCTTCCCCGTAATGCCCATGGACCTCATTTTGTGCGCTATCACTCCATGATCCCATTTGTCAAACGCCTTTACAAAATCTGTGCAAGTCACATCTGCGTTTTGGTCGTCTTCCAGTGCCTCCGTAATTCTGTCATAATGGTTCAGCACCTGTGACAGACATGATCGTCCTGCTCTAAAACCATGCTGGTTCGGCTTATGCTGGTTGTGCTGCTCCATGAAATTTGTAATCTGCCGTCTCATCACTTTTCCGAAGATTTTTATGATGTGAGAGGTTAGGGCTACTGGTCTGTAATTTTTAGCTAGTGCTCTACTACCTCCCTTATGCAAAGATGCTATGTCTGCACTCTTTAAGGCCTCCGGTATTTCACCTAGATCTAAGCTCTTTCTCCAAAGAATACTGAAGGCTCGTGCTAGTGGTACTTTGCACTTCTTTATAAATAGAGTATTCCGTGAATCTGGTCCAGGTGCTGAGTGAGTGGGCATGGTTTCCATTTCTTTTTCGAAAACTATGGGATTTGTACTAATGTCAGTTAGTTGGTCTGCGCGGCCTTCTTCTGGAGTGAAAAATATTTCTGCATTTTATACCTTCTAGTGGGTTGCTGAACACCGACTCATACTGTTCTTTAAGGATTTCACTCATTCCCTGTTCATCGTCAGTATACGAATCTCCTCTGAGTAGTGGTCCAATTCTGCAGGCAGTTCTTAGCTTGGATTTTGCGTAGGAATAGAAATGTTTTGGGTTTCTTGCAATATCCTGTATGGCCCTTTGTTCCCTTTATACTTCAGTGAGGTATGACATCCTAAGTTTTTGCTCTAATTCGGTGATCTCTCGGCTAAGTCTATCTTTCTTCTGTTGTAGCATATTTGTGTTTTTAAGCAGTTCGGTAACCCGTTTTCTTCTGTACCATCGACAAAGTCAGTGGTCCAAGTCGGACCGAAACGTCGTCGTAAGCTTCTCTCTTTTATGTGCGGGTTATTTGTGTATCGTTCCAGTCACGGTATTGTGCCTTTTTTTGTTATTTCTGTACCATCTCCTACGCTCTCTCTCTCTATCTGATCTTCTGAGTTTCTTCAGTGGTACGTGCTTCATACATACCTTGTATTTTTCTCTATTCTGCTTCTCTAGGCACTGGTGGGGATTTAGGGTGCTCATATCTGATTCCCAGGGTATGTCTGATAGCTCTTGGTTTATTTTTTCCCAGTCAGTTCTATGATTCTTAAAGGACTGCTCATGGCCATGCCAAAACATTGAAAATTTTATTTTCTAATCGGAAATAAATAAATTGACACATAGGTTCACCAAGATTGAAATCAAGGCTGGGTAAAGTTGTGTTTATCAGCAATTTTTCTTTGTAGAATACCAGTGATGTGGCTATTGGGAACATGTCATTCTTGACCTAACAAAGATCTCAGTTTGGGTACTTGTCTAGACAGCATTTGATACTAATTGCCATAGATAACTAACTACTGCCAACTTTTCTGTATGGCACAATGCTATGTATGACAGGGATCTCTTCCTTATTCTAATTACACAGTTTGCTGTTTTTTTTTTTAACTAGGCAAACAAGTTCTCGCTTCTATGCTTCCCAGCATCATTACTTCCAGTGCTGAGGCTGATGATAGGGTAGTTCCCAGTACTGGTCATGATACGTTAACTACTGCATATTCTCCATCCCAGCTCCAGGAAACCACACCCTCAGGCTTCTTTTCCCAACCTTGTTACAAACAGCCCTGTCTGTAAATTTATTCTGGGAATCTGATACCAGAACATGCTTACCTTCGCTAGTGACGTTCATTGTGTCCTCCATGACCGGACCACATTAGTCCGGCAACACAGCCAAGGAAGTTGTAATTTTCATTATTAATCCTTTATTGCCCGCTAGTTTCCATTCGTTGCAGCTGGTATCCTCCTCTTTGTTCTGGAGATGAATTCCCTCAAAAAGTAGTATCTCCTTCCTAGCTTCCTTTAGCTCTGCCTTCACCTAAAGGTACAGCTGCTCAAAACTAAAAGATATACCTAACACTTCAGTAGCACTAGCACTGAGAACGTCTTCACAGGACACATCAACTCTACGCACAAGCAAGCGCACCTCACAAAAATATAGACCCATCTCTTGATGGCTTTACTGTATATATTTTGGTAGAATTACCGACAATATGTAAAGTAAAAGGACGCAAGTGCAACTAATGTGACATTTTTATTGTGGCAACGTTTCGCTCTCCAGAAGCTTTATCAAAGCTCCTGGAGAGGGAAACGTTACCACAATAAAATTTCACACTAGTTGCACTTGTGTCCTTTTACTTTACATGACTTGACTGGTTAAGCTGCCCCATTACCATTCAGCAGGAAAACTATCCTGCGCGTTGGGTGTGTTAGGTAAACAGTTTTTGCTCTAACCATGTAAAACATATATATAAATCAGGGTACCCCCACAAAGCGGTATAGCCAATTTTGTTAATAAAAAAAATCACTTTATAAATATATAAGCTTTAATCCTTGCCTTTTATTTTGACTTTTATTGTGTGGAACATATTGTACCCTTGTGTATATGTTTCGAGATTGTGTTAATCTTGTTTATGTGGCCAGGATCCCACAAGCCAGTTTTACGGAAGAAAGTTCACTGTTTTTAGCCCAGGAGCAATCCAAACCAGGAAGATCTTCTCTCACACAGTTCCTTGGTCACCGTATCATTTTTGAAGAACCATAATGTAGATAGTGTATATTTAAATTTTCGAAGCCATTTAACGAATGTGACATTGATTGATAAATTGAAGGTCAGAATGAATATTACATGAAGTTGGGAAGCTATTTATAAGTTTTTTAGAAACTTAAGTTTCAAAGATTGACAAAAAAAAAAGTAGACAAAATTCAGTTGGAGAATATTAAAATGTTGGGTGCGTAAATCATTGTACTCGCTGCTTGACTCTACCAATATAAACATGGCAAAGTTAGCTTAGACTGATAGCTTATCTAATCTGTTTAAGAATTTGCATAACTATACCTTACTGTTTTCCTTGTTTAAGAGTAACGAAACTAGTTGAGTTGAACGATCAAAGACGCTTGATATATATATATATATATATATATATATATATATATATATATATATATATATATGGCAAAGTTAGCTTAGACTGATAGCTTATCTAATCTGTTTAAGAATTTGCATAACTATACCTTACTGTTTTCCTTGTTTAAGAGTAACGAAACTAGTTGAGTTGAACGATCAAAGACGCTTGATATATATATATATATATATATATATATATATATATATATATATATATATATATATATATATATATATATATACATACATACACACACACACACACACACACACACACACACACACACACACACACACACACACACACACAGTAGTCAGGCCATGGAATATCCTAGAAAGTGATGTGGTGGAGGCAGGGACCATACATAGTTTTAAGGCGAGGTATGATAGAGCTCATGGGGCAGAGAGAGAGAGGACCTAGTAGCAATCAGCGAAGAGGCGGGGCCAGGAGCTGTGAATCGACCCCTGCAACCACAAATAGGTGAGTACAAATAGGTGAGTACACACACACACCTGAGGTGTATTTGTCGTACTGTATACACGCTGAGAGCTTAATCCCAAAAATAGGAATAAAGTATTCTTGTTTGGTGGTAAAAAGATTACGTGCAATCACTAGGCTTTAATCCCAATTATCCAACCATCAGAGACGCCGGTGAAGGGCTCTTAATTCAAGGACCTGGAGCTCCTCTTTCTAACTTTCTATCGAATAGAACGCAGAGTAATAGTTAAGTCAGAGTCTGCAAGAGTGAAAACTTCTGTTCCTATCCTTTTCCTCCCCCTCCTCATATCCGACATTGACATTGACATAAATCATCCTTCGCATACGATGCCGTAATCGGCATGAGAATAGCATTGTTTGATGAGGACACAGCAGATTTCCAAGCGGATAGAAGCCAAGTCTTCCAGTAAGCCACAGATAGCACTATGATCAGCGAGAGAAAATGAAAAAAAAACTACAATTGAGTATAAAACTAATTCTAACCACTTGATAGAGCGAAAAACTAACTCGAAGGACTTTAAAGTGATAATGTCATAGGACCTCGCTTTCAAGGACCACAAGAGTGGAAAATGATAAGATGAATAGCGAAAAACTTCAAAACAAGAGATGCCAAGCCAGTGATTGTTCTCTTTGTCATTTGTTCTCTAGGCTGGAATATTGCTGTACATTAATAACCCTTAAATTTTAAGGTGCGTGAAATTGCACACCTAGAGAATGTACTGAGAGCCTCTGTTGCATGTATAAGTTCATTCAGACACCCAAATTACTGGGACTGCTTGAAGTCACTTGACATATATTCCTTGTAATGGTGACAAGAAACGTATAATTTACACATAGAAAATTCCAGAAGGATTGGTCTAAATCTGCATACAGAAATCACCCTACGAAAGCAAGGGGCTCGGCGGACGGCGCCGAGCAAGGATACCATGAGTTCACTGTGAAATAACACGTGGGCGAATTTCCAACAGACTCGTTGCTGTCTTCAAGAGTGAAAATGAAAAGTTTTTCAACACACTTCCTGATTAGCCGGGCTGTGTACATTTGCCTAAGAGCCGTCAGCAGTAACTGCCTGGTTGAGCAGGGCATGATTCACCGGGAGGCCTGGTCTGGAACCGGGCCGCGGGGGCGTTGATCCCCCAAAATATTTTCAGGTATCCCTCCCCTTCCTTGAATCAAATTGATTACCTTCCGTTTCCAAGGCGTTGTATGATCCCTATGGGTTTAGCTTTTCCACATGCATATAATAATACTCTCCTTGCACTACTGAAGTCTCTTAATATTTGCAAATATTCGTATGATTGAATGTGACAGAGATACACATTTGTTGGCTTTTTTTCCCCCAACTTGTAACTCAAAACAACAACAGAAGCAGTTTTTGTTCCCTCCGCGTAACTATCATATAGAGGCGTCCCCCAGGATGCGACCTACAACATTCGGCTAACACCCACGTACCTTTTGCTGTTAGGTGAACAGGGACAGCAGGTGTAAGGAAGCACGCTAGTTTTGTGAAATAAAAACATGGTCAGTTGACCGTGTACAGTAGCCTCGTCATGGCCTCTCATTTAGATTTACGAGAAACTTAATGGCACGAAAATTCTGAGTTAGACTTTTACAGCGCTGTTAATAAAGAAGTTTCAACAAGTAGATGTGTGGAGGTGGTAATTATTAAATTCATTGTGTGGCAGACGTAAATGTAACCGTGTTGTGTTGTGCTCCACTGCCATCATATTTTGACCACTTCCTCTTGCTGAGCCTTCAGTATAGATGGAAGTAGGTTCCTTTATGCTGGTGAAGGGCCCTTGATTCAGAGAATTCGAGTTATAGTTCACTTCCTAGAATCAAACCTGATTACCTCCCATTCCCCAGGCATTTATAACCCTTCCGGCTTTAGTATTTCCCCATGAATATATTGATCAATAATGATAATAAGAAAATATATTGAATTTTGAGCGTGTGTATAATGCGATTTGAAACTCTTCAGGTCAGTTAAGCATTACTCTCGCCGTGGGTGGCGGCCACCTCACCTAATTTTATGGTACCGAAATTACAGTGGTTCATTGTGCAGTAATGACTCTAATATCTGAGTCATCTCCGGGTTGGTCTCACGTGATGCCCCTGAAATATGTTAAATCTAGACCAGAACCCATACCTGGGAACTTGTTATATTGTAACACACTCGCTTTCCTTTGAAATTATTATTATTATTATTATTATTATTATTATTATTATTATTATACATTTATGCTATGCGCTAAATCTGTAGGGTTAATACATTGCTTGGGGAATGGGAAGCAGTTAAGTTTGATCCGAAGAAGGGGATTATAAGCCTAATTCCTTTGATCAAGAGCCCTTTAGATATGAGGTGAGGGGCCACTTAAACGTTCCATCATCGAAATAATGGAGGGATTTAGACGGGTTTTTAGTATGTCATTGAGTACTTGAGGGTGATGAAGAGTTTTCGCTTTTGGCTAGAGGCAATGTCAGCAATTTCATGTGTCTTGAGCTCTGGAACCTTCCAGATGTAGACCCTCCCTACCCGGCCTCTTGAATACTAAAGGTAAGTTTAAGCCGTATGTGATGTGCAGATTAAGTTACATAAGTGTGATTACCGATTTGTAGCCATAGGAGCAGAGATGTGCTCTTGTTGTCCGTCTTCAGTGTAGCTACAAGAACAGAGATAAGTTCGTTGTATCCCGTCTTCAGTATTTGTAGCTACAGGAGCAGAGATAATAACATGATGCCCTGTCTTCAGTATTTGTAGCTACAGGAGCAGAGATAATAACATGATGCCCTGTCTTCAGTATTTGTAGCTACAGGAGCAGAGATAATAACATGATGCCCTGTCTTCAGTATTTGTAGCTACAGGAGCAGAGATAATAACATGATGCCCTGTCTTCAGTATTTGTAGCTACAGGAGCAGAGATAATAACATGATGCCCTGTCTTCAGTATTTGTAGCTACAGGAGCAGAGATAACATGATGCCCTGTCTTCAGTATTTGTAGCTACAGGAGCAGAGATAATAACATGATGCCCTGTCTTCAGTATTTGTAGCTAAGTAAGACACATGTGCAATAGTTAGGTACTCGCTCCCATCTTGTTCCTCATCCTCATATCCGACATAGACAAGGATGTCAGCCACAGCACCGTGTCTTCCTTTGCAGATGACACCCGAATCTGCATGACAGTGTCTTCCATTGCAGACACTGCAAGGCTCCAGGCGGACATCAACCAAATCTTTCAGTGGGCTGCAGAAAACAATATGAAGTTCAACGATGAGAAATTTCAATTACTCAGATATGGTAAACATGAGGAAATTAAATCTTCATCAGAGTACAAAACAAATTCTGGCCACAAAATAGAGCGAAACACCAACGTCAAAGACCTGGGAGTGATCATGTCGGAGGATCTCACCTTCAAGGACCATAACATTGTATCAATCGCATCTGCTAGAAAAATGACAGGATGGATAATGAGAACCTTCAAAACTAGGGAGGCCAAGCCCATGATGACACTCTTCAGGTCACTTGTTCTATCTAGGCTGGAATATTGCTGCACACTAACAGCACCTTTCAAGGCAGGTGAAATTGCCGATCTAGAAAATGTACAGAGAACTTTCACGGCGCGCATAACGGAGATAAAACACCTCAATTACTGGGAGCGCTTGAGGTTCCTAAACCTGTATTCCCTGGAACGCAGGAGGGAGAGATACATGATTATATACACCTGGAAAATCCTAGAGGGACTAGTACCGAACTTGCACACGAAAATCACTCACTACGAAAGCAAAAGACTTGGCAGACGATGCACCATCCCCCCAATGAAAAGCAGGGGTGTCACTAGCACGTTAAGAGACCATACAATAAGTGTCAGGGGCCCGAGACTGTTCAACTGCCTCCCAGCACACATAAGGGGGATTACCAACAGACCCCTGGCAGTCTTCAAGCTGGCACTGGACAAGCACCTAAAGTCAGTTCCTGATCAGCCGGGCTGTGGCTCGTACGTTGGTTTGCGTGCAGCCAGCAGCAACAGCCTGGTTGATCAGGCTCTGATCCACCAGGAGGCCTGGTCACAGACCGGGCCGCGGGGGCGTTGACCCCCGGAACTCTCTCCAGGTAAACTCCAGGTATCTTTATTCTTGGAATAAAGATGCCTAACTTAACAACTTGTATGTAGATGAATGGTTCAAAGAACCGACACGTTGTTAAATTAGACACATGTGCAACTCTTGGGTATCTTTATTGAGGAAACGTTTCGCCACACAGTGGCTTCATCAGTCCATACAAAGGATAAACTTGAAGAACAGGAGGAGAATGAGGTAATCAGTCCCTCAGCCTTGAGTCGATGTCGTCAGTCCATCAATTCTATTCAAGATTGATGGACTGACCACATCGACTCAAGGCTGAGGGACTGATTACCTCATTCTCCTCCTATTCTTCAAGTTCATCCTTTGTATGGACTGATGAAGCCACTGTGTGGCGAAACGTTTCCTCAATAAAGATACCCAAGAGTTGCACATGTGTCTAATTTAACAACTTGTATGTATTATATACCATTATCATATTCATATATTTGTAGCTACAGAAGCTCGTAGTGTCCCTCAATATTTGTAGCTACAGAAGCACAGAAGCTCGTGGTGTTCCATCCTCAATATTTGTAGCTACAGGAGCACAGAAGCTCGTGGTGTTCCATCCACAATATTTGTAGCTACAGGAGCACAGAAGCTCGTGGTGTTCCATCCTCAATATTTGTAGCTACAGGAGCACAGAAGCTCGTGGTGTTCCATCCTCAATATTTGTAGCTACAGGAGCACAGAAGCTCGTGGTGTTCCATCCACAATATTTGTAGCTACAGGAGCACAGAAGCTCGTGGTGTTCCGTTCTCAATATTTGTAGCTACAGGAGCATAGAAGCTCGTGGTGTTCCATCCTCAGTATTTGTAGCTACAGGAGCACGGAAGCTCGTGGTGTTCCATCCTCAATATTTGTAGCTACAGGAGCACAGAAGCTCGTGGTGTTCCATCCACAATATTTGTAGCTACTGGAGCACAGAAGCTCGTGGTGTTCCGTCCTCAATATTTGTAGCTACAGGAGCATAGAAGCTCGTGGTGTTCCATTCTCAATATTTGTAGCTACAGGAGCACAGAAGCTCGTGGTGTTCCATCCTCAATATTTGTAGCTACGGGAGCACGGAAGTTCGTGGTGTTCCGTCCTCAATATTTGTAGTTACAGGAGCACAGAAGCTCGTGGTGTTCCATCCTCAATATTTAGTCTACTGTAAAGTTTTTTTTCGGGTCCAGTGGTTGTAACATTTGGTACCAATTTTTAAAACAATTTCAGTTTTTTACCTCTCTTTTTTTGAAGATAAAACATTTAGTATCCCGTCTTGTATCTTGCTCAGGTGTCTCAGTTTAGCATTGCAGCTTTTGAATCAATTGTTATTCCCTGAAATCTAGATTTAGTTGAAGGTTTCATTTACGGTAGTGTCAGATATCTGCTTGTAGTTATTCTTCCTTTGACTCTACGGTTCTGCCAGCCCACTGTGGGCCTGCTAGATTTGTGCTGCAACAATATTCACTTGGTAGACTCGGCCAGTTACACATTACAATTGCAGTATTGTCTTTGGAACTGCCACATTACAGTATATAAACTGGAATAATACTGAACGTGGCAGCATCTGGATCTGCAAGGCTCAGAAACTATGAGATTAGGTTAGGTTAGGCAGGAAACAGGACAAGTGTTACCTGGCATGGATCTTTGTCGTATGATGGCCCGCATTTGGAGCTTTTGGTCCTCTGAGCGAGGCCTTGAGCTGGCTTACCGGTGTACCGCTTTAAAAATTATGATTTTAACCATTAAAACTGGAACCTACTTGCCTTTAGAAATGCTTAGTCAGCACTGTATGACCCATACCAGTTTAGCAGTTGTTTTTACTATGGTAACAATGTTGTCAGTTTAAATTGTTTTATGTATTTGACCAGTTTGTTAGGTTTAGGGTTTATCGAGTGCCCAAGGATCTTTAAGATCACATGCCCTAACACAAGAATAAAGTAAATGTATATGTTTGCAACTATATAAATAACCCCTGTGGTGACTAGAAGTGAGAGGTAACCATATTAAACTTAAATATACCGGAACTAAAGGATTTGTGTGATGTACCTCGGAGTTATCTCGGGTAAAATTCTGCAGATTTATGGCGCATTCACTAACGACTACAATCTTGTGATGAGGGATGTATAGTTTTGCAAATGGTTCCGGGATCATCGCCCTCACGGCCCGTTGTCAACCCGTGTTTCTCAGATTGGAAAAAGAAACATAGAAATAACAACTTCTGTATTATGAAACGCTAGGAAGAGTGAAAATAAGTCTATACTGAATGTAACTGAAATTTGTAAAATATACTTACATATTTGTAAGACAAAAAGAAAGGATCAATAATCTTGGCATAGCGCAAATCGCTCAACAAACTTCCATTTCACACTTGTATTGATGGAGTGCAGGTGATGGTTATTGTTGTTATTGTTATTATTATTATTAATATTGTTATTATTATTATTATTATCATCATGAATCCAATCTATCACTTCAGATAAATAGGTATGATCAGATAGACAATGAAAATAAAGAGAACTACGTTCACTTATAAAGTTTATTTTAAATCAAATTTCGACTATAACAGTAAAATTAAATATGGTACTCTACTTAAAGCTGAAAAGATCCTGGGCAAATAATTGATGATCTATAAATATTTTCCTAACCTGACATTTAACTTGAAACTTCAAAATCTGTATCTTATCATGTAGGCAAATCGGACAAGTTCTAGGCAGAAAGTTTTCAACAATATTCTCCTTGGAACTCGGGCACTCATAACTTGTACTCTCCAGGAACACTGAATTACTAATTCATACGACCCCAGACGTCATCTAGGCTGGTGTAAGTGTACTGTTTACATCACATCAGCTGATAACTTTCAATACTCCTCAAATAAAAAAAAAAATTAGCGAATTTTGTAATATACCCTCAACATACCATAGTTAATTACGTTAGTTTTAAAAGTATAAAAATTGTGCAAATATGATAAGCTCTTGATATATCATTTCCCCATGTCAACAGAAACACCACATAGATACACTTGCTAAAGCCTCCTGGGGAAAAACATAATCAAGAGTTTTAGGGTGAAAAAAAACGTGCAAAAGAACAATACCCGATTAAACGCATGTGAAGTTTTGATAAGTTTTCAGCCGGCTAATCGCATGAGAGGAAGACCTTAAAGCGGTTACTAAAAAAAAAAAAAAAGTATTTTTCCTTCCTCCAAAATTTCCGCTTTTATTTCATTCGTAACACGAGAATACTTCATCCGATCGTCTTCAAATTTTCAACGCTGGTGTAAAGTAACTAGGGAAAAAATTCTTGGAACAACTGATACGTGTTGGCTCCCAGTGACCAATGTTGTAGAACCCATCCTCACATACTAAAATGGCTCCGATAACCTCCCAGAACCCTCTGCAGCGAAACTTCAGACATTCACGAACAGTGCCTCCTAATTCGACAAAACCGGAAAGTGTAAAAATAGTGTGATTTTTTTTTTATTTATGTTAATTAAATTTGAGTCTTCATCTCTTGAGCGCCTTCAGTATTCAATGGCCGATGCATCTTACATGTCTGTATACTAAATTAGTTAAGAATAAAATCTTGGAATCGTTGGACTCCGTGCTATTGTAACTTGGGAATGACCCTTCTGATTGGCTGCAAATTTTTATTGATGTTCTTTCCTGAACGCATGCTTCACTTTGTTATTGGGATTTCCCTTAAGTAAATAATGCTGATTCTGATCGGCTTCAAACCAACACATTCAGCGGCCTCTCCAGCTGCTCTCTTTACCCTTAACCCTATCCATCACCAAGGATTACGTTTATGCCTTGGTGCTTTTCGCTCTTCCCCTGTTGAGAGCCTCTATGCAGAAGCGAATGTTCCATCCTTGTCTGATCGCCGTGATGCCCATTGCCTTCGCTACTGTGTGCGCTCTCACGATCTCCGCAATCCTTCCATTTATAGAATGGTCACCGATATTAGTAGACATTCTTTATTTGTTCGCCGCCCCTGTTTACTCCGTCCCTTCTCTCTCCGCCTACATTCGCTTTTGTCTTCCCTTCAGTTACCACCATTATATGTTCATGTAGCATCTCACTTTTCCCTACCCTGCTGGGAAGTTGCAGCTGTTCGGGTCTGTTCTTTCTCACTCCCTTGCTCGAAAGCCCAATTGCCTACGGTGGCTTCCCGCTCTCTTTTTCTTGACCACTTCCACTCTCATTCTCATGCCATCGCAGTGTACACAGATGGCTCTAAGTCTTCTGAGGGCGTCGGATTCGCAGCAGTGTTTCCGGACAGCATAGTGCGAGGGCATTTACTATCTTCGGCTAGCATTTTTACTGCTGAATTGTATGCCATTCTTGCAGCACTTATTCGTTTCACATCTATGCCTGTGTCATCATTTGTGGTTGTCTCAGACTCCCATAGTGCTCTACAGGCTATACGGAAATTTGATACACCTCACCCCCTAGCTCTCCGTATCCAACTTTGGCTACGCCGTATCTCTACCAAACATAAAGATATTGTTTTTTGTTGGATCCCTGGTCATGTTGACGTACAGGGCAATGAACAGGCAGACACTGCTGCGCGGTCAGCAGTACATGACCTACCAATTTCATATAGAGGTGTTCCATTTCCGGACTATTTTGCTGTAATAGCTACCCACCTTCACACCCGTTGGCAACAACGTTGGTCAACTCTACTCTGTAACAAACTTCATTCTATTAAACCGAGCATAGGTTACTGGCAGTCTTCTTGTCATCAGTGCCGAGGTTGGGAGACTACTCTCTCCCGCCTTCGCATTGGCCACACTCGTCTTACTCATGGGTATCTCATGAAGAGGCACCCTGTTCCTCTCTGTGAGAAGTGTCAAGTTCCAGTATCGATTAGCCACATTCTATTTGACTGCCCTCTCTATCAACGAGCACGCAGAATTTACCTCCAACGTCGTCTCCGCTCTACTACTACTCTCTTTACCTTCCCCTCTTGCTGATGGACCCTCCTTTAATCCTGACTCTCTCATTGACTTCTTGACAACGACTGATTTACTCCACAAACTTTGATGATACCTTTTGCACTCCCCTCAGCCCTTTCTACCTCAATCTCTTGCTGCCCTCTACCCTTTCACCATCCACTGCCCCGCTGTTCTCCGTAACCTGTTACTCATCCATCTCCCTTTTGTCACCTGATGCCCTCGCTTCCTTCCCGCCCTGCAGCGCTGTGTAGCCCTTGTGGTTTAGCGCTTTTTTGTGATTATAATAATTCAACCCAACAAATGACGTATGGTATGAGATTCATTATACCTGGAGAGGGTTTCAGGGGTCAACGCCCCTGCGGCCAAGAGATTATAGTAGTGATAATTATAGTAGGAGTGGTAATAGTAGTAGTGCCAATAACAGTGATAATTATAGTGCTAGGGGGTGGTGATTTATAGTAGTTCTAGTAATGGTGATAATTATAGCAGTGCCGGTAGTAGTGATATTTATAGTAGTGCCATAAGTGATCATGATAGCGCACAAGTAATCACGGTAGTGCCAGTAGTGGGGAATCACGGTCGTGCCAGTAGTGGAGGATGATGGTAGTGCCAGTTGTGATCATAGTAGTGCCAGTTGTGATCATAGTAGTGCCAGCAGAGGTGATCATGCACTATTCGAATCACGTGCATTAAAGTACAGGGGGCTAGGGTTATGCAGTATGGGATGTGGTTGAAGATTGAGACACTTATGCAGCATATGGGAATCTTTATTCAGGAAACGTTTCGCCACACAGTGGCTTCATCAGTCCAATACAAAGAGGAAGGCGTAAGGAGAGGAGGAGAATGAGGTAATCAGTCCCTCAACCTGGAGTCGATGTGTTCAGTCCATCAATCTTGTAGAATGTACAGCATAGGGCCGTAGACGTGGCTTATATACTGTAGTGAGGTGACGTGAAGCAGGTGGAGGCGGGGTCATAGTGGTACCATCCACTAGTCGAAGTAGGTCTTCGTCCAAAGGTTGAACAAGTGTTGAAGAATTCTTTGTAACAAGATCCCATGATGCTGCAGTGTCTGACAGTTGTGATGAATGGTTTGAAAAACCGACAAGTTGAAGATTGAGACACTTATGCAGCATATGGGAATCTTTATTCAGGAAACGTTTCGCCACACAGTGGCTTCATCTGATGAAGCCACTGTGTGGCGAAACGTTTCCTGAATAAAGATTCCCATATGCTGCATAAGTGTCTCAATCTTCAACTTGTCGGTTTTTCAAACCATTCATCACAACTGTCAGACTGCAGCATCATGGGATCTTGTTACAAAGAATTCTTCAACACTTGTTCAACCTTTGGACGAAGACCTACTTCGACTAGTGGATGGTACCACTATGACCCCGCCTCCACCTGCTTCACGTCACCTCACTACAGTATATAAGCCACGTCTACGGCCCTATGCTGTACATTCTACAAGATTGATGGACTGAACACATCGACTCCAGGTTGAGGGACTGATTACCTCATTCTCCTCCTCTCCTTACGCCTTCCTCTTTGTTTTGGACTGATGAAGCCACTGTGTGGCGAAACGTTTCCTGAATAAAGATTCCCATATGCTGCATAAGTGTCTCAATCTTCAACTTGTCGGTTTTTCAAACCATTCATCACAGTATGGGATGTACCTTTCTCCGATTGACAGTCACAGAAATGCACCTAATTATTTTTATTATTGTTTTTAACGAACCGGCTGTATCCCACCGAGGCAGAGTGACTTAAAAGGAAAAACGAAAGTTTTTCTTTTTTAAATTTAGTAATTTATACAGGAGAGGGGGTTAGTAGCCCCTTTCAGCATTTTAGTCGCCTCTTACGACACGCATAGCTTACGGAGGAAGAATTCTTTTCCACTTCCCCATGGAGATAAGGGGAAATAAAAAACAAAAAATATTAAGACATTATTATTATTATTATTATTATTATTATTATTATTATTATTATCACAAGAAATTGCTAAACTCAAAGGTATCATGGAACTCTAAAGGACGAAGTGGCTTGTAAGTGGGAAGTGTAAAAGGGTTAAGTCAAAGTGGGTTTAAAAGCCAGTTTTATAAAAAAAAATATAGAATGTGCAGAGTTCAGGTGGTGGGTTGAGAAAGTGGCCTCCCTGGCGCCAGGTTGTGGTCCTGTGCCGCTGCTATCGCACGAAAATCGCCACCCACCCGTCAATTTCTGCACTAAGTGCAGCATACCCACTCAACCTGCCCGGGAAACTGCACTCAAACCTGTGTGCTAGTGCGCCATAGGAGGATGTGGATCCGGTATAAGCGTCTTCTCGGCTTACAGTCTTATGTAAATGTGAAGAGCATTCTTGCTACATTACCTTGATAACAAGGCTGATGTTTTGAGAGCGGAGGTTAAGTGTGAACACAAGATGGGCTTTTTTTTTGCAGGAGGAGGAGGAGGGGGGTATGACAGTGCGGGCTGCTGATGCAATCTATTTTCATTTTTTTTTTACCTGGTACTCAACTTTGGTTTCTTAACTCCTAGAGTTTTTGTATCCTATTTTTATTATTTATAGTTGAATTTAGTTTAGGTTACATAAATCTATAATTATTGATAAGATAAGATTTTGTTGGGATTTTTAAACCTGGGTGAGGGTTAGCCACCCAGGATAACCCAGTAACGTCAGTGCATCATCGAGGTCACTTATTGTTAATCTTGTCCCCCAGGATACGACCCACAACAGTCGACTAACGCCCAGGTACCTACTTACTACTAGGTGGACATGGACAGCAAGTGTAAGGAAACATACCCAACGTTTTCACCCGTGCCGGGGATCAAACCATGGACACTCAGTGTGAGAGCTGAGTGCTCCATCGACCGAGCCACGAGTAAAAAAAAAATGCAACGTTCGTAATTTGTTGTGCGAGAATGGGCTAGTGATAGTAATATGGGTGCGGGGGGGGGGGTTAAGGGGAAGGCTGAAGGGCATGGGGATGCAGTCAAGTCACTACAGGTTGGTGCCTCCACCCAGCGGCTCACCTCAACAAGGCCGCCTCCCACAACCTGCTGTTCCACTCCACCTCAGGACCTTCACAAGGACACCCGCTCTCTTCACATCAGGTCCTTATCCCCAGGTGGCAGGTCCTCATACCCGAGGTTATCACTCCCTAGAACCCCAATGGAAATAAGTCACTTCGTCTGACTTTTTTGGGTTATACTAGGTAATTTACTCATATGTTACTTATGTATGATAATTTGTATAACTGTATTTACGTGTACCTGTACCTAAATAAACTTAGATCCTTATGCCTCAGGTCCTCACACAGATTCCCAAACTCAGGTCACAAGAACATAAGAATGAAGGAATACTGTAGTAGGCCTATTGGCCCATGCTAGGCAAGTACAACTCACCCACTCATGTACCCATTTAACCTATATTTAAAGCTACCTGAAGCTCTTGTCTCGACGCTACCTGTGAATTTGTTCCATCGTCTACAACTCTGTTACCAAACCATTATCTCCGCATATCCTTTAGAAATCTAAATTTGCCCCTCTTAATAATATTTCTACAATTGTACATGATACTACTACAGTATTATACAAAAACCGACATCATTGCCATGCTATATAGAAAGTTTCTGGTTATGCAGAGCATTTTAGGCCACTTAGGTTAATCTTGTCCCCCAAGCTGTGACCCACAACAGACGGCTAACACCTAGGTACCTACTTACTGCTAGGGGAACGGGCAGCAGGTGTAAGGAACGTTTCTCCAATGCCAGGATTGATCCCTGGATCCATAGTGTGTGAGTCCTGTCTTGTTTGTTATTTTAAACATACTGTTTATATTCCCCCTAATTTATTCGGTTTTCCAGTGATACACCTCAATAATATCTCCCCAAATTCTACGCCTTCCCAGGGAGTACAAATTCAGTGCCTTCACTCTATTTTCATAGGAAAGGTTTTTGATACATAACCAACTTCATCATAATCTGTATATTTTCCATCGCATTTATGTATGTTCTATATATTATATGGATAACTAAGCATTATACTCTAAATGAGACCTAACCAAAAACATGTTCAAGTATAACCTTAGAACTTACATTATTTTTACTGGATATGAAGCCAAGAATTCTTTTAACTTTGTTGTGAACACATTCATTGTTGTCTTGGCTGTAAGAGGCACGTAAGTTCCCCCGTCTTCTAATAACATGTTCATTTTTTCACCATAATCTACCTTGTCCATAATTATTATCGCATTTGCTTTGTCTGTTTCGTAAGGTGAAATCTAGGATCTTTAATTCATGGTATAATTTAACAAATCTTTGAGGATAAGTGTGTTGCAGAGGTCTGAGCAGAGAATCTGTAGTTCGTTTATTAGGAGGGGCTGGGTTTCAAAAATTACTATCCAGAGGGCTGAGGAGGGGTTGTTGAGGTGGTTCGGACATTTAGAGAGGATGGAACAAAATAGAATGACTTGGAGAACGTATAAATCTGAAGTGGAAGGAAGGCAGGGTAGGGGTCGGTCTAGGAAAGACTGGTGGAAGGGGATAAAGGTTTTTGTGAGCGAGGGACTTGGACTTCAGCAAGTGTGGGTAAGCATGTTACTTAGGAACGAGCGGAGACAAATGGATTTTATGACTTGATGTACTGTAGGCGTGTGAGCAAAGTAACATTTATGAAGGGATTCAGAGAAACTGGCAAGCTGGACTTGAGTCCTGGAGGTGGGAAGTACAGTACCTGCTATCTGAAGGACGGGTGTTGATATGTTGCAGTTTTTTAACTGTAGTTTAGGTGCACCTCTGGCAAGACAGTGATGGAGTGAATGATGATGAAAGTGCTTCTTCTTTTTTGCATCTCTCTCTCTCTCTCTCTCTCTCTCTCTCTCTCTCTCTCTCTCTCTCTCTCTCTCTTTACACAGGGTTTGACAAGGTTAAGGATCCCTATTTTTACTGACAAGCTATTTACAGGTTAAGGATTCCTAACTTTATTGACAAGCTAAGAGCTGTTACTCTCTCTCTTCCTCTCCCTCTTTCCTTCTCCCTCTTTCTCTCCTTCTCCCTCTTTCTCTCCTCCCTCTTTCTCTCCTTCTCCCTCTTTCTCTCCCTCTTTTCCTCCTTCTTTCCCTCCCTCTCTCTCTCCCTCCCCCTCTCTCCCTCCCTCCCTCCCTCCCTCCCTCTCTCTCTCTCTTTTTTTTTTTTTACACAGGGTTTGTCAAGGTTAAGGATCCCTAGCTTTATTGACAAACTATTTACAGGTTAAGGATTCCTAACTTTATTGACAAGCTAAGAGCTGTTACTCTCTCTCTCCCTCTCCCTCTTTCTCTCCTTCTCCCTCTTTCTCTCCTTCTCCCTCTTTCCCTCCCTCTTTCCCTCCTTCTTTCCCTCCTTCTTTCCCTCCTTCTTTCCCTCCTTCTTTCCCTCCCTCTCTCTCTCCCTCTATCTCCCTCTCCCTCCCTCTCTCTCTCTATCTCCCTCTCCCTCCCTCTCTCTCTCTCTCTCTCTCTTTTTTTACACAGGGTTTGTCAAGGTTAAGGATCCCTAGCTTTATTGACAAGCTATTTACAGGTTAAGGATTCCTAACTTTATTGGCAAGCTAAGAGCTGTTACCTACATCGGCTCATTTGAAAGCATTTTTATTGTTATGAGACATACAAGTAGGGAACAGGATGAAGTTGGAGCCATCTGTGGGCCAGCATTTTCATTTGATCAACTGACATTATCTCGTTAACATCATTATGCTGTACGAATGTATTCCATACTCGAGTCATCCTGGGTATATGTGATCTCAGATGGAGTGATTTTCTGGAGAAGGGTACAGCCAGAGTGAAGTTGCTGCTTTCTGCCCGTCTTGTGGCATAAAAGCTTGTTTCACGCTGTCCTCGAAGTGGATCCAAGTGTGGTACTTTGACAATATTGGCCTTGTACATAACAGTAAGGCCACCCACATCCCTCCTGTGTTGAAGGCTCTGCTGAAATGACAGGTCTATCCAGGATGGGTCCAGGCGAGAGATGAGACGTCTTGCTCTGTTCTCTACTCTGTCAAGCAGTCGCAGATGAGAGGTGGGGGGGGCAGGCAAACCTATCTCTCTCTCTCTCTCTCTCTCTCTCTCTCTCTCTCTCTCTCTCTCTCTCTCTCTATCTCTATCTCTCTATCTCTATCTCTATCTCTCTCTATCTCTCAATCTCTATCTCTCTCTCTATCTCTCTCTATATCTCTATCTCTCTCTCCTATCTCTCTCTCTCTCTCTCTCTCTCTCTCTCTCTCTCTCTCTCTCTGTTCTCTCTCTCTCTCTCTGTCTCTCTCTCTGTCTCTCTCTCTCTCTGCTCTCTCTGTCTCTCTCTCTCTCTCTCTCTCTCTCTCTCTCTCTCTCTCTCTCTCTCTCTCTCTCTCTCTCTCTCTCTCTCTCTCTCTCTCCACCCCTACCTACCTACCTCTAGTTGGATGAATCTTATTGTAGCCAGCTGACCAAGTTACTTACACACTGGCCTGAAGTTTTATGATTCACTTGCCATGGGTTCAGACTCCACCCATACTGTGGTTTACTGGGTATCTTTAGTGCCGAAATGTTTCACCTGCACAACAGGCTTTTTTAGTCAAATGCAAAAAGCAGTAGTAGTTTTGACATTATTTGTGTGTTGCCCTGGGTTGGCGTTTACTGGGGTAGATGTGAGATGAAGCAGCTGGAGGTGACGCCACTGTCGAACATGGCCTACGAGTGGGAGTAGGTCATGCTGAATAGTGGTTCAGCAAAGTAATTGTAAAAGAATCCCTCTCTACCAAGATGTCATGATACCTGTCTGACACAGAAATGCCATGGCATCATGGTACAGGGATATTCTTTTACATCTCCTTTGCTGAACCACTATTCAGCATGATCTGCTTCCACTCATGGGCCACACTTGCCTGTGATGTCACCTCCACCTGCTTTACCTCGCCTCTACTCTAGTACAGTGGACCCCCGATGTTCGATATTAATCCGTTCCTGAGAGCTCATCGAATGTCGAAAATATTGAAAGTCGAATTAATTTTCCCCATAAGAAATAATGGAAATCAAATTAATCCTTGCAAAACACCCAAAAGTATGAAAAAAAAATTTTTACCACATGAAATATTAAGTTTAATGCAATGGAATAATTACAATAACAATAGATTAATAACAATAGAATAATTGACACTTACCTTTAATGAAGATCTGGTGATGATTGATGGGATGGGAGGAGGGGAGAGTGTGGATGGTGTTAGTGTTTAGAAGGGGAATCCCCTTCCATTTGGACTTGAGTTATCAAGTCTTTTTCCGGGGTTACTTCCCTTTTTCTTTTAATGCCACTAAGACCAGCTTGAGAGTCACTGGAGTCCTGTCGCACAACATATCTGTCCATAGAGCTCTGTACCTCCCGTTCCTTTAAGATTTGTCTAAAATGGGCCACAACATTGTCATTGTAATAGTCACCAGCATGGCTTGCAATAGCTGCGTTAGGGTGATTTTCATCCATAAAGGTTTGCAGTTCAACCCACTTTGCACACATTTCCTTAATCTTTGAAGTAGGCACAATGGATTCCACAACTGGCATAGGCATCTCAGGGTTAGCCCCAAACCTTTCAAAATCTTTTTTAATTTCCATACTAATTCTCACCCTTTTTATCACAGGGTTGGCACTAGAAGCTTTCTTGGGGCCCATGGTGACTTATTTTGCAGAAACAAGCACCAAAAACAGTGATAATATGGATAATATGGAATGTACCGAATGTATCCTTAGATGCGCGCACACTGGCTGGCTTGTAAACACTGGCACACACGGGGCAGTTCAGGCCACACGTGGACACGTCTCGTACGAATCGTGTCAAATAGCGGGTTTTCGATCGAATGTCGAGGCGAAATTTTTGCATTAACCCTTTGACTGTTTCCGACGTATAAATACGTCTTACAAGCCAATGTTTCTGACGTATTTATACGCACAAATTCTAGCGGCTTCAAATCAAGCGGGAAAGGCCTGGTAGGCCTACATGAGAGAGAATGGGTCTCAGTGGTCGGTGTGCACCCTGTGAAAAAAATCTGGGACCCAGCGGTGCATTGTGGGAACGCCATGTTGTTAGTCCATTTTCACCATGCCTCTCGGTAAGAAGTTCCTCACTCCTCGGCAGATTGGAGGTCTTTTGTTCCGAAGTGATAGCTCTAACAGCGATGAAAATGTCAGTGACAGTGAATTCCAGGGTTTTGAAGTGAGTGTTACCGGAAAAAGTGCCCAGGATAACGTAATTAGTGATGAAAACCCAGATGACCCACAACCTTCCACCTCTGGTGCTGGGCCGGCTTGTTCACGTTCACATTCGCTTGTACCAGGACGAAAGAGGAAACTATTTGGTCATGTACAACACCCAGATGTTAGCAGTGATAGTGATTTCAAGGTCATTGAAAGCAGTTCTAGTGACAGTGAGAGTGAGTATTCCCCAGTGAAGCGGCAGTATGTACGACGTAGCATGCGGTCTGGTAGTGTTTCATATGTTGTTCCAAGGGGAAGGAGAAACTCTGGGAGCACATCCCGTGGCCCTACACCACGACCTGATAGTGAGGATGACGATATTGTAACAATGGGTATGAATGATGTTAGTGATGGAGCAGGCAGTGGTGGTGATAGTGAGGGTGGCACGGCCCATGTGGCACCATCAGCGGGCCACGCTACTACCCACGCTGCTGACTCTGCACAACAACCAGCCTCACCCTACCCCACACTCCCACAACCTGCACCACCACAACCTGCGCAACCATAACCACGGTACAATATCCAGACCCCACCAGCAGACCGCATCTGGGATTGGCAGGATGGTGACGAGTTTGTTCCCAGTCCCCATGACTTTGATGAAACACAAAGTGGAATAAAGCCATCTTGTCCACTTGGGAACAATGCCAGTGAACTGGACTGCTTTGAGTTATTCTTTGATGAACCCCTGATGGACATCATTGTCAGGGAAACAAACACATACTGTGATTACACCATGGCAAATACAATTCTCTCACCAAAATCACGGCTACACAAGTGGAAGGAGACAGCTGTGGCAGAGATGTACCTGTTTTTTGCCACAATAATGCTTATGCCACATGTGTATAAGCACACTGTCACCACATACTGGGCAACAGAACGCCTGATTTCAACTCCAGGTTTTAGTGACATTATAGGTGTCAATCGTTTCCTGATACTGTTACGTATGTTACACTTTTCAGACAAAACCAGGCCTGACAGAAGCGACAGGTTATATAAGATCAGAAATGTGTTTATGTACCTGAAACAAAAGTGCTGCATGTATTTTTATCCCTTCAGGAAGCTTGTTATTGATGAGTCCTTGATTTTATTCAAAGGAAGACTCTCATTCAAGCAATATATACCAAGCAAGAGGAAGCGCTTTGGTATAAAGCTATTTGTACTTTGTGATTGCAGAAGTGGTCTAGTTTTGGATATCATTGTGTACACTGGCAGTAGTACTTTGAGAGATACCATGAAGTTATTGGGTATCTCTGGTGATGTGGTTCGAACAATGATGGAACCATATCTTGGTAAGGGGCATATGTTATTTACTGATAACTGGTACACAAGCCCCTTACTCAGTGATTTCTTGCGAGTGAACTTGACAGACGTGTGTGGCACAGTGCGTCGTAATCGTAAACATATGCCAAGGTTCGACGCTGGCACTCGCAGAGGTGAGGTGCAAGCCTTTGCTGCCAATGACATCATGGCATTTCGGTGGCATGACAAACATGATGTCACATTGTTGACATCAGTTCACAGAAACGAAATGGTACCCAGTGGCAGGGAGAACAGAGAGACCAATGAACCCATTCTAAAGCCTGCAGCTGTCATGGACTACAACCTCAATATGCGCTTAGTGGACAAATGTGACATGCAGATTGGGTTTGCAGACTGTGTACACAAGAGTTATAAGTGGTATATAAAACTTTTTTTCCATCTTGTTGATATCTCTATGCTAAATGCTTATAACATATACAAATTGAAGACCAACAAAACACCAAAATACAGTGGACCCCCTGTTAACGATTTTAATCCGTGCAAGAGGGGTAATTGTTATGCGAAATAATCGCTATGTGAATGAATTTTCCCCATAAGAAATAATGGAAATCAAATTAATCCGTGCAAGACACCCAAAAGTATGAAAAAAAAAAATTTACCACATGAAATATACATTTTCCCACACACAAAGAGAAGGATACATGCACAATAGTAGAGTAGTACATGCACAGTATATATTGTGCATGTACTAGTCTACTAAATGAAGAATAAATGACACTTACCTTTATTGAAGATGCAGCAATGACTGATGAGACACTGTGTCCTGGGAGTGCCTTTTCCTCCTGAGTACTGTAGGTCCTGTTTGGCATTTTCTTCCAGAACAGGCCTTATCACACTGTGTATGCCACTATGATTCTTAAATCTCTCAAACCAACCTTTGCTGGCTTTAAATTCACCAATATGAGCACTAGTTCCAGGCATTTTTCCCTGTTCACCTGGGTGTTAGTCGACTTGTGTGGGTTGCATCCTGGGAGACAAGATTAAGGACCCCAATGGAAATAAGTTAGACAGTCTTCGATGACATTGACTTTTTTGGGTTATCCTGGGTGGCAAATCCTCTGGGGTTAATTGTTTCTTGGTATTCTCAATAAGCCACACCAACAACGGTGCTACAGCAGCAGCAGCAGCTGACAGTGCAGCAGCAGCAGCAGCTGTACCACCAATAGTAGCGATGGTTGATTGGGGTTTATTATACAACCTGGCCAGCTCGGAGACATGCACTCCACTTTCATACTTATCAATGATCTTTTTCTTCATCTCTATTGTAATTCTCACCCTTATTGCTGTAGGGTTGGCACTAGAAGCTTTCTTGGGGCCCATGGTCACTTATTTTCCAGAAAAAGCACCGAAAACACTGTAATAATACGAAATATTCCGATTGTATGCTTGGATGTTACCGCGGAGGCTGGCTGGTAAACAATGCCACCGGCGGAACATGTGAGCGTGGCTCAGGCCGCACATTGGACGCGTCTCGGACGAAAATCGGTAAGCGGGTTTTTAAGCGGTATGTGAGGCAAAATTTTTGCAATTAAAGTAAGCGGTATGCGAAATAATCGCTATGTGATGCCATCGTTATGCGGGGGTCCACTGTATGGTGAATTTTGCCTGTCAGTAATCAGACAAATAATTGCAAAGTACCAAGGAGCAACTCCTGCAATAGACCAGCGCCCACACACGTCATCTCGTTTCAGGCCTGGTGATCACGACCCCATACAACTGCCTCCTACTACTGCCAAGAAAAATGCTCAGAAGAGGTGTTATGTATGTATGCATACCACAAAACGCCCACAAACACGCAGAGACACTCGTTTTATGTGTGAGGAGTGTGAAGTGCCCCTCTGCATATACCCATGTTTCAAAGAGTTACACAAGCTGCAGCTGTTCTAGGAACGTGTTTAGTGACTGTACATATGTATATATATTATGGAACAATAGTAATAAACATTGTTTTGTATTGTTTGTTTGTGTAAACAAAGTGTATACACAAACTAATAGTGATAAAGTTTGTTCTGTTATTGTGTTGTAAACAATGAGTGTATATTTGAAGAATGCACCTTACATTGGTCTCACAGGCCACATAAGTTACCTGGAAAAGAAAAATATTGAAAAATGCAAGAAACTTTTGAATTAGAGTAAATAAAAGAATACCGGGTGGGCGGCAGTTGCCACTGTTGCCGTACGCACGTCACTTTCTGCAAATTTTGCGGCTCTATATCTTGGTAAGTACTGATGGCAAAATTTTTTTATTAGGCTTAAAACACTCACAAAAATATTCCTAAAATTTTCATAAGAAAAAATAATTTTTTTTTTTTCGAATATTTGGCGACATAGAATGACAGTTTCAGAGAGGGGCCTGAAACAGTCAAAGGGTTAAAATGCATCGAATGTCGGATTTATCGAATGGCGATGCCATCGAATGTCGGATTTATCAAATGGCGATGCCATCGAATGTCGGGGGTCCACTGTATTTACGATCTGTCCGCATGCCTGTGCTTTAGGCTTGAGGGACTGACTAGATCCTACCAAGGATGACAGACTGATAATATCACATCTATTTCTACTGCTTTTTGTATTTGACTAAGAAAGTTTGTTGTGCAGGCAAAACATTTCAGTAATAAAGTTACTCATATGTTGCAACTGTCTTATTCATCTACTTACTGGTATTGTATACTACCAATACAAAAATCATATTTGTCTTGTAACCATTACCAAACATATAAATACAATATTGCATCTGACTGTTAATTTTGACACACAAAAATTTGTAGGTACTGTATCCAGATGCTGAATACAGTATATTTTGAATAAATTAAGTGTACATACTCAGGAATTCACAGGTTAATAAAATCACTTGATAGTTGAACAAAACTGTATATTGCAGGGTTGTGTGTTGGAAGAAGTCAGTGGGTGTTCAGCTAGATTAGTGAGCACCTTAGTGGGTGGGTCATCCCCCTTCCCTGCATCATCTGCTGCATCCATCTCTTCATCATCCAGAGTTCCATCTGCTGCAACCATCTCTTCATCATCCAGAGTTTCATCTACTTCATCCACTACCACCACCACTTCTACATCTACATCAGCATCACATCTCAAATTAGACGATGGAGAAGCAGCATTTACTCAGGCACTTGTGACCATCATTTATGAATACTTATCAGTGGGCAAACCACAGGCTATCACCAACTGGTTAGCAGCTCTACAGGTGAGTGGCTTTCCTGTACAGTGGACCCTCGGTTATTAGCTGTAATCCGTTCCAGAAGGTCGGACTAAAACTGAAATGCCCTAAAGCCGAAATAATATTTCCCATAAGAATTAATGTAAATACAATTAATCCATTCCAGACACCCAAAAATATTAACGAAAAATGCATTTTTTAAAGATTAATTATAGTTTTACATACACAAAACAATGAAAACTAAATAAAATAAATAAATGAACATTTAAATCACTATTACATACCTTTATTGAAGACTCTTGTTGGCTTATGGAAGACAGGGAGGAGGAGGAGAGAAGGAGGACTGATTATTGTTTGGAAGGGGAATCCCCCTCCATAAGGACTTCAGGTATCAAAGCCCTCTCTGGGGTTACTTCTCTCCCTGCCTGCTACACTCCCTGTCTGCCTGCTACACTCCCTGCATCCCTTCCACACTCCCTGTTTCCCTGCTACACTCCCTGCCTCCCTGCTACACTACCTCCCTGCATCCCTTCCACACTCCCTGTTTCCCTGCTACACTCCCTGCCTCCCTGCTACACTTCCTCCCTCCATGCTACACTCCCTGCCTCCCTTCCACACTCCCTGTTTCTCTGCTACACTCCCTGCCTCCATGCAAAAAGCCTTTTGCAACATTAGCTTCCTTGATTTCTACTTTCTTTGCTAGGATGATGTAACTGTTGATTTGGATTTCCCATTCATTCTAGCAAGTTCTAGCACTCGAACACCAGTCTCATACTTTTCAACAACTTCTTTCTTAAATTCCATCATGTTTTTCACTTTCTTTACCAAAGGAACTTTACTAGGAACTTTCTTTGGGCCCATGGTTGCTTATTTTGCAGTTGCACTCAATTAATAACTACAAAAAACAATGGATTATAGCGAAATGTATGGATGAACGAGCAGAAGTTTCCTCACTCGCCCAGAGACACAGCCAGACTGACTCACTGATACACAAGCGGCTGGTGGGTGGATGCATCCAATACAGCCGATAAGTGAAATAACGGCCGATAACTGGAATAAAATTTCGGCCAAAAACTGGGCGATAACCGAGTTGGCCAATATCCAGAACGACCAATAACCGAGGGTCCACTGTACTTGTATTTTCTGAGGTCCATATGAATTATAGGGAAAATTGTAGAATATGCATTCTTAATACGTACGTGTATTTGATAGATAGTAGTCATCCAGGGAGGTACTACCCTTCTTTCATGAGTGTGAAATATAAGTCTGCTAAATGATTTACACTATGGCAGGATTGTTAATCTTTTCTTTCTGTCTAATGAACAAGTAAAATAATATGTAACTCTGAAGAGCTTCTGCTTACAGTGTACACTTATCTTTAATTTCTTGTGCATTTATTGATTGAGTCCAGCACCAAAAGTTCAGATGGATTTTGGCTAGAAGTGTTCAGAATATACAACACTGGTCAATACTCATTTTCTGGTCAATGATATTACACCAATTTTAGGGTAAGTTTGTGGTGCTGATTCCGAATATGTCATTGTTTTTGCTTGATATGCTCTAGTTTTTGATAAAATTGGTATCCCATTGAAAAACATAAAAGATGTGAAAAATATATTGATCAGGCAGGGCACTGAAATTATTTTTTAGATCATGCAAGCAAGCAAGAAGTTTACCATTTTCAGATCAACACAAATAGACATCTTTCTTTCTTTCAACACACCAGCCGTATCCCACCGAGGCGGGGTGGCCCAAAAGGAAAAACGAAAGTTTCTCCTTTCACATTTAGTAATATATACAGGAGAAGGGGTTACTAGCCCCTTGCTCCCAGCATTTTAGTCGCCTCTTACAACACGCATGGCTTACGGAGGAAGAATTCTGTTCCACTTCCCCATGGAGGTAAGAGGAAATAAACAAGAACAAGAACTAGAAAGAAAATAGAAGAAAACCCAAAGGGGTGTGTATATATATGCTTGTACATGTATGTGTAGTGTGACCTAAGTGTAAGTAGAAGTGGCAGGGCATACCTGAAATCTTGCATGTGTATGAGACAGAAAAAAAAGACACCAGCAATCCTACCATCGTGTAAAACAATTACAGGCTTCAGTTTTACACTCACTTGGCAGGACGGTAGTACCTCCCTGGGCGGTTGCTGTCTACCAACCTACTACCTAGGACAAATAGACATATTGTCCTCATAATAGCAAAGCTTCTGCAAGATCATTTTAATATTTTCGTATTCTTTAAATTTTGTTGAGTGAGTAGTTGGAAGAGATGCATATTGGTTACTATTGTACAATAAGACATTTCACACTTCTACTGGGCCTGTCTATAAATAGCTGCCAATCTCCTGGCCAGTATTGAAGTCCCATTCAAAAAAGTCCAGTGATGTTATTGCAGTATACAAGTTCTTAATCTTGGCTGAATTAAGAAAGGAGTTCAACCTCTCTTGTCCAATAAGCTTTTACGTTAACTTCTTGTTGTAGACAGTTCTTTTCCTTTACATAGTTTAGATACTAGAAGTTGAGCTGCTTGCTTTGACAGACTGAGGTCACGTATCAGATCAGCTGTATTTGGTGACCACTTCCACCATATTAGATCTAGGAGATTCAGGCATTATGCAGGAAGTAATGTATTCCTTCCAGGCTTTCACAGCAGAAATTATACTAAACAGTATACAAAACATACATCTACTAAAATACGTACATGCCAGCCTGCACATATCTTTTGACATTTCCTATCTCATCTTTTTATGTCTTTCTTTCAACACACCGGCTGTATCCCACCGAGGCGGGGTGGCCCAAAAAGAAAAATGAAAGTTTCTCCTTTTACATCTAGTAATATTTACAGGAGAAGGGGTTACTAGCCCCTTGCTCCCAGAATTTTAGTCGCCTCTTCTGACACCCATGGCTTACGGAGGAAGAATTCTGTTCCACTTCCCCATGGAGATAAGAGGAAATGAACAAGAACTAGTAAGAAAATAGAAGAAAACCCAGAGGGGTGTGTATTTATATGCTTGTACATGCATGTGTAGTGTGACCTAAGTGTAAGCAGAAGTAGCAAGACATACCTGAAATCTTGCATGTTTATGAGACAAAAAAGACACCAGCAATACTACCATCATGTAAAACAATTACAGGCTTTCGTTTTACACTCACTTGGCAGAATGGTAGTACCTCTCTGGGCGGTTGCTGTCTACCAACCTACTACCTTGAATCTTTTTATTTATATGGTATATGTATTTTTTATTCAACTTGTGCAGATAAATATTATCTTTCTCATTTATTCCATTACTTTTCTCTCTTTGAACATAGTTAATTTAATTTTTACAATTACAGCCTCTCCTCACTTAGCGACGTACTTGTTTACCGACGACTTGGACTTATGACGGGCTCTCTGACCAGTACACATACCTAAATAATGTATATTAGAGCTGATTTTCTCTATTCTTTTTATTATAATATGTAGTACACTACTGTATAAACATTTCAACATATACTAAAAATGTTATGAATGGTGCAGAGGTGACATTAAAACACTATGAAAGATGGTTGATACACACACACACACTACCATTACAGCATGCTCCTGATGTGGTGTTAGGAACAGAACTCCATCATTAAGTGAGGAGAGACTGTACATTACAGTAAATCTTGTCTGAAATGCTGGATAATAGGGGCTTTGTAAAATGTTATAATGTATATTATGTCTAAATTGTTTCTGTGCCTGTCTATTTTTTCTTTTTTTCAAATACTGTAAGTATTTAAATCTGAGCCATAGTCATACTGTGTATTATTGGTTCTTCATAAGATTTATTTATATCACCACTGTATTAGAGTACTGTGTATTGAAATTGAAATACATGAACTAATTATACATAAAAATGCTCACATGAATTTTTTTATTTCTATTTTAGGGTGTAAGGCGAGTTTCAGTGCTTAGCCAACGAGCAGGACTCCTGTTGTGGCAGGTCAAGCTAATTGCTCGTGCTGCTCATTTCTTGCATCATCTGACTGGTTCATCTAGTGAAAGTGCAGCATCAAGTGAAGAGAGTATTGGTGGTGAACCAAGTCCTCTTATATCAGCTGAGCAAGCATTATCACTTAATAAGCGCTTAGAGCTACTTACTGATACTTGGCTTGAAGGTTAGTTCCCAAAATTCACAGTTAGTACACATTTTAGAGAGAAAACTTTAAAATATGTTTGTCAGTCTTGGACTATTCATTATCAAGTACATACTGTAACTTGAATATAGTCTAAAGAAAACATGTGTCCTCTCTGATTTGTAGGCTAATTGTAATTCATTCTAGCCACAATATTGTGATTTACTCTTCTAATTTTCTGAAAATTTTCACAAATTTTAATTAAGTTAACCATATGTTCTAGCTCTGGTTCTCAAACATTTTTTTCACTTTGTCCCCCTAACAATTAAGTCTCTGACCCAATAACCCCTTCCTTCCTAATATACTGAACATTGTACAGTTTATTAAACGTGATATTTTTAAAAGAATACAGCAAAACACCTTATGCACAAATAACCTGCACATAGGAGAGAGGAGCTTACAACAGCACTTCAGCCCAACATCTTATACAGTGGACCCCCGGTTTTCGTAATTAATCCGTTCCAGAGAGAGTGACTAAACCCGAATCTGATGAATTCCGAATTAATTTTCCCTATAAGAAATAATGGTAATCCAATTAATCCGTTCCTGACACCTGAAAGTACTAAAAATTAATTTTTTTACATATACATTTCCCTACACAGAAAACAATAAGACATGCAGAATAAACGGTACTAAAATGACACCATAATTGAAGACTCATTGATGAGTGATGAGATGGGAGGAGGGGAGAGGATGGAGGTATACTATTATTTGGAAGGGGAATCCCCTTCCATAAAGACTTCAGGTACCAAGTCCTTTTCTGGGATTACTTCCCTTCTTTGTTTTTTAATGCCACTAGGACCAGCTTGAGAGTCACTGGACCCCTGGCACTCAAAAAAGTGTTTCAGAGAGGTCTGTATCTGGTGTTTCTTTAAAACTTCCCTAAAATGGAGCACAACATTGTTATTGTACATGTTGCCAACTCAGCCTGCAACAGCTTTGTCATGGTGATGTTCATCCATAAATGTTTGCACCTTTGTCCACATTGTACAAATCTCCTTAATCTTTGAAGGCACCTTCCTCCATCTCTCTTCCTCCTCCTCTGAAGCAATTTCCTGAGCTGTGGTCTGTTGCTTTTGCAGCTTTGTAGTTGTTAGCTCTTCATCATGGTCCTCCACCAACTATTCCACATCTTTGAAACTCACATCCAACCCCATGGAATTCCCCAATGCCACAATACTTTCCACAGCTGGCATAGGCTCCTCAGGGTCAGTCCCAAGCCCTTCAAAATCCCTCTCTTGTACACATTGTGGCCACAGTTTTCTCCAAGCAGAGTTCAGAGTCCTGGAAGTCACTCCCTCCCAAGCCTTACCTATAAGGTTTATGCAATGGAAGATATTGAAGTGATCTTTCCAGGACTCTCCCTCTTTTGAAACACTGCTTTGGTGTACAGTTTTTGAAATTTGGAATGACCTGCTGGTCCATGGGCTGGAGGAGAGGAGTTGTATTAGGGGGCAAGAACTTCAATTTGCTCTTCCAAGTCTGGAGGATGAGCAGGAGCATTGCCCATTACCAGAAGGCACTTGAGTTCCAATTTATTTTCCAGGAGGTATTTCTTCACACTGGGGCCAAACACATCATTAAACTAATCAAGGAAAATGTCCTTCGTGACCCATACCTTACTGTTTGCCTTCAACATGACTCACGAAATTGTAATGACACACACAATTTACTCTTGATGACACTGTTTTTCTTGAACACTCTGGGATTTTCAGAGTGATACACCAGTAAAGGCTTCACTTTGAAATCCCCACTAGCATTACTACAAAACATGAGTTAGCTTGTCTTTCATAGGCTTGTGTCGTGGGATTGCCTTTTCCTCCTGAGTAATGTAGGTCCTCTTCGGCATTTTCTTCCAAAAGAGGCCTGTTTCGTCACAATTGAACACTTGTCGGGGTTTGAATTTTTCAGCCTCTATGTACCCCTTGAATTTCTGAACATATTTTTCAGCTGCTTTTTTGTCAGAACTGGCAGCCTCACTATGCCTTATCACACTGTGTATGCCACTACGATTCTTAAATCTCTCAAACCAGCCTTTGCTGGCCTTAAATTTACCAATATCAGCACTAGTTCTAGGCATTTTCTTTACGAAGATCATCATGCAACTGCCTTACCTTTTCACAAATTATTGACTGCATAACACTACCTCCTGACAATTGTTTCTCGTTGATCCACACCAACAACAAAGTCCCCACATCTTCCAGTATTTGCGATCTCTGTTTTGTAAGCATATTTGCACCTTTCGCAACAACAGCTTCCTTGATTTCCTTTCTCTTGGTCATGATTGAAGCAATGGTTGTATGGGGTTTGTTATACAACCTGGCCAGCTCTGCGACACGTACTCCACTTTCATATTTCGCAGTGATGTCTTTCTTGAATTCTATAGTGTTTCTTACCCTCTTTATCAAAGTGCCAGCACTAGAAGCTTTCTTTAGGCCCATGGTGGCTTATTTAGCAGCTGCCAGCGCTAAAAAGAATGGAATAATACAAAATATATCATATGAACGTGTGGGAGCGTCCTCACTGGCTGATAAACAATGGCATACTGGCTGTAAATGGTGTGTCGGACCACTCGGGCCGTGCGGTCGTGTTTGGGACAAATGACTAATACCGAGTGCAGTAACGATCACCAAGCCAATACTTTGACGAAAAAACGTTACTTATTCCGAATACTACTACGAATTCCAATGACAACGTAATCCGGGGGTCCACTGTATATGAAATTTTAAATGCTCCATGTGCAACCCTCTGTTGTGCAAAACACTACAGAAAGTATTCACTGGTATTAAAAGTCAAGAGATACTACAAAAAAGAGTACAGTAGGGCTCCACTTATACGACAGGTTAGGTTCCAGGCTACTGCCGGAAAGCGGACATTGCTGGAAAGCAGAACGCCATTTTTTCCACTTATAAATGCATACAAATGCCAGACAACAAGTTTACACTAACATTTATTAAGCCAACAGTAGAACTAAGCATTAAAAAAACAATAAAAAGTCAAATACATACACAATACATTCAGTACTTATCTTAAAATATTTGTAGTCTTAATGTAGGGTGAGAGGTGAGTAGTACCTATTTGTAGGTACTACTCCCCATCCCAGACTTAATATACAATATTTAAAGCAGCCCAGGGAGATAAAATACACATACAGTACACTCATTGTTTACTTTAAAATATGTGTAGTCTTAATGTAGAATGAGAGGCGAGTAGTATTATTTGTAGGAAGTCAGGTGTAGGTAGCCAGTAGATGTAGCACACCTGGCTACATAGCTATACAGTAGAATAAATAAACAAATGTGAGATGTCGTAGCAGACGACTTGCACAAGTGGTGATAATAACAATACCGAGTCTCATTAAATGTCGTATATTACGGTAATATACACATTTTCATTAATCCATCCATGATATTTTTTTCAAAATTATATAATAAACACGATACATAACATAAAAAGATGATAAATACACCCCACAATAGAATAAATAAACATAAATATAAGATGTGGGAGCCACATAACTTGTACAAGTGACGGCAAGAATAACATTTTCTCTAATCTAACATAAGAGTAAATGTGTTACTGGGGGTAACTGTAGAAAATTATTCCTTTCGTTTGTATGTAAGTAAGTTTATTCAGGTATACACAAATACAGTTACATAGATTATCATACATAACAACATACGTGTAGAGAACCTAGGATAACCCAAAAAAGTCAGTGTGACTTATTTCCATTGCCTTCACTCAGAGCTTCATTTCTTCTCAAAATGATGTTACATTACCTACCTGCATAGCTGTACGATATTTAACCCTTTCAGGGTTTCAGCCATACTAGTACAGCTTACGCGCCAGGGTTTTTGATGTATTAGTACGCCTAAATTCTAGCACCCTCAAATCTAGTGGGAGAAAGCTGGTAGGCCTACATATGAAAGAATGGGTCTATGTGGTCAATATGCGCAGTATAAAAAAAAATCCTGCAGCACACAGTGCATAATGAGAAAAAAAACTTTGACCGTGTTTTTGGATTAAAACAACGACTTCGCACTGTATTTTCATATGGTATTTATTGTTGTATTCTAGTTTTCCTGGTCTCATTTTATAAAATGGAAGACATATTACAGAAATTGAGATGATTTTGACTGGTTTTACAATGAAAAGTACCTTGAAATTGAGCTCAAAGTAGCAGAAATGTTCGATTTTTACCAAAGTTCAAAAGTAAACAAATCATGCCACGCTTCCAATACACGTCAACTGGCAAGTCTGATATTCTTTCACAAGTGCGCTGATATCATTTATACCATTTCTACACTAATGCAGTAGTCTGCATAACAGTAAATCTTCTATTTTTTGTAAGAATAAAAATTCAAAGTGGAAAGCCAAAGAAATATAAGAGGGGCCTGGGATATGACTAACGAACAGAGAACTTGTTATTTTAGTGCCAGGAATGTCTTTCTTGTTTATTCTGGACCCTGTTTGGAAATTGGCATCTTTTGAAATTTGTGTGAAATTGGCAAAATTGCTAAATTCTGACCACGTATTGAATAGTTGAAATTGGTAAATGGTTGGTTCTTGTACTCATTCGATAGAAAAAATGGAGTTCTAGCGAAATAGTTATGATTTTTGTCGACTAGTACACTGGAATTGGCTGAAAATGGGGTTCAAAGTGGGCAAAATCGCCGATGCGTAAACATCGTTGAGACTGCTAACTTCGCGATTACATAATTCCGTAAGTTTTCCATCAAATTTCATACTTTTGGTGTCATTATGATCGAGAAAAGATTCTCTATCTTTTCATAAGATTTTTTTTTTTTTTTTTTTTTTTTTTTTTTTTTTTTTTTTTTTTTTTTTTTTTTTTAAATTTGGGGGACCCTGAGGACAAGTCTCTGAGAGGGCCTGTGGACCCTGAAAGGGTTGATGATCTTCAATCTTTCTTCATACGGAAGATTTCTAATGCTATGTATTAATTTAGTCATTCTATGCTGAATGTTTTCTAATGAATTTATATCCATTCTGTAATATGAAGACCAGAACTGAGCTATGATGAATGATTTTGAAAACTGACAAGTTGAAGAATTGAGACACTTATGCAACATATGGGAATCTTTATTGAAGAAACATTTTGCCACACAGTGGCTTCATCGGTCCAGTACAAAGTAGAAATGGGTAAGGAGAGGAGGAGATTGAGGTAATCAGTCCCTCAGCCTGGAATCAATGTGTTCAGTCCATCACTCTTGTAGGAAGTACAGAATAGGTTCAGAGAGGTGGCTTATATACTGCAGTCAGGTGAGTCGAAGCAGGAGGAGGTGGGATCACAGAGGGACCTTCCACTAGTGTAAGTAGGTCGTCTTCCAAAGGTAGCACAAGCATTGAAGAAGTCTTTGTACCAAGATCCCATGTTGCAGTGTCTGACAGTCTCTCTCCTTACCCATTTCTACTTTCTATTGGACTGATGGAGCCACTGTGTGGCAAAATGTTTCTTCAATAAAGATTCCCATAAGTTGCATAAGTGTCTCAATTCTCCAGAAATGAGCTGCGTAATCTACGTGAGGCCTTACTAATGATGTATAAAGCTGTAATATAACCGCTGGACTTCTGTTGCTTACACTTCTTGATATAAATCCCAGTAATCTGTTTGCCTTATTATGTACACTTAGGTATTGCTGTCTTGGTTTAAGATTGCTGCTTACCATAACCCCCAAGTCCTTTTCGCAATCTATATGGCTAAGTTCTACGTTATTTAACTTATAAGTGCTAGGGTTATGGACACTCCTGAGCTTCAGAACCTTGCATTTATCTACACTGAACTGCATCTGCCACTTTTCTGACCATGAATTGAGTTTGTTTAAATCCTCCTGAAGTTCCATGATATCTACGTTCGAATCAATTATCCTACCTATCTTTGTGTCATCGGCGAATTTGCTCATATCACTAGTAGTTCCCTCATCAAGATCATTGATATATATTATAAACAACAACAGGCCCAAGACTGATCCCTGTGGAATGCCACTTGTTACAGGTCCCCACTCGGATTTAACCCCATTTATGAACACTCTCTGCTTCCTTTTCGTGAGCCATGACTCAATCCATGACAGCACTTTTTCCCCAGTGCCATGAGCTACCACTTTCTTTAACAGTCTCTAGTGTGGTACTCTATCAAAAGCCTTACTAAAATCTAAATAAACAATATTAAATTCTTTATCATGATCAAAAGCTTTACTGAAGAAGGTTAATAAATTAGTTGGACAGGAATGACCCTTCGTGAATCTATGCTGAGTATCATTAACCCTTTGACTGTTTTGGTCGTATATATACGTCTTACGAGCCAGTGTTTCGGACGTATTAATACGCATAAATTCTAGCGGCTTCAAATCAAGCAGGAGAAAGCTGGTAGGCCCACATGTGAGAGAATGGGTCTGTGTGGTCAGTGTGCACCACATAAAAAATTCCTGCAGCATGCAGTGCATAATGAGAAAAAAAAACTGACCATTTTATTGGATTAAAATGCCGACTTTGAGGTGTATTTTTGTATAGTATTTATCGTTGTATTCTCGTTTTCATGGTCTCATGTGATAAAATGGAAAACATACGACAGAAATAGAGATAATTTTGATTAGTTTCCCGATGAAAACGACCTTGAAATTGACCTCAAAGTAGCGGAAATGTTCGATTTTTACCAATGTTCAGGAGTAAGCAAATCACACTACACGTCAACTGGGGAGTCTAATATTCTTTCACTAGTGCACTGATATAATTTATACCATTTTTACAATAATGCAGTAGTCTGCATAACAGTAAATTTTGTATTTTTTGTATGAATATAAAATCAAAATAGAAAGCAATAGTAATATAAGAAGGGCCTAGAGACGTGACTAATGAACAGAGGATATGTTATTTTAGTGCCAAGATTGTCTACATTGTTTACTCTGGACCCTATTTTGAAATTGGCATCTTTTTTAATTTGCATGAAATTGGCATCTTTTTTAATTTGTGTGAAATTGGCCAAATTGTCAATTTCTGACCACTTTATTGGGTACTTCAAATTGGTAAATGGGCAGTTTCTTGTACTCAACTGATAGAAAAAAATGGAGTTCTAAAGAAATAGCTATGAGTTTGATCAACTGGAACAACGGAATTGGCCAAAAACAGGGCTCAAATTCGGCGAAATCACCGATGCGTATATGTCGCTGAGACCGCAATTCCGTGAGTTTTCGACCAAATTTCGTTCTTTTGGTGTCATTACCATCAGGAAAAGATTCTCCATCATTTCATAAGAATTTTTTTTTTTTTTTTTTTTTTTTTTTTTAAATTTTGCGACATAGAATGACAGTTTCAGAAAGGGGCTTGTGACAGTCAAAGGGTTAATCAAATTATGCTTATCCAGATGGCTTCTTATAATATCAGCTATAATTGACTCTTAGCCCTTTGAGGGTTTTGGTCGTACTAGTACGTCTTACGCGTAGGGGTTTTTGACGTACTAGTACTCATAAATTCTAGCGGCCTCAAATCTAGTGGGAGAAAGCTGATAGGCCTTCATATGAAAGAATGGGTCTATGTAGTCAGTGTGCACAGTCTAAAAAAAATCCTGCAGCACACAGTGCATAATGAGAAAAAAAAAAACTTTGACCATTTTTTTTTAATAAATCAGCGACTTTGCAGTGTATTTTCGTATGGTATTTATTGTTGTATTCTAGTTTTCTTGGTCTCATTTTATAGAATGGAAGACATATTACAGAAATTGAGATGATTTTGACTGGTTTTACAATGAAAGGTGCCTTGAAATTGAGCTCAAAGTAGCAGAAATGTTCGATTTTTACCAAACTTCAAAAGTAAACAAATCGTGCCAAGCGTGCAATACACGTCAACTGGTGAGTCTAATATTCTTTCACAAGTGCACCAATAATATTTATACCATTTTTTACACTAATGCAGTAGTCTGCATAACAGTAAATCTTATATTTTTTGTGAAAATAAAAATTCAAAGTGGAAAGCAAAAGAATATAAGAGGGGCCTTGAGACGTGACTAATGACTAGAGGAAATGTCATTTTAGTGCCAGGAATGTCTTTCTTGTTTATTCTGGACCCTATTCGGAAATTGGCATCTTTTGAAATTTGTGTGAAATTGGCAAAATTGCTAAATTCTGACCACTGTACTGGATAGTTGAATTTCATAAATGGGTGGTTTCTTGCACCCATTCGATAGAAAAAATGGAGTTCTAGCGAAATATTCATGTTTTTTGTCGACTAGTACAGTGAAATTGGCCGAAAATGGGGCTCAAAGTGGGCAAAATCGCCGATGCGTAAACATCGCCGAGACCGCTAACTTTGCGAGAGCATAATTCCGTAAGTTTTCTATCAAATTTCAAACTTTTGGTGTCTTTATGATCGGGAAAAGGTTCTCTATCTTTTCATAAGAGAAAATAATTTTTTTTTTTTTTTAAATTTGGCCGACCCTGAGAACGAGTTTCGGAGAGGGCCTGTCGACCCTCAAAGGGTTAGTAATTTGCCTACAATTGTGGTCAGACTTATTGGGCGGTAATTTGATGGTAACAACTTGTCCCCTGCTTTAAAAATAGGAATTACACACCAGCCAGGGTACTTCTTCACATACCAGCCAGGGCACTTCCCCACACACCAGCCAGGGCACTTCCCCACACACCAGCCAAGGTACTTCCCCACACACTAGACAGGGTACTTCCCCACACACCAGCCAGGGCACTTCCCCACACACCAGTCAGGGTACTTCCCCACACACCAGACAGGGTACTTCCCCAAACACACCAGCCAGGGTACTTCCTCACACACCAGCCAGGGTACTTCCCCACACACACCAACCAGGGCACTTCCCCACACATCAGCCAGGGTACTTTCCCAAACACCAACCAGGGTACTTCCCCGCACACACAATTTGACTTGAGTGGGACTTGCGCATGAGTGAATAGAATTATCAAAGCTTATTGCTTGGGAAACATTGAAAACTGGGTTGGGCAAATGCGATTCTGTTAGTGGGATGGTTTGTGAAGGACCTGCCTAGTATGGGCCAACAGGCCTGCTGCAGTGTTCCTGCTTTATGTTCTTATGTACACTAGTTGAGGAAATTGCTTCAGAGGAGGAGAAAGAGAGAGGGAAGGTGCCTTCAAAGATTAAGGACATTTGTGCAAAGTGGAGTGAGGTGCAAACATTTGTGGAGGAACGTCACCCTAACCCTCTCCCCTCGTCCTATCTTCCATACACCAACAAGAGTCTTTAGTAAAGGTAAGTGTGATATTATTGTTTTATACTCGATTTCTCATACTTTTCTGTATCTAAATCTGTATTTAATCTGCAAAAAAAATTTTTTTTTAATACTTTTGGGTGTCTGGAACGGATCAATTGGATTTACATTATTTCTTATGGGGAAAATTAATTCGGAAATTGTCAGATTCGGGTTTAATCACTCTCTCTGGAATGGATTAATTATGAAAACTGGGGGTCCACTTTATTATGATTAACAAAAAAAAACTTTGCAGAGGTACGAGACGAAATTGTGCGCTACCTGAAAGGAGAGACAGAGAAGCAGTATTCAGCAAAGTGTTCATTTACACTTGTAATGCGAGACCTTCCCTTACCTGTAAATCTTAATGAACCTGAAGGTAAGAATATTGTGAAACATTCTGTGAAATACCAGTACCTGTATATAAATGTTTTGTGCACGTAGATTCTCTCCGTGACCTTCTTGTAGATAATCACCCTAATACTGTAACTATAATTGGTAGTAACACGTAGATAATTAAATACAAACACGTAAAATAAGAGAAATAAAAATGAAAATTTACAATGAGTAAGATATGTTCTGTTTAAAAGAAAAGTATTAAAGGATGAGGTAAAATATCTTGCTGGGATTATGTTCCAAGCTGGGTCCTAGTAGGTAGTTATTGTTTACTTATGCTATCTTGTTAATAAATAATGTGTTTTGTCTTGGTGGTGGACAGGTTGGTCTGATCCTCTGGCACTGCATGCTGCTTTACACAGAGCTAGGGTACCATCTGCTGCAATATCTGCTCTCTCAAAGATGTTGTTCCAGTCTTAGACATAAATGTCCTTAATAAAAATACATTTTATTCCATTTAAAATAAATATTTTACACGTTTAATAGTTTTATTATCCATTTTATATTATGTTTAATATTAACCTGTTCCTTTAAAGCAGGGATGCACAACCTGTAGGTTGCATGCAACCTGCAAGTAGAATAATTGTAGTCCTTTATATCAGCTATAAGAAACCAAACTACCACCAACTTTTGATGCTGAATATTACCATTAGCTTTACTCGGTTTATAAACTGTACACAACATAACTTTTTTCAGTCATTAATAATAAGTAGTTTATTATATTTAGGGGTCATTTTAAGTAACCATGCTAAAGTGATAAAATACAATATTGCTAAGATCTGAGGTATTTTAATGAATACTTAATATTGAAAAGTTAAAAATTTCAGTCAGCTTCGTCTGCAGTCAGACTTGTTCATCGAAGAGACAGACGATAACTGTGAAAAGTGTATGATTATTGCTCAAAAACTATACTGATTCGGTGAAGAAATTTGAAAGCACCAGCTTAAGTATCATGACAGTGCAATGTAGAAACATCTGTATGTCAAATGATGTCTTATAACAAAAAAAAAATGGCAAAGAAATTTGTTCTTTTCCTTAGTAGTTGACAAAATAAAATTAACAGCTCAATTAGTAATATATGTACAAGGTGTTAAATGGGAAGAACGTATTGGCCTCAGTTGACTGAAAGGGCCGACAAATTAGAATGATTTTCTAATTTGGCTTTTGGAACAAACTAGTGGCATTGAACTAGATATAGAAACATTTGTTGGGATAGCAATGAAGGTACTCCTGAAATGGTTGATGTGCTTAACAGAATGGTCACTATTGCTTAACCTGTAGTTTGCACAAAAATTAATTTATTTGTTTTCACTGCATTATACTTGAGAATTTGTGTGGCAAAGAGTTAAACTCTGGAAAGGTAATGAAAGCTATATTTTCATTGGTTACCTTCAAAATTGCAAACCTTACTTCACTGCCAATTCAAGCTGTTTCTTGAAAGTTTATTATTATTATTATTATAATCAAAACTAAGCACTAAACCACCAGGGTTATACAACTGGTGATCTTATTTTCTTCAGAGAAGTTACATGGTTCAACTGGGGTAATACACTGAAATGATCACTCATCCTTTTTAATAAAATCATCAAGTAAATGATTTCTCAACCTCTTGAACAAAATCATTATTTTTGTCAATGAAAACTAAAAAGCAGCTCCATAGCATTTTTTTTATATTACCAGTTGCTTAAGTAGAATGAATAGTAAACTTCATGGGGTGGTAACTTGTTCGTTTTGCAACCTGAAAACTGTCTGTCAGCGTAACACAAGCTTAAGTTGTTTCAGACAGTTTTTTATAAATGCAGTATCAAAATAGTATGTATGTTTGAAAAGTACAGGGGTGTAACACAAAGCTGAAAACTATGTCTGAGATTCCTTATTAGGTATTTAGCAAATATTATAGAAACTGCAAGAAAGAACAGAAATGCAGGTCTTCTGTAATGTGTTTTCTGTATCACCTGATGGCACTGAACTAGAAGTCCAGGTAAGGTTGATTAATTTTCACATCTGTGATATGAGCTCAGAGTGCACAGAAGAGTTTCTTTTTAATTTCTTGCCCAAAGATCGGTTTCTATATTTTCAAAAAAAAAAAAAAAAAAAAAAAAAGCCACTATTTATGTACCCTCTAAGGTAGATGCCAAGGACAGGCTCCTGGTTCAAAGAATTGGAGCTCTCTCTCCTTGACATGAACATAGTGCCTCCCAGTCCTCAGGTGCTACACAACCACAACTGAACATGTTTAGCACTTTTCCATTAATATAATATTTTTTTTTTTTTTTTTTTTTTTTTCAACAAGTCGGCCGTCTCCCACCGAGGCAGGGTGACCCAAAAAAAAGAAAGAAAATCCCCAAAAAGAAAATACTTTCATCATCATTCAACACTTTCACCACACTCACACATTATCACTGCTTTTGCAGAGGTGCTCAGAATACAACAGTTTAGAAGCATACACATATAAAGATACACAACATATCCCTCCAAACTGCCAATATCCCAAACCCCTCCTTTAAAGCGCAGGCATTGTACTTCCCATTTCCAGGACTCAAGTCCGACTATATGAAAATAACCGGTTTCCCTGAATCCCTTCACTAAATATTACCCTGCTCACACTCCAACAGATCGTCAGGTCCCAAGTATCATTCGTCTCCATTCACTCCTATCTAACACGCTCACGCACGCTTGCTGGAAGTCCAAGCCCCTCACCCACAAAACCTCCTTTACCCCCTCTTTCCAACCCTTTCGAGGACGACCCCTACCCCTCTTTCCTTCCCCTATAGATTTATATGCTTTCCATGTCATTCTACTTTGATCCATTCTCTCTAAATGACCAAACCACCTCAACAACCCCTCTTCTGCCCTCTGACTAATGCTTTTATTAACTCCACACCTTCTCCTAATTTCCACACTCCGAATTTTCTGCATAATATTTACACCACACATTGCCCTTAGACAGGACATCTCCACTGCCTCCAACCGTCTCCTCGCTGCTGCATTTACCACCCAAGCTTCACACCCATATAAGAGTGTTGGTACTACTATACTTTCATACATTCCCTTCTTTGCCTCCATAGATAACGTTTTTTGACTCCACATATACCTCAACGCACCACTCACCTTTTTTCCCTCATCAATTCTATGATTAACCTCATCCTTCATAAATCCATCCGCCGACACGTCAACTCCCAAGTATCTGAAAACATTCACTTCTTCCATACTCCTCCTCCCCAATTTGATATCCAATTTTTCTTTATCTAAATCATTTGATACCCTCATCACCTTACTCTTTTCTATGTTCACTTTCAACTTTCTACCTTTACACACATTCTCAAACTCATCCACTAACCTTTGTAATTTTTCTTTAGAATCTCCCATAAGCACAGTATCATCAGCAAAAAGTAACTGTGTCAATTCCCATTTTGAATTTGATTCCCCATAATTTAATCCCACCCCTCTCCCGAACACCCTAGCATTTACTTCTTTTACAACCCCATCTATAAATATATTAAACAACCATGGTGACATTACACATCCCTGTCTAAGACCTACTTTTACCGGGAAGTATTCTCCCTCTCTTCTACACACCCTAACCTGAGCCTCACTATCCTCATAAAAGCTCTTTACAGCATTTAGTAACTTACCACCTATTCCATATACTTGCAACATCTGCCACATTGCTCCTCTATCCACTCTATCATATGCCTTTTCTAAATCCATAAATGCAATAAAAACTTCCCTACCTTTATCTAAATACTGTTCACATATATGTTTCAATGTAAACACTTGATCTACACATCCCCTACCCACTCTGAAGCCTCCTTGCTCGTCCGCAATTCTGCATTCTGTCTTACCTCTAATTCTTTCAATTATAACTCTACCGTATACTTTTCCTGGTATACTCAGTAAACTTATTCCTCTATAATTTTTACAATCTCTTTTGTCCCCTTTCCCTTTATATAAAGGGACTATACATGCTCTCCGCCAATCCCTAGGTACCTTCCCCTCTTTCATACATTTATTAAACAAAAGTACCAACCACTCCAACACTATATCCCCCCCTGCTTTTAACATTTCTGTCATGATCCCATCAGTTCCAGCTGCTTTACCCCCTTTCATTCTACGTAATGCCTCACGTACCTCCACCACACTTACATTCTGCTCTTCTTCACTCCTAAAAGATGGTATGCATGCATATTAAACTTCATTTATATCTGGGAACCAACATTCAGCTTCTCGAACTGTTACAAGTGACAAAGTGGGGTGGTATCTAATTTGTATTTGGCCAGGGTCAAGCAAGCACCAGAGGCTGCTTTTATGTTATATTATCTACTGTTTTCATCCCTTCATGGTGCTTCCTTGTAAGCACTTCCCATGAATGTATTAATAATATTGTGAAGGGCTTATGATCTGAGTTTCCCCTCCCTTTCCTCAGATCAACCCTATATTTCTCCCATCCCTCCTTTTAGCCTAAATAGCAAGAATCTACTGTGGCTTACAGCCTGTGTCTTGGTTCATACTGTAATAAATATACACCTTGTGCTGCTGACACCACCACTTATGATGCTGATGATTCTTTTATAAACAAAACTCCAACTGGCAACCCTTAATGCAGACTTAATAAGATTTCATTATTGCCTCTAGTTTATATCACATGTGACTCATCCAATTCCCTTTCACTCTATTCATGTTCACTCTTCATTACCTCTCCCTTTTTTTTCCCTCTTGCCATATAATGCTTCATGCCTTTTATGGGTTTAGTGCTTCTCCATGAATACCATATGTAAATATTGTTTTCATAATTTTTATTAATTTTCTAATTAGTTTCATAATCAAGTTATTTTTTAAATGACTCTGTATAGCATTTTCGTGTAGTACACGTAATGCAAAAAATTTAATTTTGCTTTCATCATTTTTTTTTTTTTCATTTTAATTTTCATTTTTAAAAACTATTTTGGAAAAATGTCTTTCAATATAATCATACAAATCTTGAATATCCTTGCATGGGCTAAGTCACTCGGGTAAACTTCAATGACATTATACACTGACAGTGAAACGATATACTGGTCACTTTCCTTTAGGGCATATATCATTTGGAATGGCTTGATTCCCTAGTCAGATTTTCTTCACTACCACATTTCTTCTCAGGCACCAGGTCATCCTTTCACTTCTGCCACAACCAACATACTCTGACTAGAATCTTCCCAAAGCTCTGCTTCAGGGTGTTGGTAGAGCAGTGAGGAGGGAAAGACGATAAGCAGGTACGAGCTTGACTTCTTCCCCTTTCTCTTCATGACACCATGTCTATTTTGTCTCCTGCCAGAACCCATAATAGCCCTCTTTTCCTTCCAGTTCTGCCTTGCTATACTCAGGTCTGGAGGGGCATCCAGTCTCTCCAAACACTGTTGAGACTCCATGGATTGGCTCTTGATGGGTCTGCTTCTCCTCTCCCCTCTACTGTCTGGTGCCTTCAGACAGAAAGAAAGAACATGGGCTTTTGTAGAAGTCAAGGTGGCAGTTCTCTTTGGCTAAAATTTCTGAATGATATTACTCACCATATCTAACAAGTGCTTCTTTCAATGAACTGGCCTGTAAACAGGAACAGTGGTTGAGAATTCATTGCCTTTTCTCTCAATGAGAATTGCAAGATTTTGTTCTGTCTGATTAGTATGCTCTACCATCCTATTCTCTTATGGGTGATAAGCTGTTGTAAAGAAACTAGATGTTCTTAAGATTCTTCTAACTTTCTGAACCATTTTACCCATAATGCTGAAAATTGGTCAGTTAATAACTTTTTGCCGGTCTGAATAGGGTAACGACAACGACTGATTTACTCCACAAACTCTGATGATACTTTTCGCACTCCCCTCAGCCCTTTCTAGTTCAGTCTCTTGCTGCCCTTTACCCTTTCACCATCCACTACCCCGCTGTTATCCATAACCTATTACTCATCCATCTCCCTTTTGCCACCTGATGCCCTCGCTTCCTTCCTGCCCTGCAGCGCTGTATAGTCCTTGTGGCTTAGCGCTTCTTTTTTTATTATAATAATAATGAATAAGGTAACAAATCTTCAAAGAATGCCTCTAAAACAAGTCTGTTTATATACTGACTCGAGTCCTGGAGGTGGAAAATACAACGCCTGCACTTTAAAGGAAGGGTTTGAGATACTGGCTGTTTGGAGTGACATCTGACTGTTGTATCTGAGTGCCTCTGCAAAGACAGTGATTATGTGTGAATAGAGGTGAAAGCGTTTCTTTGTTGGGTTACCCTGCCTCGGAGGGAGACGGCACATGTGTTGAAAAAAAATTATGTATGTATTGATGTAGACATGCACACACAGTGTTCTCTGCTGAATTTGCAAAATGAAAATTTATTTTTGCCATTAATCAGTGGAAATCAATATGAACATAATGCAAAATTATATTTCATTGATTTTAAGTAATATTAAATTTTTTTTAACTGATCTATAATATACATAGCAGAATTTACCTAAAAAAATTATGCTAATTTAAGTTAGGTCAGATGAGGTTTCTAAGTTAAATTTGGCCCAAAAATAGAACGTTTTATATCAAGGACAAAATACAGTGGACTCCCGGTTTATGATCACCTCCCAATGCGACCAATTATGTAAGTGTATTTATGTAGTTGCGTTTGTACGTGTATGTTTGGGGGTCTGAAATGGACTAATCTAATTCACAATATTCCTTATGAAAACAAATTCGTTCAGTACTGGCACCTGAACATACTTCTGGAATGAAATAATATCGTAAACCGGGGGTCCACTGTATATCTGAATCAGTAAAAAATTTTGGCTGGGAAAGTTCAAATTTTAAAGGAGTTCAGCTTATTTGGCAAGTTGTGTTTGTTAGGTACGATGTGTATATTTTTTTTTCAACACATCGGTTGTCTCCCACCGAGGTAGGGTGACCCAAAAAGAAAATACTTTCATCATCATTCAACACTTTCACCTCATACATAATCACTGTCTTGGCAGAGACTCTCAGATACGACAGTTTAGAAGTCCCTCCAAACTGCCAATATCCCAAACCCCTCCTTTAAAGTGCAGGCATTGTACTGCACATTTTCAGGACTCAAGTCCGGCTAACTGATTTCCCTGAAACCCTTCACAAAATATTACCCTACTCACACTCCAACAGCTCGTCAGGTCCCAAAAGCCATTCGTCTCCATTCACTCCTATCTAACATGTTCACACACGCTTGCTGAAGTCCAAACCCCTCGCCCACAACACCACCTTTTCCCCCTCCCTCCAACCTTTTTGAGGACAACCCCTACCCGCCTTCCTTCCCCTACAGATTTATATGCTCTCCATGTCATTCTACCTTGATCCATTCTCTCTAAATGACCAAACCACCTCAACGAACCCTCTTCAGCCCTCTGACTAATACTTTTATAAACTCCACACCTCCTAATTTCCACACTCCGAATTTTCTGCATAATATTTACACCACACATTGCCCTTAGACAGGACATCTCCACTGCCTCCAACCGCCTCCTCGCTGCAGCATTGACAACCCAAGCTCCACACCCATATAAGAATGTTGGTACTACTATATTTTCATACATTCCCTTCTTTGCCTCCATAGATAACATTTTTTGCCTCCACATATACCTCAATGCACCACTCACCTTTTTTACTTCATCAGTTCTATGATTAACCTCATCCTTCATAAATCCATCCGCAGACACGTTAACTCCCAAATATCTGAAAACATTCACTTCTTCCATACTCCTCCTCCCAAATTTGGTATCCAATTTTTCTTTATGTAAATCATTTGATACTCTCATCACCTTACTCTTGTCTATGTTCACTTTCAACTTTCTACCTTTACACACACACCCAAATTCGTCCACTAACCTTAGCAATTTTTCTTTAGAATCTCCCATAAGCACAGTATCATCAGCAAAAAGTAACTGTGTCACTTCCCATTTTGTATTTAATTCCCCATAATTTAATCCCACCCCTCTCCTGAACACCCTAGCATTTACTTCTTTTACAGTCCCATCTATAAATATATTAAACAACCATGGTGACATTACTCATCCCTGTCTAAGACCTACTTTTACCGGGAAGTAGTCTCCCTCTCTTCTACACACCCTAACCTGAGCCTCACTATCCTCATAAAAACTCTTTACAGCATTTAGTAACTTACCACCTATTCCATATACTTGCAAAATCTGCCACATTACTTCCCTATCCACTCTATCATAAATGCAATAAAAACTTCCCTAACTTTATCTAAATACTGCTCACATATATGCTTCAATGTAAACACTTTATCTACACATCCCCTACCCACTCAAAAACCTCCTTGCTCATCTGCAATCCTACATTCTGTCTTACCTCTAATTCTTTCAATAATAACCCTACCGTACACTTTTCCTATTATACTCAGTAAACTTATTCCTTTATAATTTTTACAATCTCTTTTGTCCCCCTTCCCTTTATATAAAGGGACTATACACGCTCTCTGCCAATCCCTAGGTACCTTCCCCTCTTTCATACATTTATTAAACAAAAATACCAACCACTCCACCACTATTTCCCCCCCCCCCTGCTTTAACATTTCTGTCATGATCCCATCACTTCCAGCTGCTTTACCCCCTTTCATTCTACGTAATGCCTCATGCACCTCCCCCACACTCACATCCTGCTCTTCTTCACTCCTAAAAGATGGTATACCTCCCTGGCCAGTGCATGAAATTACTGCCTCCCTTTCTTTGTTGACATTTAAAAGTTCCTCAAAATATTCTCACCATCTACCCAATACCTCCATCTCCCCATCTACTAACTCCCCTACTCTGTTTTTAACTGACAAATCCATTCGTTCCCTAGGCTTTCTTAACTTGTTTAACTCCAAAATTTTTTCTTATTTTCATTAAAATTTCTTTACGGTGCCTCTCCCACTCTATCATCTGCTCTCCTTTTGCACTCTCTCACCACTCTCTTCACCTTTCTTTCACTCTCCATATACTCTACTCTTCTTATAACACTTCTGCTTTGTAAAAACATCTCATAAGCTACCTTTTTCTCTTTTATCACACCCTTTACTTCATCATTCCACCAATCACTCCTCTTTCCTCATGCACCCACCCTCCTATAACCACAAACCTCTGGCCACATTCTAATACTGCATTCTTAAAACTATTCCAACCCTCTTCAAACCCCCCACTACATGTACTTGCACTAGCCGACCTTTCTGCCAACAGTTGCTTATATTTCACCCGAACTTCCTCCTCCCTTAGTTTATGCACTTTCACCTCCCTCTTGTTGTTGCCATTTTCCTCTTGTCCCATCTACCTCTTACTCTAACTGTAACTACAACTAAATAATGATCCTATATATCAGTTGCCCCTTTATAAACGTGTACATCCTGGAGCCTACCCATCAACCTTTTATCCACCAATACATAATCTAACAAACTACTTTCATTATGTGCTCTATCATACCTTGTATATTTATCCTCTTTTTCTTAAAATATGTATTACTTATTACCAAACCTCTTTCTACACACAGCTAAATTAAAGGCTCCCCATTTTCATTTACTGCTGGCGCCCCAAATTTACCTACTATTCCCTCCACAACATTTTTACCCACTTGTTTCACTTAAAGCCAGGACATCCAGCTTCTTCTCATTAATAACATCCACAATCATCTCTTTCTTATCATTCGTACAATATCCACGCACATTCAGACATCCCACTTTGACAATTTACTTATTCTTTTTAGTAATTACAGGAAAAGGGGTTACTAGCCCATTGTTCCCGGCATTTCAGTTGACTTTTACAACACGCATGGCTTACGGAGGAAAGATTCTTATTCCACTTCCCCATGGATATAAAAGGAAAAGTAATAAGAACAAGAACTAGTAAGATAAAATCAAAGAAAACTCTGATGAGTGTGTGTAAATGTGTACATGTATGTGTAGTGTGACCTAAGTGTAAGTAGAATTAGCAAGACGTACCTGTAATCTTGCATATTTCTGAGACAGACAAAAGACACCAGCAATCCTACCATCACGTAAACCCCTCAAGGAAGGTTCCTTGATGTTGGTGAGGGGCTCTTGATTTAGGGAATTGGATCTGAGCTCCAGTTCCCCGAATTAAGCCTGAATGCCTTCCACATCCCCCCCCAGGCGCTGAATAATCCTCCGGGTTTAGCGCTTCCCCCTTGATTATAATAATAATAATAATAACTATCACGTAAAACAATTACAGGCTTTCGTTTTACACTCACTTGGCAGAACGGTAGTACCTCCCTGGGGTGGTTGCTGTCTACCATCCTACTACCTACATATATACATACATATATATATATATATATATATATATATATATATATATATATATATATATATATATATATATATATATATATATATATATATATATATATATATATATATATTGTCGTGCGAAATAGATAAAGCTTGCGATTTTTACTTAAATAGAAACACTCTTTTTGCCGAATAAGGCAAGTAAAAAATTTGTGTAATTTCGCAAAAGTCATTCTGAACCTAAAGAAAAAAAATATTTCATTGTGTTTGTTTATTATTAAATTATATCTCATGTAAACTTATCTAAAATATATTTAGTTGGATTAGGCTAAATTAAATTGCGTTTGTTGTAGTAAGGTTAGGTGTTTTCTAAGGTTCTTTTGGTACAAAATTATTAATTTTTGCGTTAACTTAAATGAAAAAAAAATATATCTTGAAACGTATAAGAGAAAATTTTTAGAAAGGATATAATTATAAATAAGTTCTTGCTAACATTGTATCAATCGCATCTGCTAGAAAAATGACAGGATGGATAATGAGAACCTTCAAAACTAGGGAGGCCAAGCCCATGATGACACTCTTCAGGTCACTTGTTCTATCTAGGCTGGAATATTGCTGCACACTAACAGCACCTTTCAAGGCAGGTGAAATTGCTGACCTAGAAAATGTACAGAAAACCTTCACGGCAAGCATAACGGAGATAAAACACCTCAATTACTGGGAGCGCTTGAGGTTCCTAAACCTGTATTCCCTGGAATGCAGGCAGGAGAGATACATGATTATATACACTTGGAAAATCCTAGAGGGACTAGTACCGAACTTGCACACGAAAATCACTCACTACGAAAGCAAAAGACTTGGCAGACGATGCAACATCCCCCCAATGAAAAGCAGGGGTGTCACTAGCACGTTAAGAGACCATACAATAAGTGTTAGGGGCCCGAGACTGTTTAACTGCCTTCGAGCATACATAAGGGGGATTACCAACAGACCCCTGGCAATCTTCAAGCTGGCATTGGACAAGCACCTAAAGTCGGTTCCTGACCAGCCAGGCTGTGACTCGTACGTTGGTTTGCGTGCAGCCAGCAGTAACAGCCTGGTTGATCAGGCTCTGATCCACCAGGAGGCCTGGTCACAGACCGGGCCGCGGGGGCGTTGACCCCCGGAACTCTCTCCAGGTAAACTCCAGGTAATTGACCAATTTTACCTATTCGGCACCACACACACACAGTGTAGTGAGGAAGTGGAATAGTCTGGCAAGTGATGTAGTAGAGGCATTAATTATACATAGTTTTAAGACGAGGTATGATAAAGCTCATGAAGCAGGGAGAGGGAGGACCTAGTAGCGGTCAGTGAAGAGGCGGGGCCAGGAGCTGAGTCCCGATCCTTGCAACCACAATTAGGTGAGTACAGATACACACAGGAGCTATGAATCGACCCTTGCAACCACAAATAGGTGAGTACACACATATTGTGTACGTCAGGCCCATACTGGAGTATGCAGCACCAGTTTGGAACCCACACCTGGTCAAACACGTCAAGTAATTAGAGAAAGTGCAAAGGTTTGCAACAAGACTGGTTCCAGAGCTAAGGGTATTGTCCTACGAAGAAAGGTTAAGGGAACTCAGTCTGACGACACTGGAGGACAGGAGGGTCAGGGGAGACATGATAACGACATATAAAATACTGCGCGGAATAGACAAGGTGGACAGAGACAGGATGTTCCAGGGAGAGGACACAGAAACAAGAGGTCACAATTGGAAGCTGAAGACTTACATGAGTCAAAGGGATGTTAGGAAGTAGAATAGTGTGGCAAGTGATGTAATGGAGGCAGGAACCATACATAGTTTTAAGAAGAGGTATGATAAAGGTCATGGAGCAGGGAGAGGGAGGACCTAGTAACGGTCAGTGAAGAGGCGGGGCGAGGAGCTGAGTCTCGACCCCTGCAACCACAATTAGGTGAGTACACACACATATACGTATATATATATATATATATATATATATATATATATATATATATATATATATATATATATATATATATATATATATATATATATATATATATATATATACACTCGTACATATACACACATCAGGGCCACAACTTGGAAGGGGTGTTAGATGAGGCCAGGGGAAGGTTATCACTTTTGTACATGAAGTTGATTCAGACTTTATTCACTGGTATCATTTTTTTGTTCTTTAGTTACGTATGCATTAAAAATTAACAAACGTAAGTATAAACAATTTTTAAGTGAAGACGGTACCTGCAAAGCATCAAGATTAAATGAGATTATTTCAAATTTTAGCATAATCGCGGTAAAGGGTTAATGCTTTAAATTACTATATAAAGAAAAACAGATATATAATTATACTAAACATCACATAGAAGAGATATATGGTATATAATATTTTTTTTTCCTTTAGGCCGAATGCCGGTACCCTTAAATCAAGTGTCATCTGTAATGGCTAAATTAATACACCTGTAGTCTGCGCTGTTTTCTTTGTTCTGAGACCCTTAAGGGTTTAGCGCTTCGTAATGATTATAATTCTTTATTCTGAAAATTTGCTTGGAAACGTGTCATTCGAATTATTCGTGCACCGAAATTTGAAGACAAAAAAAAAATGCAAGTTTTGGTCTCCGGTGAGAGGACTCCATGACGTGTTGGATGATCAGTGTGACTTAATTAAGTGGTGAAGATGTGCACTACTTTGTTGCAGTGCAACACATGAATGTTGATCTTGCAAGTGCAACATTGTCAAACATGAGGTTTGTTTCTGATCAACAAAACCTGAGAAGGTTTGTTTATGGTTAAGCATTTTTTTTTTTTGTAGGACTGATATTGGCCCTTTATGTATGTCATTTTCTTTGGCAGAATTAAAGCGCTGTATAGCCCTTGTGGCTTAGCGCTTCTTTTTGATTATAATAATAATAATTTGGCAGAATTACGAAAGACTTTGTTACTTATCCTCCTCAGGATTTGGGATTTAACATGTTTTTTAATAACAATTTATTTTTTTTAGATTGTATTCTACACTGTGCTGTGTACATCAACTATATAAAATAAATGTGAAATATGAAGTGATTAATATTTCTTTTTAGTGGTGTAACAGTTTTCACTGGGGTCCAACAAATTACTACTACTACTATCATATTCCTTGAAGAGGTAAACCCGTGTGGTTATTCCGGGGGGGTCTAGCAAAAATACCTCTGTAATATTTTGGCTACCGCCCACAGGATGGTTATGAGGTGCATAATAAACATATTAAACCAACTGACCTGCGTAATTCTGTTATATGTGCTGCTGCTCAATGTTTCCTGTTTGGAAGATAGTAAGTAGGGCAGTGAGGAGCAAGGTTAAGTGAACGGGGAAGTAGAGTTCTCCACCATGGTTGTCTGTTGTTGTTGCTAGCTTATGGTGTTGATGGTAGGGTGTGTGTTGCATGCTCTACACTGTCTTACTAACCCACTACCATCCTCTAGTTAATTGCCTTGTTTGTTTTACGGTCATGTACTGCACATGAATCATTAAGGATGCATTCAATCTCAAAAATGAAGGTAAAAGTAATCTTTTAGTGTGTATACACTGAAAGATGTAAGCATCTCAGTGTGTATACACTTGACAGCAAGTATTATGAAGACGAGGCTGACACTACACAACCTTCATCTTCCTGATTATACTTGGCGGCTTGGTGTTTAGCTGATGGATAAGACAAAGTGCAACACCTACTTATTTTTATTGCCGAAACATATCGCCCGCAGAGCAGGCTTCTTCAATCATAATATAGAACATATCACAAGACAGTAAAACAAGTCATTTTGATAACCAAGTTTCTAGCATGTCTCTTATTCAACTTATCAGTACTGTATACCATCTATATGACAGTTTGATCTTTTAAAAATCTGTCGACTACACGAGGGTCATTAAATCTGGATATCACTTGGACACCACTAGCCAAGGATAATACATTCCCTAAAATAGGGATTAAAGTAAACTGTATATATGCTGAGATACACACACCTCTTAGTGTATATGCTTTGATCACACTTGTTCCCTTTTGCTAGTGGCATGAGACGTTCAGGGCAACTTTGTTCTTGGGACGTGTTTAAAATTTACCATCTTTCCAAGAACGTCTTTGAAGCCCTCGCACGAGAAAATAACATTAAAGTGGCCATAGCAACTAGTACATCTATCAGAGATCTCACCAGGACCAAGTTGGAGAAAATTGAGCCAGTGACAAGGTATACGTCGATAAAGCAACTTAAAAGCTAGGAACACATTTAAAATACAAGCACATGTACGCATACAGATGTGATACCTTGAATAATGCCTGTGTACAATATTGGAAGATCACTAACCACTTTGAGATAAAATGATATCCGTTTAGTTATTAAGGAACGAAACACCCACAGAGGAAAATACCTCGAAGCATTTCAGACACAATTACACAGAATAAGGACAGCTTCATCATTTAAAGCAACAAAAAAATCATTGGCTGCCTCCCATCAAAGTAGGGCGACCCCAAAAAAGGAAACATTCATCACCATTTATTCAATAGTTGTTTTGTCAGAAGTGCACAGACATCACAATTTATCCTCCGAACGGCCACATCCTCACCCCTCTAGAGGGCAAGCACCGTACTTAAGTAAGTACTTCCCACTTCCAGGACCCAACTTCGGCTAACTGGTTTTCCCTAACTCTTGACTTCCATCTAACACGCTCACACAAGCCTACTGGGTGCTCAAGCTTCTCGCACTCAAAACCTTCTTTATCCCCTCTCCCTCACCCTTCCTGGGACGACCCCTACTCCGTATTTATTTTCATGAGTCCACTGCAAATTTATATACCTCTTGGTTAGCTTATTCTGCTCTGTCCTCTCTAAATGTCCCTCACTGGCCCACTGAATTATACCTATGATACCACTCACACTTTTCTAATTTCCACTCTCCAAATTCTCTGCATAATATTCACACCACACTTTATTCTCAAACATGACATCTGTCACTAGCCTCCTCACTATAACTTTTAAAGCTAACGTCTTACACCCATATAAAAATGTTGGTACCACTATGGTACATATCCCTTCTTGCTTCCATAGATAAACTTATCTTTTTCTACAGACGTCTCAACACGACTACCCTATTCTCTACGTCAGTTCTGTGGTTCACTCTAGTAATTTTTTTTTTATTATTAACACACTGGCCGATTCCCACCAAGGCAGGGTGGCCCGAAAAAAGAAAAACTTTCACCATCATTCACTCCATCACTGTCTTGCCAGAAGGGTGCTTTACACTACAGTTTTTAAACTGCAACATTAACATCCCTCCTTCAGAGTGCAGGCACTGTACTTCCCATCTCCAGGACTCAAGTCCGGCCTGCCGGTTTCCCTGAATCCCTTCATAAATGTTACTTTGCTCACACTCCAACAGCACGCCAAGTATTAAAAACCATTTGTCTACATTCACTCCTATCAAACACGCTCACGCATGCCCGTTGGAAGTCCAAGCCCCTCGCACACAAAACCTCCTTTACCCCCTCCCTCCAACCTTTCCTAGGCCGACCGCTACCCCGCCTTCCTTCCACTACAGACTGATACACTCTTGAAGTCATTCTGTTTTGCTCCATTCTCTCTACATGTCCGAACCACCTCAACAACCCTTCCTCAGCCCTCTGGACAACAGTTTTGGTAATCCCGCACCTCCTCCTAACTTCCAAACTACGAATTCTCTGCATTATATTCACACCACACATTGCCCTCAGACATGACATCTCCACTGCCTCCAGCCTTCTCCTCGCTGCAACATTCATCACCCATGCTTCACACCCATATAAGAGCGTTGGTAAAACTATACTCTCATACATTCCCCTCTTTGCCTCCAAGGACAGACTCCTAAGTGCACCACTCACTCTTTTCCCCTCATCAATTCTATGATTCACCTCATCTTTCATAGACCCATCCGCTGACACGTCCACTCCCAAATATCTGAATACATTCGCCACCTCCATACTCTCTCCCTCCAATCTGATATCCAATCTTTCATCACCTAATTTTTTTGTTATCCTCATAGCCTTACTCTTTCCTGTATTCACTTTTAATTTTCTTCTTTTGCATACCCTACCAAATTCATCCACCAACCTCTGCAACTTCTCTTCAGAATCTCCCAAGAGCACAGTGTCATCAGCAAAGAGTAACTGTGGCAACTCCCACTTTATGTGTGATTCTTTATCTTTTAACTCCACGCCTCTTGCCAAGACCCTCGCATTTACTTCTCTTACAACCCCATCTATAAATATATTAAACAACCACGGTGACATCACACATCCTTGTCTCTAAGGCCTACTTTTACTGGGAAATAATCTCCCTCTTTCCTACATACTCTAACTTGAGCCTCACTATCCTCGTAAAAACTCTTCACTGTTTTTAGTAACCTACCTCCTACACCATACACCTGCAACATCTGCCACATTGCCCCCCTATCCACCCTATCATACGCCTTTTCCAAATCCATAAATGCCACAAAAACCTCTTTAGTCTTATCTAAATACTGTTCACTTATATGTTTCACTGTAAACACCTGGTCCACACACCCCCTACCTTTCCTAAAGCCTCCTAGTTCATCTGCTATCCCATTTTCCGTCTTACTCTTAATTCTTTCATAAGAACATAAGAAAGAAGGAACACTGCAACAGGCCTACTGACCCATGCGGAGCAGGTCCATGTACCCCCCCGGATTAGACCAATGACCCCCCCCCGGATTAGCCCAATGACCCACCCAGTCTGATCATCTCCACTCAAGGATGGAGCACTGCACCAGACCCAGCAGCACAAGCTAGTCAGGTCCAACTCTCAACCACCCATTTCAATAATAACTCTACCATACACTTTACCAGGTATACTCAACAGACTTATCCCCCTGTAATTTTTACACTCTCTTTTGTCCCCTTTGCCTTTATACAAAGGAACTATGCATGCTCTCTGCCAATCCCTACGTACCTTACCCTCTTCCATACATTTATTAAATAATTGCACCAACCACTCCAAAACTATATCCCCACCTGCTTTTAACATTTCTATCTTTATCCCATCAATCCCGGCTGCCTTACCCCCTTTCATTTTACCTACTGCCTCACGAACTTCCCCCACACTCACAACCGTCTCTTCCTCACTCCTACAAGATGTTATTCCTCCTTGCCCTATACACGAAGTCACAGCTTCCCTATCTTCATCAACATTTAACAATTCCTCAAAATATTCCCTCCATCTTCCCAATACCTCTAACTCTCCATTTAATAACTCTCCTCTCCTATTTTTAACTAACAAATCCATTTGTTCTCTAGGCTTCCTTAACTTGTTAATCTCACTCCAAAACTTTTTCTTATTTTCAACAAAATTTGTTGATAACATCAAACCCACTCTCTCATTTGCTCTCTTTTTACATTGCTTCACCACTCTCTTAACCTCTCTCTTTTTCTCCATATACTCTTCCCTCCTTCCATCACTTCTACTTTGTAAAAACTTCTCATATGCTAACTTTTTCTCCCTTACTACTCTCTTTACATCATCATTCCACCAATCGCTCCTCTTCCCTCCCGCACCCACTTTCCTGTAACCACAAACTTCTGCTGAACACTCTAACACTACACTTTTAAACCTACCCCATACCTCTTCGACCCCCATTGCCTATGCTCTCATTAGCCCATTTATCTTCCATTAGCTGTTTATATCTTACCCTAACTGCCTCCTCTTTTAGTTTATAAACCTTCACCTCTCTCTTCCCTGATGCTTCTATTCTCCTTGTATCCCATCTACCTTTTACTCTCAGTGTAGCTACAACTAAAAAGTGATCTGATATATCTGTGGCCCCTTTATAAACATGTACATCCTGAAGTCTACTCAACAGTCTTTTATCTACCAATACATAATCCAACAGACTACTGTCATTTCGCCCTACATCATATCTTGTATACTTATTTATCCTCTTTTTCTTAAAATATGTATTACCTATAACTAAACCCCTTTCTATACAAAGTTCAATCAAAGGGCTCCCAAACTTACCTACCACACCCTCTCTAAAAGTTTCTCCTACTTTAGCATTCAGGTCCCCTACCACAATTACTCTCTCACTTGGTTCAAAGGTTCCTATACATTCACTTAACATCTCCCAAAATTTCTCTCTCTCCTCTACATTCCTCTCTTCTCCAGGTGCATACACGCTTATTATGACCCACTTTTCGCATCCAACCTTTACTTTAATCCACATAATCCTTGAATTTACACATTCATATTTTCTTTTCTCCTTCCATAATTGATCCTTCAACATTACTGCTACCCCTTCCTTAGCTCTAACTCTCTCAGATACTCCACATTTAATCCCATTTATTTCCCCCCACCAAAACTCCCCTACCCCCTTCAGCTTTGTTTCGCTTAGGGCCAGGACATCCAACTTCTTTTCATTCATAACATCAGCAATCATCTATTTCTTGTCATCCGCACTACATCCACGCACATTCAAGCATCCCAGTTTTATAAAGTTTTTCTTCTTCTCTTTTTTAGTAAATGTCTACAGGAGAAGGGGTTACTAGCCCATCGCTCCCGGCATTTTAGTCGCCTCATACGACACGCATGGCTTACGGAGGAAAGATTCTTTTCCACTTCCCCATGGACAATAGAAGAAATAAAGAAGAACAAGAGCTATACAGAAAAAGGAGAAAAACCTAGATGTATATATATATATATATATATATATATATATATATATATATATATATATATATATATATATATATATATATATATATATATATATATATATACATATATATATATATATATATATATATATATATATATATATATATATATATATATATATATATATATATATATATATATATATATATATATATATATATATATATATATATATATATATATATATATATATATATATATATATATATATATATATATATATATATATATATATATATATATATATGCATGTGCGTGTCTGTGAAGTGTGACCAAAGTGTAAGTAGGAGTAGCAAGATATCCCTGTTATCTAGCGTGTATTTGAGACAGAAAAAGACACCAGCAATCCTACCACCATGCAAAACAGTTACAGGTTTCTGTTTCACAGTCATCTGGCAGGACGGTAGTACTTCCCTGAGTGGTTGCTGTCTACCAGCCTACTACCTAGTAATAATAATAATATAATATCTTTATTTAGTACAAGTACATGTACATGGTATACAGGCCTAGCTGACATTTCGGGCAAATTAGGTCAGTTTTATCCTAGGATGTGACCCACACCAGTCGACTAACACCCAGGTACCCATTTTAAACTGATGGGTGAACAGGAACAGGGACAGCAGGTGTCTTATGGAAACACGTCCCTAATGTTTTTCAGCCGTACCGGAGGAGATTCAAACTCCAGACCTCAGTGTGTGAGCTGAGTGCGCTAGCGATGGAGCTACAGGACACCGATTTCCACTTGTCTCTAAGACCCATCTGCCGATATATCCACTCCCAAATACATAAATACTTTAATTTCCTTTCTTACACTTTCCTTCTAATCTGATTTCCAATCTTTCGTTGTTTAGGCTTTTTTGTTCTGTATGACCCTCGTGGGTTTAGCGCTTCGTTATGATTAATTGGGCTTTTTATTACTCATCAACTTGCTATTTTACATGTTCGCTTAATTTCTGTCATTTACATACCCTCCCAAATAAATCCGCCAACTTTTGAGCTTCTATCCAGAATCTCTCATAAGAACTGTCTCATCTTCGAAACACAGCTGCGACACCTGCAACTATCATATTTATTATTTTCTAATTTCACACCTGTCCCCAGCACCCTTCATTCACTTCTTTCACAACCTTATCTGTAAATAAATATTATTTAATAACCACTGTGGCATCATACATCCACCGTATTATGTGCCTTTTTGAAAATCAATAAATGCGACAAACCGTTCCTTACCCTTATCAAACATTGTTCACTTATATGCTAAGCACTTATATAAGCACTCACTTGGTCTGCACATTCGCTACCCTTCTCAAATCCTCTTTGTTCCTCTGCATTCTTACTGTATGGCTTACCCGCACTTCTTTCAATAATATTCTCTGGAATATTAGTACTAATCCTCCTTGAAACCACAAACCCCGCCGTTACCAGAAACAAGAAGTCTTCTGCTTCTACTACTAGCTTGAGCCAGTAGACTTACTGCTGTGCTTGTGGTGTTACTCCCTGTACCTCACCATATTCCTTTCATATAGCCTCCGTGTCTTTGTTCGTGTTGCCTTCATAAAGGTCCTGAAGAGCGAAACAACCGTAATCGATGTTACATTAGTGGCTCTTGTGTCTTTTTTTATTTAGCACGTTGTCGGTAATTTTAATAATAATATTTATTCACAAAATGAAAGTTATATAACCTTTGAAAGCATTAAAATTTAAGTATTTCTATTATGATACTCCTTTATCAAACCTAAAGGTAAGAGAAAGACCTAAGGTATGGTAAAAATAGTTAAGACACAGCAGTACAGTCCAAGGGCTTACGTTATCCATGATACTCATTGTTGAAGATAACAACAGAGAGGTCAGGATGACCTCATTTATATTTAGAATATGTTGTGACAAACATGTGATGAGCCCTTAACAAGGTCAGCAGTCTCTTGCAGATTTAATTTCGCAGATGCTACTCTATAATTGTTATTGATGTGTATGTAGATAATATTGCTGAGTGCATAAGTTCTATTGCAAGCTGTGTTTCCCCCAGGTGTACTAGGTAGATATGTAGCAAATAGTAAAGTGCTGACGTGACGGGTAGCTATTAGTCACTGCGTTCGTCTATGACCCCATTAGTTCCTTAGCTTCCTCGGTGGAGTCTTGTCACGGTCAGCGACATGACCTTCCGGTAGTCCCAAGGTTGCATCCTCGGAACTCGGAAGCAGAAGACCTAACGTTGAAGGCTCAGGACTCTTGCTGGTGATGTAGAGGCTGGTGAGAGATCACTTGTGCTCCTGCTTCTGCTGGTACTGGTGCTCCTCCTGCAGCTGGTGGTAGTCGAAGTAAAGTGTGTCCCAGCACTGGTAAGTGTTGAACGTGTATTCCAAGCATTTCTATAAAATCTCTTAGACATTTATGTGTAGCCATTGAAGTTTAAACGGTAGTAACATCAACATAAAGCGTCAAATCTAGTTTATTGATATTTCTTACTTATATGGGAATATTTTAGATGTCATACGATCTCTAATTTATCAAATGACGAAAAAATATGAATAGTAAAGCGATACAAGTGTTGTTAAGAAAATAGACATTACTGAACAAACTTTTATTGGGACACTGTTTCTCTATGTGTGTGAAGCTCAACACAGAGCGACACGTTAACCCAATAACAGCATGTTCTGTAACGTGTCTTTTATTATTAGCAGTGCACTATTTCGATACATCTATTGTCTACAGTCCTGGAGGGATTGATACCAAACTTGCACACGAAAATCACTCCCTATGAAAGCAAAAGACTCGGCAGGAGATGCAACATTTCCCCAAATGAAAAGCAGGGGCGCCACGAGTACATTGAGAGACAACACAATAAGTGTCCGGGGTCCAAGACTGTTCAACTGCCTCCCAGCATACATAAGGGGGATTACCAATAGACCCCTGGCTGTCTTTAAGAAGGCACTGGGCAGGCACCCAGTCAGTACCTGATTAACCGGGCTGTGGTTCGTACGTCAGCTTGCGTGCGGCCAGTAGTAACAGCCTGGTTGATCAGACCCTAATCCATCGTGAGGCCTGGTCTCAGACCGAGCCGCGGGGGCGTTGACCCCCGAAACCCTCTCCAGGTAAACCATCAGCGGGTACTTGTCTTCAGTGTTCCCTGATTAATTGTCAGGAGCAGCTGGTTGTGTTCCTCTAATCACTGTATGACCCCCTAGAGTCATACAGTGATTAGAGGAATGGAAGTCAATCAGGTTCAAGCCAAGAAACTGAAGGGCAGGTTAAATTTTTTAGATCAAGAGCTCCTCACCTATGTCAAGCAACCTCCCATGACAAAAGAGGATGAAGTCATTGAGCACGGGCCTGTATGCTTACTACAGTGCTCAGGGTTTTTTCTATTGCCAGTAGGCCTACTTTATTGCTTTTTCTTGCGCATCTGACTTGTGTACATATATACAAACTTTCTTCCAAATAATTTAGCATCGCCTGAAAGATCTATAGTCTGGACTAAGAAAAGTTAGCAGTGATCATCAACTGGGACCCTAAACTTACTTAGAGCTTCCATTCCATATACCTAGTCACAGTGCAGCTCAACTCCGACTGTTGGTGTAACATGAAAAACTGTAATAAACAGTTATAACTGTGATCTATTAAAAAGCTAGAACTATTTATTACAGTTTTCGATTACAAAGACAACAGTTGGGTTGAAGAGCTACACTCCGTCTTTGTTATGGGAACGGGAGGTCCAGCGGCCTGAGCTACACTCTGTCTTTGTTATGGGAACGGGAGGTCCAGCGGCCTGAGCTACACTCCATCTTTGTTATGGGAACGGGAGGTCCAGCAGCCTGAGCTACACTCCGTCTTTGTTATGGGAACGGGAGGTCCAGCGGCCTGAGCTACACTCCGTCTTTGTTATGGGAACGGGAGGTCCAGCGGCCTGAGCTACACTCCGTCTTTGTTATGGGAACGGGAGGTCCAGCGGCCTGAGCTACACTCCGTCTTTGTTATGGGAACGGGAGGTCCATCGGACTCTGCTTACATTTCCTGGTTCAGTATGTGACGAGCCGCCTGAACCCTTCTTATTGAAGTTTCGAGCCTCATAGTTAAAGAACCTTTCCTGTCATATTTCTTAATCTTGGACGTTGTATAACCCTTGTGGTTTAGCGTTTCTTCTTTTATTATAATAATAATAATCTTGGCACAATTTTTTCAGTTTTCTGTCTGCCAGTTTACTTTCTTATGTAAGGTATTCGAGGCGGTAGACCAAGATAAAAAATACTATATTGTGTAAATAGACTTCAGTAAGATCTTTGATAAAGTTCCACATTAAATTTAGTTGATTAAGAAAGTAGTGGTACATGGAATAGGAGAAATCATCTCTGGGGTCCAGGCATGGCTGACCTATAGACAATAGCGTTTGTATTAATGAGGAGAGATCGTAATGGGAACCAGTTATGAGTGTTGTGCCACAGATGTCTGTGTTGAACCCTTATTCACATTGATGAGGGAATAAATAGTGACGTAAGAAACTTTGCCGATGCTAATAAAATAGTCCATCAAATAATTTGTGATGAGGACACTAGAAGATCACAAAATGACCTGGATAAGTTGATGTTGTGGTCGGAGAAGTGGAAGATTTAGTTTAGTGCAGACAACTGTAAGGTTCTAGTCATAAGCAAAGGAAATAATTATGGAACTTATAAGTTAAACAGTGTAAATGTTCTTGCAGTGCGTGTGTACTCACCTATATATAGTTGCAGGGGTCGATTCATAGCTCCTGGCCCCGCCTCGTCGCTAGTCACTACTAGGTCCACTCGTATCTCTTATCGCATCTTTTCTTAAAGCAATGTATGGATCCTGCCTCCATTACTTCACTCTCCATATTGTTCCACTTCCTGACAGCTCTAAGGCTGAAGAAATATTTCCTAACATCCCTGTGACTCGTCTGAGTTTTGGATTTCCAGTTGTGTCCCCTTGTTCCTGTGTCCCGTCTCTGAAACATTCTGGCCCTTGTCTACCTTGTCAATTCCTATCAGTATTTTATACGTCGTTATCATGTCCCCTCTATTCCACCTGTCCTCCAGTGTCATCATGTGTGTGTGTGTGTAGTTATAGACATGTTACTGATTAGTAAATTATGTGTAATGTTGCTGGATCCTGGTTGGAGAACGGACCTCATAGCCTCTTTATTTTTCTCATTCATTTTCATCCTTTTACCCTCTCTCCCTCTCCTCTTCCTCCTTCTCTCTCATTATACCCTTCCCTTGCTTCCTCTTTCCTCCATCCTCTTTGTCTATATTCTCCCTTCCCCCCACTCTCTTTCTTGGCACTTAGTCACTTTATCCACCCTCTTTCTACTGCAGTCGTATAAACAATGAAGTTATATAAACAGTGCATTTATATAAACAGTGCAGCCGTATAAGCAATGCAATCATATGCACAGTGCTTCTATTAACACAGCGCGTCGCCAGTGTCCTGGGCGCAACACAAACCTGACCTACCCTACACATACACAAGGAAAATTAACCAGAGAATAAACGTTACTTCTTCCAATTTGCTTCTTTCTTCCTCTCCTCCCACATGTTCGGGGCATCACATGTGCTTCTTTTTTTTTTCTTTCATCGTACCCTCGCTCTAAATACATAAACAGCGGAGTCACAACAAGCGTCTCTGTGACGGACCAACATCGTCTGGTATTTGACCTAGATGAGTGTAACTAATGCTGTGACTGGGGGTGTTGCTGTGCTCAGCAAGGAGTGGTGGCGGAAGACTGAATCTTCATCACTCCGAAAGCTGAATGACCCACACGAGCTTAGCGTTTTACATAAATCTAATATAATTGGATCTCGGTGGCCCTACCTACCTGGAGGGTATTCCGGGGATCAACGCCCCTGCGGCCCTGTCCATGACCAGGCCTCCCGGTGGATCAGGGCCCGATCAACGAGGCTGTTACTGCTGGCCGCACGCAATCCAACGTATGAACCACAGCCCGGCTGATCCGGCAGTCTTTAGTCCTGACACAGCCCACTGTTTTAGAAGTAGTAGTAGTATTGTACTATTTCGGTCTAAGCTGTACGTCGGCTTTGAACTTAGCTGTACCGAACCAGCCTCGATGGAGCCTGGGCAGTGGCCCTGACGTGGCATACTGTATAAACGACATAGCTGTACCGAACCAGCCTCGGTAGAGCCTGGGTAGTGGCCCTGATGTGATTCACTATGAGTGGTGTAGCTGTACTGAACCAGCCTCGGCGGAGCCTGGGTAGTGGCACTGACGTGGCCCACTATTTACAAACACTCTCTTATCCTTGCTAGATCCTGGCAGCCTGCTGTTAGTAGGTGTGTTACTATACAGGACGACATTTCAGTCCGTCCTGGACCATGTGAAGACTGATCCAACACTTACCAAAACGTCGTCATAATGTTCCTCTTCTTGGTGCGGGCCTTTGGTGAATTGCTCTAGCCACGGTATTATCACTATTCTGTCTCATATAAGATTTGTGCAAATTTCCCGATTTGCATTATTTAGGCTAGATTGAGTTAGGTTAGTGTCCTCTGTCAATAAAAAAAGTGACCAATTATAACATACCACAACGCCAATAAATGAAATTTGAGATAAAAACGATAACTGGTGATACAGGAACACAAAACGGGGACCTACTCAGCCTAACAGAAGATCTTCAGTGAGATGATCACTTATACTTATTAAACAGTACTCATTTAACTGTCTTGGTAACAGTGAAATAATGTCTGTTATTAAGAGGATAGTCTGTTAGAAGTGGCACTACCCTCGATAGCACAGCCTGTTGTTGGGTATGTTGGTAGATGTGGTACTACCCATGATTATACAGCCTGTTCTTGGGTATGTTGGTACGTGGTAGTACTCATGATAACCTGTTCTTGGGTATGTTGGTACGTGGTACTACCCATGATAGCACAACCTGTTCTTGGGTATGTTGGTACGTGATACTACCTATGATAGCACGGTATGTTGGTACGTGGTACTAACCATGATGCACAGCCTGTTCTTGGGTATATTGGTACATGGTACTACCCATGATAGCACAGCCTGTTCTTGGGTATGTTGGTACATGGTAGTACTCATGATAACCTGTTCTTGGGTATGTTGGTACGTGGTACTACCCATGATAGCACAGCCTGTTCTTGGGTATGTTGGTACATGGTACTACCTATGATAGCACAGCCTGTTCTTGGGTATGTTGGTACGTGATACTACCTATGATAGCACAGTATGTTATTGGGTATGTTGGTACGTGGTACTACCCATGATAGCACAGTCTGCTGTTGGGTGCGTTGGTACGTCGTACTACCCACGATAGCACAGCCTGTTAGGTATGTTGCTAGGTATGGGAGACAAGAGTCGCTTATGTTTCACAGTCTACGGACTTCCCTTCCCAGCTGCGGGAGGAGAGGAGTTACTTACACAAGAGTCCTTGGATTTTAGGTATAAAGACAAGTAATGCAGGGCAAGCCTCTGTTGAGCTTAATTAAGTCTACAGATAGAGAAGCTGAAGGTAGTATAATAAGGTAGTATAATAAGGTAAAAGGACCCCAATGGAAATAAGTCACTCTGTCTGACTTTTTTGGGTTATCCTAGGTTCTCTACACATATGCTGCTATGTATGATAATTCTATGTAACTGTATTGTGTATACCTGAATAAATTTACTTACTTACTTACTAAGGTCAGACCACGTGTGGCGTCTTGGAGGCGGCATAGCTGTGTGCTTCCTTTATTTACCTCATCACCGATAACACAGTGTTGAAAATGGTATAAATACTGACAAGTTGATGAGGAAGACACATGTGTAACAATTAGGTATCTTTATTATTTCGAATACTGTGTAGGCGAAACGTGTCAATAATAAGGATACCCAAACTGTTGCATAAGTGTCGAACTCATCACTAGTAGTACGATCTGATGTTAGGAACAAGTGGCGTCCCGGCACTAGAAAACTTCATCTTCGATGCTAGTCCCTGTTCACCTAGCAGCAAGTAGGTACCTGGGTGTTAGTCGACTGGTGTGGGTTGCATTCTGGGGGCAAAATTAACCTAAGTTGACCGAAATATTCTTCATAACCAGTGGCTTTCTATATAGTATGTCACTGATGTCAGGTATGATCTGTATAAGTTATATCATGTACTTGTAGAAATAAAGATGATGATTATTATTATTATTAGTAGATTATAGTTTTTTGATGGTCTCAGATCCTCATCCACAGGAAGTTACAGCCATCACCTGTATTGCGTGTTTCGTCTGCATTTTGCGTTTCACCTTCAAAGTATAACACAGCTATGTTACCTTCCTCACAGAACAGGATTATCCGTGTCACGTGTGTCTGCATTAGTTTTTCTAGTTCATCTGCTTAACTGATTCTCGTAATCTTGCTAGTTACTTGTATTTCCAACACGTGTGTAAAGGAAGCAAGCTACACTTCATAATGTAAGTGCTGCGAACTCCTCCCAGTTATATTCATGGGGAAACCCTCACCAGCATCAAGGATCCTTGATGCTGGTGAGTGGCTCTTGATCCGGGGAATTAAATCTGTGCTCTAGTTCCTTGAATCGAGGCGTTATATAACTCATAATAATAATAATGAGGAAACGCAAAAGTCGTAAGGGTTATTCAACGGGCGATGAATGTGAGTTAATATTAACGGTTTTGGGGATGCCTGAATGGCAGGGCTGCATCTGCTCTTGTTGCCACCTCCCTAATTAAGAACGATAAGAAATATGTTGAACTAGGCATAAAAATTAACAACTAGGCGTCTACACTGCAAACTGAATTGTTTGCAGTCCTAATGGCGCTAAAGCTAACTTATGACACCTAGCTTGACTCTATCATCATTACTGATTCTGTCATCACTGGAGGCTCTTGACTCATATAATGACTCCAACAACATGCTCATTGGAGAAGCCAGGTGTAGATACTCAAAAATCCGGAACAAAGGAATTAATGTACAATTGCTATGGATCCCATCACACATTGGATTACTCCTTCATGATAAAGGTGGTATGTTAGCCAAGAAGAGTACCCAGAAAGAGAATGTAGAATATAACTTTGGTATATCTGTGTCTAGCATTAGGAATAATATTAGGAGAGAAGCAAATAATGAAAATGATTGTTATAGAAATGCAGTTAGAAGAGTGAGTAGATCTATAACCCACTATGAACGTAGATAAGTATGTTTATGGAGCAACTTGCAATATGAACAGACTGACTGAGGTTGTAGTGGCCAGGCTTAGGCTTGGTTACATGTACTTCTGGCAGTTTCGGAGACACACAGATGATGATCAGATTAAAAGCAAATTATGTGATCAGGCATATGGTCACTGTCTTGAACACCATGTGCTTAATTGTCCACTTATTGAGGAGTACAGAGACAGACAGTATAATAACCTATGTGACATGTCAAGATATCTTATTAATGAAAATAAGATACCAGATATACTAAGCAAATTTCCTAAATTTGCTTGTAACAGATAAGTGAACTGTAGATATGTAGATATAAATCCATATGTACACCTGCTAACCCTTTTGGGACCTAGTTCCTAGGCCTTTTGTGTATCCATATGTTCTTGCTCTACCGTCCACAGGATGGATATGGGGTGCACAATAAACTAGCCACTTCGGTGGCAAAATCTAATCTAAATCTTAATGCCTTCTATCCTCCTGGAGTTTACCTGGAGAGTGTTCCGGGGGTCAACGCCCCCGCGGCCCGGTCTGTGACCAGGCCTCCTGGTGGATCAGAGCCTGATCAACCAGGCTGTTGCTGCTGGCTACACGCAAACCAACGTACGAGCCACAGCCCGGCTGGTCAGGAACCGACTTTAGGTGCTTGTCCAGTGCCAGCTTGAAGACTGCCAGGGGTCTGTTGGTAATCCCCCTTATGTATGCTGGGAGGCAGTTGAACAGTCTCGGGCCCCTGACACTTACTGTATGGTCTCTTAACGTGCTAGTGACACCCCTGCTTTTCATTGGGGGGATGTTGCATCGTCTGCCAAGTCTTTTGCTTTCGTAGTGAGTGATTTTCGTGTGCAAGTTCGGTACTAGTCCCTCTAGGATTTTCCAGGTGTATATAATCATGTATCTCTCCTGCCTGCGTTCCAGGGAATACAGGTTCAGGAACCTCAAGCGCTCCCAGTAATTGAGGTGTTTTATCTCCGTTATGCGTGCCGTGAAGGTTCTCTGTACATTTTCTAGGTCAGCAATTTCACCTGCCTTGAAAGGTGCTGTTAGTGTGCAGCAATAATCCAGCCTAGATAGAACAAGTGACCTGAAGAGTGTCATCATGGGCTTGGCATCCCTAGTTTTGAAGGTTCTCATTATCCATCCTGTCATTTTTCTAGCAGATGCGATTGATACAATGTTATGGTCTTTGAAGGTGAGATCCTCCGACATGATCACTCCCAGGTCTTTGACGTTGGTGTTTCGCTCCTCCCCCCACAGGCGCTGTATAAACGCTACGGGTTTGGTGCTTCTCCACAATAATAATCACGTTTTGGGTGTTTTCCCTCTGCCCCCCGGGTGCACTTTCATGGAATCACCAATGACATTATGATTTCGGGGGTTTTGGGCACTGACGGTTTTTCCCTGGTGCAAGTTTCTTCGAGACACCATTGTAATATTGTACTTCCGGTCATTGTACTTGATGATGATGTTTGAATCCTGAAGTTTAGTTTACGTCACCTTGTAAATGTACGCACGTGTTTGTTGCTTTCTGATGCAGTTTCCTGTTCAAGTCTAACTTTAGCTTCCAGGCCTGCCTCTGTTTATATATATATATATATATATATATATATATATATATATATATATATATATATATATATATATATATATATATATATATATATATATATATATATATATATATATATTTCTTCTTCTTTCAACAAACAGACCTTATCCCACTGAAGCAGGGTGGCCCAAAAAGAAAAACGAAAGTTTCTTTTTCCAACTTTAGTAATGTATACATGAGAAGGGGTTACTAGCTCCTGTGTGAACGAATACAAATGTTTGCAGAAAAGACGTGGGTAGAGGAAACTTTGAGTGGAACATACTTTTACTCTATATAAAGCGAAACGTCGCAGTATGAAGTTTGTTCTTCACCAGCGTTTTATCATCGGTACTGTAATTAGTAAGAATTTGTATCAACATAATGGAAGTTATAAGAGGAAATACGAGCAGTGATGTGTTCAGTCATCACAGAGACTACATTATAAACAGAAACAAACTGTAAAGTCAAACTTTATCGTGTCAATTCGAAACCGATATATTTAAAAGGTAATTTAATTTCACCACGAATGTTTAAGCTCAGGCAGTTGGCATCTTCCGCAAACTATGTACTGAGGTAATGGAGGCCAGACTATACATACCTCACCGGTGCGACGATATAGTCATCTCCTGCATGTTCAAAGTTTTTTGTGTATACTACTGTAATATATTCTATTCCGCTGTGTTGGGAGATAATCGTCGATGTATGTTGATGTACACGTGTTGATGCATATGGGTAACCTGTTGAGTCATCTTTGTTTCTAGCTACCAGTGCTTCTACGTAGTGGCAGTTCCGTCATCCTGGGCTTCAGGCTGTGGTGAGGCTTTGCTGAATAATATGAGTCTCTTCATTTTTTGTATTTTTTTTTCTCTGTGATCTAGGGTAAATGGGATCATGGAGTCTAAGTGAGTCTGCCGATGTAATGCCGCAGATACACTTCCTTTCCATAAATTGTGGCTACAGCTGACAAGTAGTGACAACAACAACAACAAAACAAGAAATTAAAGAACTTTTATAGAAGTACGCGATGTTTCATTCACATGTATTGAACATTCTGAAAGTGAACTTGCAGAAACCTCACTACATGTGAGTGAAACGTTATGTACCTCTATAAAGGTAATGTTTTCTTTTTAACATTTACATTCCATGAGGATAGGGGTGTCAAGGCGAACGTCATGGTTAGTTAGTTTAATATCTTTATTATGCACCCCATACCCATCCTGCGGGCGGTAGTCAAAAGATTACAGAGGTACATAATGGGTCCAGGGACTGGACCTCAAAGTTTTGATAGCTGAACTAGATATAAAGGTAATGAATTCACAAGTTACAAAAGTAATGAATCCTGCAAGTATCGTTACTTACGTTTATAAATGGCTACGATCATAACAAATTATAGAGTAATAAGCAATTCACACTTCCACACCCGGTCACAACTGTAATGAGTTATTGGTGCAAATATTGATTGTTGACACACACACACACACACACACACACACACACACACACACACACACACACACACGTGGTAATGCTTTATTTACAGGGAGCAAAGTCAGGGTATTTCTGCCGATACCAATAGTCAAGAGGGTTGAGGCGAGTGCCGAGGGAAGAATTAAGGGCAGCCAGTACGAAATGCGATTCAAGATGTGCGCTCACTACTATGTAATAAACTCTGTCCAACGCAGTGTTGGTGAGGCCATATTCTAGCCAATGCCTTGTCACAAGGTCTCTTCACCTGAGAATAAATGAATTTAAAGAAGTATCGCCGTAAGCAAGGGTAAATGTGGGTTAAATGGTGACCAGTTTTAATGAAAGACTCTTGTCCTCTCCTTCCTCGGATCAAAACTATAACCTTCCATTCCCCAGGCGCTGTATGTCCCCCTATTAGCTTAGCGTTTATCTTCCTAAATATAATAATATATGACCTACCCTTGGGGTGAGGCGAAGCATGTAACTCTATGGCAGCGGGAAATTTGTTTATGCCCACTGAATAAGTTGGATTATTATTATTATTATTATTATTATAATATTATTATTATAGGTAGTAGGTTGGTAGACAGCAACCACCCAGGGAAGTACTACCGTCCTGCCAGATGACTGTGAAACAAAAACCTGTAACTGTTTTGCATGATGGTAGGATTGCTGGTTTTCTTTTTCTGTCTCATAAACACGCTAAGATAACAGGGATATCTTGCTACTCCTACTTACACTTTGGTCACACTTCACAGACACGCACATGCATATATATATATACATACATCTAGGTTTTCCTCCTTTTTCTAAATAGCTCTTGTTCTTTTTTATTTCTTCTATTGTCCATGGGGAAGTGGAAAAGAATCTTTCCTCCGTAAGCCATGCGTGTCGTATGAGGCGACTAAAATGCCGGGAGCAATGGGCTAGTAACCCCTTCTCCTGTATACAATTACTAAAAAAGAGAAGAAGAAAAACTTTATAAAACTGGGTTGCTTAAATGTGCGTGGATGTAGTGCGGATGACAAGAAACAGATGATTGCTGATGTTATGAATGAAAAGAAGTTGGATGTCCTGGCCCTAAGCGAAACAAAGCTGAAGGGGGTAGGAGAGTTTCAGTGGGGGGAAATAAATGGGATTAAATCTGGAGTATCTGAGAGAGTTAGAGCAAAGGAAGGGGTAGCAGTAATGTTAAATGATCAGTTATGGAAGGAGAAAAGAGAATATGAATGTGTAAATTCAAGAATTATGTGGATTAAAGTAAAGGTTGGATGCGAGAAGTGGGTCATAATAAGCGTGTATGCACCTGGAGAAGAGAGGAATGCAGAGGAGAGAGAGAGATTTTGGGAGATGTTAAGTGAATGTATAGGAGCCTTTGAACCAAGTGAGAGAGTAATTGTGGTAGGGGACTTGAATGCTAAAGTAGGAGAAACTTTTAGAGAGGGTGTGGTAGGTAAGTTTGGGGTGCCAGGTGTAAATGATAATGGGAGCCCTTTGATTGAACTTTGTATAGAAAGGGGTTTAGTTATAGGTAATACATATTTTAAGAAAAAGAGGATAAATAAGTATACACGATATGATGTAGGGCGAAATGACAGTAGTTTGTTGGATTATGTATTGGTAGATAAAAGACTGTTGAGTAGACTTCAGGATGTACATGTTTATAGAGGGGCCACAGATATATCAGATCACTTTCTAGTTGTAGCTACACTGAGAGTAAAAGGTAGATGGGATACAAGGAGAATAGAAGCATCAGGGAAGAGAGAGGTGAAGGTTTATAAACTAAAAGAGGAGGCAGTTAGGGTAAGATATAAACAGCTATTGGAGGATAGATGGGCTAATGAGAGCATAGGCAATGGGGTCGAAGAGGTATGGGGTAGGTTTAAAAATGTAGTGTTAGAGTGTTCAGCAGAAGTTTGTGGTTACAGGAAAGTGGGTGCAGGAGGGAAGAGGAGCGATTGGTGGAATGATGATGTAAAGAGAGTAGTAAGGGAGAAAAAGTTAGCATATGAGAAGTTTTTACAAAGTAGAAGTGATGCAAGGAGGGAAGAGTATATGGAGAAAAAGAGAGAAGTTAAGAGAGTGGTGAAGCAATGTAAAAAGAGAGCAAATGAGAGAGTGGGTGAGATGTTATCAACAAATTTTGTTGAAAATAAGAAAAAGTTTTGGAGTGAGATTAACAAGTTAAGAAAGCCTAGAGAACAAATGGATTTGTCAGTTAAAAATAGGAGAGGAGAGTTATTAAATGGAGAGTTAGAGGTATTGGGAAGATGGAGGGAATATTTTGAGGAATTGTTAAATGTTGATGAAGATAGGGAAGCTGTGATTTCGTGTATAGGGCAAGGAGGAATAACATCTTGTAGGAGTGAGGAAGAGCCAGTTGTGAGTGTGGGGGAAGTTCGTGAGGCAGTAGGTAAAATGAAAGGGGGCAAGGCAGCCGGAATTGATGGGATAAAGATAGAAATGTTAAAAGCAGGTGGGGATATAGTTTTGGAGTGGTTGGTGCAATTATTTAATAAATGTATGGAAGAGGGTAAGGTACCTAGGGATTGGCAGAGAGCATGCATAGTTCCTTTGTATAAAGGCAAAGGGGATAAAAGAGAGTGCAAAAATTATAGGGGGATAAGTCTGTTGAGTGTACCTGGTAAAGTGTATGGTAGAGTTATAATTGAAAGAATTAAGAGTAAGACGGAGAATAGGATAGCAGATGAACAAGGAGGCTTTAGGAAAAGTAGGGGGTGTGTGGACCAGGTGTTTACAGTGAAACATATAAGTGAACAGTATTTAGATAAGGCTAAAGAGGTCTTTGTGGCATTTATGGATTTGGAAAAGGCGTATGACAGGGTGGATAGGGGGGCAATGTGGCAGATGTTGCAAGTGTATGGTGTAGGAGGTAGGTTACTGAAAGCAGTGAAGAGTTTTTACGAGGATAGTGAGGCTCAAGTTAGAGTATGTAGGAAAGAGGGAAATTTTTTCCCAGTAAAAGTAGGCCTTAGACAAGGATGTGTGATGTCACCGTGGTTGTTTAATATATTTATAGATGGGGTTGTAAGAGAAGTAAATGCGAGGGTCTTGGCAAGAGGCGTGGAGTTAAAAGATAAAGAATCACACACAAAGTGGGAGTTGTCACAGCTGCTCTTTGCTGATGACACTGTGCTCTTGGGAGATTCTGAAGAGAAGTTGCAGAGATTGGTGGATGAATTTGGTAGGGTGTGCAAAAGAAGAAAATTAAAGGTGAATACAGGAAAGAGTAAGGTTATGAGGATAACAAAAAGATTAGGTGATGAAAGATTGAATATCAGATTGGAGGGAGAGAGTATGGAGGAGGTGAACGTATTCAGATATTTGGGAGTGGACGTGTCAGCGGATGGGTCTATGAAAGATGAGGTGAATCATAGAATTGATGAGGGAAAAAGAGTGAGTGGTGCACTTAGGAGTCTGTGGAGACAAAGAACTTTGTCCTTGGAGGCAAAGAGGGGAATGTATGAGAGTATAGTTTTACCAACGCTCTTATATGGGTGTGAAGCGTGGGTGATGAATGTTGCAGCGAGGAGAAGGCTGGAGGCAGTGGAGATGTCGTGTCTGAGGGCAATGTGTGGTGTGAATATAATGCAGAGAATTCGTAGTTTGGAAGTTAGGAGGAGGTGTGGGATTACCAAAACTGTTGTCCAGAGGGCTGAGGAAGGGTTGTTGAGGTGGTTCGGACATGTAGAGAGAATGGAGCGAAACAGAATGACTTCAAGAGTGTATCAGTCTGTAGTGGAAGGAAGGCGGGGTAGGGGTCGGCCTAGGAAGGGTTGGAGGGAGGGGGTAAAGGAGGTTTTGTGTGCGAGGGGCTTGGACTTCCAGCAGGCATGTGTGAGCGTGTTTGATAGGAGTGAATGGAGACAAATGGTTTTTAATACTTGACGTGCTGTTGGAGTGTGAGCAAAGTAACATTTATGAAGGGATTCAGGGAAACCGGCAGGCCGGACTTGAGTCCTGGAGATGGGAAGTACAGTGCCTGCACTCTGAAGGAGGGGTGTTAATGTTGCAGTTTAAAAACTGTAGTGTAAAGCACCCTTCTGGCAAGACAGTGATGGAGTGAATGATGGTGAAAGTTTTTCTTTTTCGGGCCACCCTGCCTTGGTGGGAATCGGCCAGTGTGATAATAAAAATAAAAATAATATTATTATTATTATTATTATTATTATTATTATTATTATTATTATTATTATTATTATTACATGGGAAGTTCTAGACCTATAGAGATCATAGAATGAGTTTAATTATTATTCCTACATATATAGGAAGTGTTAAACCAATAGGGATCATAGAGTGCCTGGTTCAGCCCTAGGAAGGGAAGGACTGGTCCAATTCCTTGGATCAAGAGCCACTTACCAACATTAAGGAACCATTTACCTTGAGGGAAGAAATGAATGGAAGAGGGCCCAATATTAGGCCAAAATATACAGCATTCTTCTTGCCTTGTGTTCATTTCTCCCCGTGTGGGTTCAGTCGCATCACTGACCAGTTTTTATTATACTTTACCCCTCATAGGCGGTTCCTTGCTGCTGGTGAGGATCACTTGGTCTGCGGAGTAAGACCTGTGTTTCAATTCCTTTAATAAAGCCTGAATACCTTCCAATCCTCCAGAGCTGTATAGCCCCTGTGGGATTAACCCTCTCCCCATGAATGTAATAACATTCCGCAACTGTATTTAGAATTATGCACATAATAATAATAATAATAATAATAATAATAATAATAATAATAATAATAATAATAATAATAATATCTTTATTTACTACAAGTACATGTACAGGGTATACAGGCCTATCTGACATCAATGACATACTACTATATAGAAAGCCCCTTGTTATGCTGAGCATTTCGGGCACATTAGGCTAGTGTCCCAGGATGCGACCCACACCAATTGACTAACACCCAGGTACCCATTTTACTGATGGGTGAATATAGACAACAGGTGTAAAGAAACATGCCCAATGTTTCTACCCATGACGAAGTCATCTTTCCACAACCTCCACTCCTTCCATAGACTTTAGAAAAAAAATTGTTGTCATGTAGGTATGTTCGTCGCTTCCCTAAACAACCTAAATTCTGTACCTACTTTAGTTTCTAATTTAACCAGGAAAGACGATAAGCTGAAAGCATGGGACTACACCTACCTCCGTTAGGCCGAAGATAGTGAAGGTAGTGCCAACATTTGCAGTAAGACCCAAAAGACCCACCAACACAGGGACTTGATAGTATGATGCAACTTCGTTCCAAATATGATCGGAGACCCTTGCATCATAAAGTGAACACTCAGGTTTCTGAATGAGTTAGGTGACAAGCCTGTCAAGGAAACCAAGGGCCCCAGAGTATGCCTGGAGAGGGTTTCGGGGATCAACGCCCCCGCGGCCCGGTCTGTGACCAGACCTCCTGGTGGATCAGGGTTTGATCAACCAGACTGTTACTACTGGTCGCACGTAGACCGATGTATGAACCACAGCCCGGCTGATCAAGTTCTGACTTTAGGTGCCTGTCCAGTGCCTTCTTGAAGACAGCCAGGGGTCTATTGGTAATCCCCCTTATGTATGCTGGGAGGCGGTTGAACAGTCTTGGGCCCCTGACACTGTGTTGTCTCTTAGCGTACTCGTGCTGCCCCTGCTTCTCAGTGGGGGGATGTTGCATCTTCTGCCCACTCTTTTGCTTTCGTAGGGAGTGATTATCGTATGCAAATTTGGGACTAGTCTCTCTAGGATTTTCCAAGTGTATATTATCATGTATCTTTCTCGCCTGCGTTCCTGGGAATACAAATCAAGGGACTTAACCGTTCCCAGTAGTTTAGGTGCTTTGTCGTATTTATGCGTGCCGTGAAAGTTCTCTGTACATTCTCTAGATCTGCAATTTCGCCTGCCTTGAAAAGGGCCGTTAGTGTAAAGCAATATTCCAGCCCAGAGAGAACAAGCGATTTGAAGAGAACGATCATGGGATTGGCATTCCTAGTTTTGAAGGTTCTCATTATTCATCCTATCATTTTCATAGCGACTAACTTTCTTTTCTAGAGATTCAGTTTCGCAATTCAAAAGAAATGCCTCCAGCATTTTGGGCACAGCCTACCTCTGGGGAGCTGGCTGAAATGTTTGAAATGCAAGTTTCATGATGTCATTCATGTTTTTCTCATTCGCAAAGTATCACACACACACACTCGTGTATATATATGACTGTGTAATGAACACTTGTCAGTGCTGAATATTCCGCATGGAGAGAGAAACTCAAAAAATGGATATATATGAGGTCCTCTTCGACAGATGAAATATAAAGAGGAAAGAGACCAGGTAATTATAGGGGTACGGAGGGTGATAGTTCTTTGGCGGTAGACTGAAACATCATATTGTTAGGGCGAAGTTTAAAATATAAATAAATAAAATATCTTTTATTTACTACAAGTACATGTACAAGGTATACAGGTCTAGCTGACATCAATGACATACTACTATATAGAAAGCCGCTTGTTATGCTGAACATTTCGGGCAAATTAGGTCAGTTTTGTCCCAGGATGCGACCCACACCAGTCAACTAACACCCAAGTTCCCATTTTATACTGCCGTACCGGAGATTCGAACTCCGGATCTCAGTGTGTGAGCTGAGTGCGCTGGCGCTCCTGGATCTTCAAGGTGCTTAGTTGAAGGTGAAGGTGCACAGTTGACCCCTCATGTTACACTGTCGTTATTTAGAAGTGTGAGTTTCTGGGTAATTGTTTTGTGCCATAAGTTGCTTTGAACATAAGATAAAGGCGTACTTAAACATGCCTCTTGTTCCAAGCTAGACGGGTCCTATTCTTCACACTCAGAATGGTAGCCCTTATTGAAGGACGTGTTGTGGGATGAATTAAACTCTATCAAGGCTGAAATACTTAATACCTCAAAAATTACCTCTTCATTTCTTCCACTGTCTTCTATAAGTCGCCTCCATATTAGTTTGAAAAAGTCTGCTGGGCAGGCGAAACATCACTTTAATAAAGATACCCAGGTATGGCGCATTTGATATTCACTAAACTTGAAGATACTGTATGCCATTAATTTAATGCACAATTGAACCCAGCGATGGAATTTTTTTTAGTGCATATTTGGTAATCACCTTGAATTTGAAATTTTCTTTCGAAATGTTAAAGCACGCTTTTGACATGCTGATGTAAGTCGTACACATGCAACATACCAGTGTAATTTGTACAGATCTAACGTTCTGATGTAATTCGTACATATGTCATACTCGTGTATTACATACACACGTACGTAGTTCTGTATGAAATAGGATTTAGTGCTTTCTTGTTAATTTAATGACAGTATACATTTAAGTGACGTCTCTGAGAAACTGCGTCACCTTGTCACCCAAAGAGCTAGCAAACACCAGTAGCTGACTAGCCCATGTAGTCTTGACGATCAGGTCTAGTCTGATCTTGAAGACCACGTCTGGTGTGGTCTTTACCAGTGGTTTGCCTCAAGCATACATTTTCTCGTTTCCGTACCCACGTCAAACGTCATATGTGTTGCACCACTGCCTGGCTAGCTTGATGTCCTGTTGGAAGGTTTCTTGTTAAGTGCATAGGTGCAGTGGTGGGGGAAAGAAGAGTGCGGGGGATGGGGGTGTTGATCCTGGGGTGTGGGGGAACTCCCAGAGTAGTGGTTCCCCCACACTGCTGGTGCACCGTCGCCGGCTCTTCAGTACACTACCTGGCGCTACGAGGTACAGGTGGGGGCCAGCGAGCTCTCTCTGTTTTCCTACTGGCAAGCGGATCGTGTCTATCTTAAAAGAACCTTCCTGTGGCTGCTCTTGCGTTCATACTGTGGCAACTTCTCTGTTTCACTGCTTTTTTAGCCGCGGTTGAAGCTCAGGAGGAGCAGAGGCACTTTACAACACCACTCAGGTAGCACCAATCTACCAGCAGGGCTCTGATAACGCTGCTCTGGTGCGTTGATATCACCAGTGTCTCTCGTGGTAGCCTTCAAGCACAAACGTCAACGTACGTATCTTTCACATTACTTCTGCGCTATTTTTGCCAAATGTAAACCCTTCAGTGACGATTCTTTGCTGCTGGTGACGGGCTCTTGATCCAAGAATTGAAACTGCCTTCTTGGATTAAACCTATTTATTCCCAAGGCATTTTATAATTTCCTATGTTGTTAACATAACACTAATAATTCGTTATCCTGAATTTAAATTTAAAACTGGAATTTTGAAGTGTTTAGCGTGTTAAGGTTGGCCTCGAACACGAGTACAAGTGTGTTAAATACCTGAGACAACTGAACATCTGCTCACTGGGGCGCCCAATACGTCAGCAAACATGTCTCAGCGTATGCTATGAGGCCCAATGAAATATGCATTTACCTAATTTGTTTACAGGATATGCACACCAAGAGGTGTGTGTATCATTTATACATATCGAAAGACGAGTGCCTCTGTATATACACTAAAGTGGTTATCTGTTTATACACATCCAAAGGTGTATTTCAGTGTATATACAGTACACAGTTATGTGTCTGTATATGCACAGAAAGGTGTGTATAATACAGTACACAGCTGTGCATGAGTATATATACACAGGAGTCTCTAAATATATTGTATAGATTTACCTCCTAGTGTAGGTACACTTGGGGATTGAATTGAACATGTGACATGAATATAGGTTTAGTATTATGTATCGTAGACCTTACGCATTGCATTAGTTTTTTCAAATGTCGTGTTATATGTAATGCCCACCCGCGGTTAAGTCCTCAGTACTTTTCTACAAGATGTAAAACAAGCTTTTGTTGACAGTTTCTCTCGTGACTGATAAAAGCGAAGTGAATCATTGACTCAATATAGGTAATTATCATGATTATATTAAAAACATGTTCCTAATGGGAACATGAATGTTACTTCTTGAGAGTATATTTTACTATCAGTTCAGGAACATGAATGATTTGTGTATCAAGTTATGATCACATCAGTTATGTGGACTGAACGAAGGTCAGTATAGCTTCAGTTCACCTCCTGACTATTTTAAACTATAGCAGGAACTCCCGTAAACTGTCAGTGTACATACCTCTCAGTGTATTTATACACACACAAACCTCTTCCTTGGTGTGTTTGCATTGATTCACATTTTTCACTATATACAACGTTTGTATTAGGTTTTAAAGTCTGTTGGCTGCGCGCGAGTCAACAAGGCCAAAATTCATCTGTAAGATAAGATTTCGTTCGGATTTTTAACCCCGGAGGGTTAGCCACCCAGGATAACCCAAGAAAGTCAGTGCGTCATCGAGGACTGTCTAACTTATTTCCATTGGGGTCCTTAATCTTGTCCCCCAGGATGCGACCCACACCAGTCGACTAACACCCAGGTACCTATTTGCTGCTAGGTGAACAGGACAACAGGTGTAAGGAAACGTGTCGAAATGTTTCCACCCGCCGGGAATCGAACCCGGGCCCTCCGTGTGTGAAGCGGGAGCTTTAGCCACCAGGCCACCGGGCCACAAAATTAAGATTACTTGAATATATAAAATAGGATTTCATTAAAGTCTGAGACTAAAGTGCACATTGATATATGTTCGTCTTATAGTATGTATCCTGTTATGACTGTTTCATGAAGATGTCTTAGTGTGTTGCTTGTGCCAGTGTTATATACGCGGAAAAGTATGTCAATTGCATGTTAAATACCAAAGTACTCAGGAAAGATAGATGCGCACACACAGTATTTGTTGTTTTTTTCTTCACTAGTTTGCATAACCTAGTGTTTGAGTAGTGGATATTTGACTACAGCCTAAATTGACACAAAGACATGTTTTTCATACTTAACGATACTTTCCATATTCGTCCGCCTCGTTGATGTTTAATATTAAAAATAACGTTGCAACTACCATATCATTGCTTAGGCTCATGGGGAAGCGCTGAACCCGTACGGGTCATTCACCGCATGTGAAATGGGAGATAGTTTGATTTGATCCAGGGAGAAATTAGCTCTAATCATTTGAGTCATGAGCTCTTTCACATTATGGTCATCATATAGTGAGGGTAGCACAAAAACATACCTCAGTGGTCAGGTGGTGTGGGTAGCACAGCAGCCTACCTCAGTGGTGGTCAGATGGTGTGGGTAGCACAGGAACCAACCTCAGTGGTGGTTAGGTGGTATGGGTAGCACAGGAGCCTACCTCAGTGGTGGTCAGTGATATGGGTAGCACAGGAACCTACCTCAGTGGTGGTCAGGTGGTGTGGGTAAGGACAGACACCTTACACACGGAAGACATGATTGCTGTGTCTGCCTTGCCTTTCACTTCTCACTTCTGATTACCCACCAAGGACACCAGTGGCAGTATAAGTCATTAATGGCACTGGCCATTGCACTCAGTCCTTGGGCACTGCTCAGTAGCACTGTCCTTCTTAACTGATAGTTCAATTCTTATTCAAGAAGAGACTTGTTACGGGTGCAAGTAATTGAATATGTCCTCCACTTTTTAGGATAGACCCATGAACACTCCCATTACCCAGGCGCCGTATGCTCCCCCCGACGGGTCTAGCACTTTCCCATAAGTACAGTAATGACTGAAAACTTGTTCCAAAACGACTGTCTATGTTGGAAGACAAAAAGAAAGCTCGTTGTGTACGCTACGGGCTCCATATTATAATCTGTTAAAATAATCATGGGGAAGAACTAAAGCAAGTCATATAGCGTCTAGGGTTTGGGAGGTAATTTAGTTTGATCCAAGGAAAGGGTGGGTAGCTCCAATTGCCTGGATCAAGATCCCTTCAGCATATAAATATCCCACTCCATTACTGACGTCAATGTGAAGACGCCATTATTAGTGGTTCATGTAACCACTATTGACGTTACTTTGAAGATGTCGGTACTACATTGGTTCATGCAGTCACTATTGACGTTACTGTGAAGATGTCAGTACTACATTGGTTCATGCAGTCACTATTGACGTTACTGTGAAGACGTCCCTACTACAGCGATTCATGCAACCAGTACCAACGTCAGTGAAGACGTTAGTACTACAGTGATTCATGCAGCCACTACCGAGGTCACTGTGAAGACGTTAGCACTGCTGTGACCCACGATGTCTCCTTTGTTTTATATAGTAAAATTGGATGCATCAGCAGTGTGCTGCTGTCCTGTTCTGTATGATAGCTAGCGTTTGTTCCCAGTGTAACTGTTTCCCTGTCATATAATTACAAACATGTCTACACACCAACAGTGCACACGGTCCCACCTGCACATATGTCAACAAAGTATGTGAGATTAGATATTTCTTAGGCATGGCAGTAATATATCAACGCAAGCGCATGCAGGCGAAACAGATGTCCCATTGTTAAACTTTAACACAGTAGTGTGACACATCATAAGAGACAACGAGTATAACAATTTCACACACACACCGCAGAGTATAGGCTAGGTGGCCAAAGACTACTGAGCACGTCTCCGGAAGCACACAGCAGCCAGATATCTGCTGCAGCATATGGGCGCCTGGCAAACCTGAGAATAGTGTTCCGATACCTCAGTAAGGAATCGTTCAAGACTCTATAGACCGTGTACGTCAGGCCCATATTGGAGTATGCACCATCAGTTTGGAACCCACACCTAATCAAGCACGTCAAATAATTAGAGAAAGTGCAAAGGTTTGCAACAAGACTAGTTCTAGAGCTAAGGGGAATGTCCTAAGAAGAAAGGTTAAGGGAAATCGGCCTGACGACACTGGTGGACAGGAGAGTTAGGGGAGACATAATAACGACATACAAAATACTACGAAGAATAGATAAGGTGGACAGAGACAGGATGTTCCAGAGAGGGGACACCGACACAAGGGGTCACAATTGGAAGTTAAATACTCGGATGAGTCAAAGGGTTGTTAGGAAGTATTTCTTCAGTTATAGAGTTGTAACGAAGTAGAATAGTCTGGCAAGTGATGTAGTGGAGGTAGGAACCATACATAGTTTTAAGTCGAGGTATGATAAAGCTCATGGAGCAGGGAGAGAGGACCTAATAGCGACCAGTGAAGAGGCGGGGCCAGGATCAGAGTCTCGACCCCTGCAACCACAATTAGGCGAGTACAGTTTATATATATATATATATATATATATATATATATATATATATATATAAAATGTCATGCCGAATAGGTAAAATTGGTCAGTTAGCAAGAACTCATTTAAAATTAAGTCCTTTCTAAAACTTTCTCTTATACATTTAAAGATATATTTTTTTCATTTATGTTAATGTAAAAATTAACAAGTTTGTGCCAAAAGAACCTTAGAAAATTTACCTAACCTTATTTTAACAAGCGCAGTTTAATTTAGCCTAATCCAACTAATATTTTAGATAAGTTTACAATAATTTAATAAGAAACAAACAGTGAAATACATATTTTTCGGTAGTTTCAGAATGACTTTTGCGAAATTATTGCATACAAAAATTTTTGCTTACCTTATTCGGAATGTAGATGAATGGTTCAGAGAACCGACAAGTTGATAAATTAGACACATGTGCAACACTTGGGTATCTTTAATGAGGGAACGTTTCGCCATACAGTGGCTTCATCAGTCCATACAAAGGAGAATGATGATCAGCTACTTCTTCGCACATATGCTGTATTCTATTCAAGATTGATGGACTGACTACATTGACTCAACGCTGAGGAACTGATTACCTCAAATTCCTCCTGTTCTTCACCATTCTCCTTTGTATGGACTGATGAAGCCACTGTCTGGCGAAACGTTTCCTCATTAAAGATACCCAAGTGTTGCACATGTGTCTAATTTATCTACCCTCTTCGGCAAGAAGAGCGTTGCTAGTTAAGCCAAAATCGCAAGTTTTGCCAGTTCGGTACGAGATATATAATGCGTGTTTACATATCTAATGTCAGTGTGTGGAGACGTCAGTACTGACTCACGAAAACCGCTAGTACGTAGTGCCCCTCCCTACTCAGGATTTTCCTTCCCGGAAACATTGGGGTTTCCAGCTTATTATTAGTACGACGAAGACTTCTAAAATTATCAGAAAAACGAGCAATAGAACTGGTGTTATAACACCAACGCCAATTCTATTTTAAGCTGTTGCTAAAGTGTTTCAGTAGTTGGAGACTGGAATACTGTTTTTGAGACAACGTTGAAAATTTGTTCTGAAAATTTTTTAAGCACTGCTCTCAAGCTGTACGCAATGTGGAACCGGGCCTAGTATTAATCTGTATAGTAATAGGCCTAGCATTTACCTGTATACTAGTGGGGCTAGTATTAATCTGTATATGAGGGTGGTCTGATGTGAGGATCGCTGTCTGGTGTATACTGACATCAACTCGACCAGGCTAAAGCACTTTTCAAAATTCATCAACCAAATATGCAGTATAATGTGATCCTTTATTGACAACGTTTCGCCCACATAGTGGGCTTTTTTTCAAGTCACAGACTTGAAAAAGCCCAGTGTGGGCGAAACGTTGTCAATAAAGGATCACATTATACTGCATGTGTGTTTATATTTACATTGTGTCGGTATTCTATACCATTTATTTCCATCTCATCAACCAAATTAATGTTCTGGTCCTATTCTCGTAATGATCTTCCAGTTATCTGGAGACTACGCTTTAATGAGGAGTTTTCCTTTTTTATATACCGTTGTATTTCAGGTTTAGAACTTATACACACTCCAGGGCCAGGTTGCATTAATAAGAGATTCTCGGTGACTGTACGCTAACACACTGAGGGTTGGGGATCAATCCTCGGCACGGGTGAAACTTTGGGCATGTTTCCTTACACTTGCTGCCCCTGTTCACCTAGCAGTAAGTAGGTACCTGGGTGCTAGTCGACTGTTGTGGGTCGCATCCTGAGGAACAAGGGAAACCTAAGTTGCTCGAAATGCTCTGCATGACCAGGAGCTTTCTATATAGTATGTCAGTGATATCAGTTGGGTTTATATCAGTTGTAGCATGTACTTGTAGATATAATTATTATTATTTTTATTATTATTATGAAGACTGCCTGATCACACATCTTATGCGTCGCACCGTATATGCTCAGTCATACACAAATTGATCAGTATAGAGGGATATTCTGTTTCACACCGTATATGCTGTGCTATACATACATCTGGTCTATATAGGGAATATTTCCACTACACAATATCACAAAAATTGCAAATCAGACATGAAAACGACGACGTTTTGGTCCGGCCTCGATTTTTTACCATTTAGAACATAACATAAGAAAGAAGGAACACTGCAACAGGTCTACTGGCCTATGCGAGGCTTAAGCCGGGTTTATTATATATTTGCAGTCAAGGATTCAGGGGGATTTTTATGGTTGATAATAGAGCAACACAGTCAAGGAACTGCGTTCCACCTGCCAATCTAGCGCCAGATCCTCACACATGACTCTCAGAAGAAAATCTCTTCTCGGCACGGCCATCTCTCTCTCTCTCTCTCTCTCTCTCTCTCTCTCTCTCTCTCTCTCTCTCTCTCTCTCTCTCTCTCTCTCTCATTTCCTAAGTTGAGTATGTTAATCCTATATAATTCATATAGTCGCATCTAACTGTCAGTGTGCTTTTTATTTTAAAACACTGTTGGATTATTTAAACATTTCTGCAAGCCCTTATCGCTGGTGAATAATTTTTGACCAAAGAAATTGGAGCTATCCTGTCGTTCCTCGGATCGAACCTATTTTCTCCCATTAACCCTTTTTCAGTCAGCCCGACCATGCTTAATACATACCTGGAGGTTACCTGGAGGTTATTCCGGGGATCAACGCCCCCGCGGCCCGGTCCACGACCAGGCCTCCCGATGGATCAGGGCCTGATCAACTAGGCTGTTACTGCTGGCCGCACGCAGTCCAACGTACGAGCCACAGCCCGGCTGATCCGGCACTGACTTTAGGTATCTGTCCAGCTCTCTCTTGAAGGCAGCCAGGGGTTTATTGGCAATTCCCCTAATGCTTGATGGGAGGCTGTTGAACAGTTTTGGGCCCCGGACACTTATGGTGTTTTCCCTTAGTGTACCAATGGCGCCCCTACTTTTTATTGGGGGCATTTTGCATCGCCTGCCCAGTCTTTTACTTTCGTAGGGAGTGATTTCTGTGTGCAGATTTGGGACCATTCCTTCCAAGATTTTCCAAGTGTAGATTATGATATATCTCTCCCTCCTGCGTTCCAACGAGTACAAGCCAAGTGCTTCCAAGCGTTCCCAGTAGTTAAGGTGCTTGACAGAACTTATACGTGCAGTAAAGGATCTCTGTACACTCTCTAGATCTGCGATTTCACCTGCTTTGAATGGAGATGTTAATGTACAGCAGTATTCCAGCCTAGAGAGAACAAGTGATTTGAAAAGGATCATCATGGGCTTGGCATCTCTCGTTTTGAAACTTCTCATTATCCATCCTATCACTTTCTTTGCACGTGCGATCGTGGCACTGTTGTGATCCTTGAAAGTGAGATCCTCAGACATTACTACTCCCAGGTCCCTTACATTATTTTTCCGCTCTATTGTATGGCCGGAGTCAGTAGTATACTCTGTTCTAGTTATTATCTCCTCCAGTTTTCCATAACGGAGTAGTTGGAATTTGTCCTCATTGAACATCATATTGTTTACCGTTGCCCACTGGAAAACTTTGTTTAAATCTTCTTGGAGGTTAACCGCGTCCTCAGCAGATGACAGCCTCATGCAGATCCTAGTATCATCCGCAAAGGATGATACGGTGCTGTGGTGTACATCTCTGTTTATGTCTGATATGAGGATAAGGAATAAGATGGGGGCATGTTCCCAACACCTGACTCCTCCCTGCCCCCACTTAATTGGATTCAGAGCAATAACTGAAGAAAACCCCTTCAGATTGTCTTCAACTTTCAGCATTTAGGATGGTGCGCCTTGATACTGAGCTGCGTAATTTTTAACATTCCCATTTTCTCTCCCCACTCATCTATATATATATATATATATATATATATATATATATATATATATATATATATATATATATATATATATATATATATATATATATATATATATATATATATATATGTATATGTAAAGCACTGCGTACCTTGTTCCAAGGTTCGTAGGTTCGAGTCTCCTTCAGCCAGAGATCAGTGTTTGTGTATATTTCGCCTGCTCTTGCGAATTCCTTGCATTGTTAATATCTCTAGTAAGGCTGATGCATGCAGGAGATGAGATGAAAAGCTTTAAGCCTTCTCCCTGAAAGCTGGCTGCCTTGGATCAAAGTCTAGCGCAAGCTGGACTCCAAGGTATTGGTCCAGTGTGGGTAGATTGGTAAAACACTGCGTACCTTGTTCCAAGGTTCGTAGGTTCGAGTCTCCTTCAGCCAGAGATCAATGTTTGTGTATATTTCGCCTGCTCTTGCGAATTCCTTGCATATATATATATATATATATATATATATATATATATATATATATATATATATATATATATATATATATATATATATATATATAACATAGCAACCTAATCTAACCTTACTAAAATTTATGCAATAAAAGGTCATTTGATTGACCTAATTTAAGAGTTTCCACAGCTGTATTTCACCGTTATCATTGGGAGGGGGGAGAAGAGGAAAACGATAATTCGGGTGCTATTATAACAGTTTCCATACCTGAATATAGTAATCAAGGTGGGGGGGATGGGGTAGTCAAAAGTATGGTTGATTCGGTTTTAGGCTCTGGTTCTTGCCACAGTGCTCCCGGTGGACTTATACCCCGAGATCCTTGTCATTCTGCGTTGTACTTCTATACGCAGCATCTGTCATTTTCTAAACCGCAGTGCTGGGTGGCTCTTGTGGGTTAAGCGCTTAGTTCTGATTGAATTATTATTATAAACAAATATATATAAATAAATATATAAATAAATATATATATATATATATATATATATATATATATATATATATATATATATATATATATATATATATATATATATATATATATTTGCCAGTCTGTAAACCATTTGTGAAGGTCATACAAGTCATTTTACACAGAAGTGACTCCCTCTTCACTGTTTACCATTGCAGAGATATTAGTATTGTATGCAGATATGATGCAGTACACATCATGTCTGTCATTGATGTTAATTACAAGCAGAAGTGGTGCCAGAACGTTGCGGACAGCAGAAAATATTGTTAATTCAGATTCTACTTCATTTGTGACAACCCTCTTCTGATTGTTTCAGACATTGTTTTAATCATTCCAGATTTTTTTTTCAGTTGTATCATATTTAGGGATTTCCCGAGCTAATATTTCTTTGTAAAGTTCATATAATGTTCATGAAATGGGAATCCTTGGTCAGTGTAGATGGTAAGTTACATGTAAACAAATGTGTTAAACAATATTTCTATAGACTCATATTGGAACGTTTTGAATAGACTGGAATCAAATAAATAATAGTTAACCGTCACTTTCGCCAACATCCTCTCATGAAGGTTGCGGGTATGTGAGGTGAAGATAACTGGCTGGTAGGTTTATGCTGTGCTGCTTTTTGTCTTCATTAGTATGGTAACATTTGCAGTTTTAAATCATCTTCCCGGGTCCAGGATGCTCTAAACTCTAAATACCAGTCTAATCTCTAGTGGCAGACACGTTAAAGTGAATGCAAAAAATAATTAGGAGTTCTGATTAGCAGAAATTTAAAGTTAACTTAAGACTGCAAAGTGCTCCCAGTAAGATTAGTAGATTTCTTGGCATCATATGACGTAGTATAAATAGAAGTCTTAAGATTATCCTTCAACTTTATGTATCTTTGGTAAGGCCTCATTTATATTATGCTGCTCATATCTGGTCTCTATATCACAGAATAGACAAGTGCGCTGGAAAAAAAATACAGAAAAGGATGAAGTTAATTCCATGTATTAGAATTTGTTTACGAACATAGTGCAAATTCAGTTTCTCCAGCCTTTCTGGGAAGACATAGAATTCTGAGAGATGATTGAAGTGTGCAAATGGAAAACAGGAATAATTAAAGGGCACATAAATAACGTGATGAAAATATCTAACCAAGACAAACTCGCAGCATTAAATTAAAGTTGGAAAAAAATAGATTTAGGAAGGATATAGGGAAGTGCTGGTTTCACAATAGTGTTGCAGATAAATGGAGCAAACTCCCAGGTAGCGTCACTGCGGCAAGAACCTTGGGTAGCATTAAATACGCCTAATATTGGCCAATAGGCCTGCAACGTTCCTTCATTTTTGTGTTCTTGAGTGAGGGCTGCAGTCTTTGACCCCTTTGTGTGTATGTGTGTGTGTGACGGTTAGTAGCGTTTTGCTATTGTGCTCTTGGCTTCCATACTTTCTACTGGGTCTCTTGTTTGTACTTGCCTATATGTAATTGCAAAGGTCGAGACTTAGCTCCCGCCCTCCACCTCAATTTACAGCTTGACAGATTCAGTACCAGCCTCATGGGCACTTACCATACATGCTCTTAAAACTATGTATGACGTCTGCCTTCACCAGTTCGCGTGTATTTCACTTCCTGACCACCACTAGGATGAAGAAATACTTCCTGACATCCCTGTGGCTTATCTGTGTCTTCTAACTGGTTCTTTTATCCTCTAACGTTGTTAAGTTCGATTCCTTTAGCCTCTTGTAGCTCGTACCCCTTAGCACTGGAACTAGCCTCGTTGCATTTCCCTGAGATTTTAACAGTTTCCTGTGGTGCTGTGTATGGATCCTGCCTCCTCTGCATCACTCTCCATATTGCTCCATTTCCTGGCAACTCTAAGGCTGAAGAAATACTTCTTAGCATCCTTATGACTCATCTGAGTTTTTAACTTCCAGTTGTGTACCTTTGTTCCTGTGCCCCATCTCTGAAACATCCTATCCTTATCAACCTTGCCAATTCCTCTCACTATTTTATGTCGTTATCGTGTCCCTCCCTCCTGTCCTCCAGTGTCGTCAGGTTGAATTTCCTTAACCACTCCTCGTAGGTCATACCCCTTAGCTCTGGGACTATTCTTGTTGCAAACCTTTGCACTTTCTCTAGTGTGTGTGTGTGTGTGTGTGTGTGTGTGTGTAAGCGTGGGTATGGGAAGTTGAGTGGAGGTGGTAACATAAGGAGCGATGCTAGTGGCTGGGTGGCAGTCACTGTGAACTTGACCCACATCCTATACACTGGTGGGCAGACAGGAAGTGCCTTCACCCCGCCACACTACTGATGACCTCTCTACTGCTCTGCTCTCTCAGCAACATGATATATGAAAGGAAATTATAGTTATTATTATTATTATTGCCATATTAATATTTATTAAGTACAGTGGACCCTCGAATTTATTAGTGCCGTTTCTGTATGCAAAACTATTTTTATCTATAAAATGTATTGTTTGTTAATATTTTTGGGTGTCTGGAATGGTTTAATTGGATTTACATTATTTCCTACGGGAAATATTAAAAAAACATACATTTTATAGATAATAAAAATAGTTTTGCATTCAGAAAAGGCACTACTAAATTCGAGGGTCCACTGTACTAAGTATTTTGGTGTGTACGAAGGAAATCAGAAAAAAAGACAAGATATAGTACACATAAAAAGTTAAGACCACTTAAAACAGTGGCATGGTAATGAAGCACAACGTTAACTTCAAGCCAGCCATCCTCACATGCCACGTGGTACACGTGCTTGGATTTGCCGATACCCCACGCTGCCAGACGTATGGGAGAATTTTTAAATTGCTCATTTACAGTTAAATATTCGTTTTATGTTTATGTAGCCTTGCAAGTGAGGAGGACTGTGTATGAGATACACCGCATACTTTGCTACAAACTCTTGCTAGGCTGTTCCGGTACTCTGGAAATATTCGTCAAATGTGATTCAAGACAATTGATGATTCAGGATACTTGAAGAGACTCGGAATGAAATTAGGAGAGGCCCAGACTCGTGGAACTCCGTGTTCATCAAGAATTGCAAGAAGCCTCTATCGCGTGCCTTCAGCATTCTATGGAGAGGGAGCATGGACACAGGGGTCATCCCACACACACTAAAAACAACAGACATAGCCCCACTGCATAGCACTAACATCCAATATCATAAAAATCTTTGAGAGGGTTCTAAGAAGCAAGATCGCCAACCACCTAGATACCCATCAATTACACAACCCAGGGCAACACGGGTTTAGAGCAGGTCGCTCCTGCCTGTCCCATCTACTGGACCACTAAGACAAGGTCCTGGATACTGTAGAGGATAAACAAAATACAGATGTAGTATACACAGACTTTGCAAAAGCTTTTGACAAGTGTGACCATGGTGTAATAGCACACAAAATGCGTGATAAAGGAATAACAGGAAAAGTTGGTAGATGGATCTATAACTTCCTGACAACTAGAACACAAACAGTACGTAATAGTAAACAGTAAAGTCCCAGGCAGCCACGGTAAAAGGCTCTGTTCCACAAGGCACAGTACTCGCTCCCATTCTATTCCTCATCCTCATTTCTGACACAGACAGATATGTACTCCATAGTTCCGTGTCTTCCTTTGCGGATGATACCCGGATTACCATGGCAGTGACCTCCATCGAAGACACTGCAAGTCTCCAAGAGGACATCAACCAAATCTTCGAATGGGTCACTCAAAACAATATGAGGTTCAATGAGGAGAAATTTCAACTACTCAGATATGCGAAATTTGAGGAAATAAAAAAATGTATCAGGGTATACAACAAATTCTAACCATAAAATAGAGCGGGAAAGTAATGTGAAGGACCTGGGAGTGATAATGTCAGAGGATCTCGTCTACAAAGACCACAACAATGTATCTACCTCATCTGCTAGGAAAATGATAGGATGAATAATGAGAACTTTCAAAACTAGGGATGCCAAGCCCATGCTGATTCCCTTCAAATCGCTTGTGCTCTCTAGGCTGAAATACTGCTGTACACTAACATTGCGACATTGCAGACCTGAAGAGTGTCCAAAGAACTTTTACGGCACACATAAGTACGATAAGGTACCTAAATCACTGGGAACGGTTGAAGGTCCTAAATCTGTATTACCTGGAATGCAGGCGAGAGAGATACATGATAATATACATTTGGAAGGTCCTGGAGGGATTGGTAGGAAACCTGCACACGAAAATCACTCCCTATGAAAGCAAAAGACTCGGCAGGAGATGCAACACTTCCCCGATGAAAAGCAGGGGCGCCACGAGTACATTGAGACAACACAATAAGTGTCCGGGGCCCAAGACTGTTCAACTGCCTCCCAGCATACATAAGGGGGATTACCAATAGACCCCTGGCTGTCTTCAAGAAGGCACTGGAAAGGCACCTAAAGTCAGTACCTGACCAACCGGGCTGTGGTTCGTACGTCAGCTTGCGTGCGGCCAGCAGTAACAGCCTGGTTGATCAGACCCTGATCCACCTTGAGGCCTGGTCTCAGACCGAGCCTCGGGGGCGTTGACCCCCGAAATCCTCTCCAGGTAAACTCCAGGTAAAGTACAAGGTACAGGAATACAGAATTAATGCTACTAATATTTAAGAACAGTCGAAACATTTTGCAATAATTTTACAAGAAATAAGGGAGGAGGGGGGGAGGGGGCAGGATTTTCTGAAATTGGTTCATCGTGATTTGTAAAGGTAGTGATCCTGAATGTTGAAAGTGACGGATAGAGTTTAGTCTTACCAACGGCATGTTAACTGTTGGACTAACAAGCATAGATTTATGGCAATATGCCCAGTTGCAGGATGACTCACTCTTCCCGGTACATTCGCTGCTTGGGGCAAAATCTTGAAAATATTTATCTTTTTATGAATGTATAATTTTTAGATGTCTGATAATTGGATGGGTTCGGGTGCTTTACCTCGTGCTCTGAACATCCTCTATGTATATTACTGAATCATCTCTTTCATTCCGAATTAGTTAGGTCAAGATAATGATAGATGTCTTCCATACCCTGCTCCTTCCTCAGTAGTCCTTAACAGGATCTGGCTTGAGGTGCAGGCAATGACATTGATCCGAGAAGTTGAAGGACGCATTCTTGGTAATTAAAAAAAAATGGTTTCAATGAGAAATAATGTCAATGGGGACACTGTTCAAATCACTTGTGATCTTTCGCTTGTAATGTTCAGTGATGACGGCTCCATTCCAGGTAGGAGAAATGTGAGCGTTGGAAATAATATAATAAGCGTTTACTGCCCATCTAGAGCCAATAAAGCATTTGAACTACTGGGAATGACTCCAAGAACTGCGCAAGTACTATCTGGAGAGAAGGCGAGAGAGGCACGTGTAATAAATACAAGGAAGATTCTGGAGGGCCTAGTCCTAACTTGACACACTGTTATAATAACGTACTGGAGTGAGAGATATGAGGAAGTGTGAAATAGACGAAGTGAAAACCAAGGGAGCTACGACCACATCCGTGGGCTTCGACTAATCTTCTGTTGTCAGCAGATATCTGCAATGCTGACGGAAAATTATTATTATTATTATTATTATTATTATACTGACGGAAAAGATGTGGAAGTATTCAAGAGGAAACTATATCACAGCCTTCGCAGTGTGCCAGATCAGTTAGGCTATTATGGATATACGGTCCGGTGGGCCACCAGTAGCAACAACCTGGTCGACCAGGTAGTCAACACGAAGGCCTGACCCCAGGCCGGGCCGCGAGAGAATTATTAGTATTATTATTATTTTCATAAAAAGAGAGGCCGCGAGAGAAGGAAAACTTGAAAGTGGTCACCGGTAAATCTGGTATTAACATGGATAGGTGAAGGTAATGTGTATTTTATGATAAGAATAAAGTTTAAAACACATACCTTACATTATGATCTTCCTTTGAATATTCGTGTCGATGTTGTGACTATTGCTTCATTATAGTGCAAACTACAGGTATAAGGTCTTGTCTTATTTATTGTTTAGTATTTCAGGAACTAATGTCCATCTTATGAGAGACTTTCGGCTAAAACTTGTTACTCATTAAATTTAAACGTGACGATTAGTGTCTGTTTTTCAATTGCTGAAAATAGCACTTATACCTGGAGAGGGTTCCGGGGGTCAACGCCTCCGCGGCCCGGTCTGAGACTAGACCTCATGTTCCTGGTAGGTTTAGCGCTTCCTTTTGATTATAATAATAATATATCTATGTTAACAGCTTCACACTTCTCATACCCATGTCAACCATGAGTTAGGCACATGTCAACATTGCACATAACATGTGTTCTACCCAGATGTCTTGTTTCTGGCTATTTACGGAGAGGGACGGATATTGGTTGCTTCATTAGGTTAAATTAAAACCTATTACGTATTGTTAATGAAGGCTGCGTATTGGGGTAAATAACTATAAAATTACTCGCATGATAAACACAAATGGAGTTGGAAGTTTTATCGACGTTTCGCCCTTGCAGTGTCTTTATCGAGTGATCTGATAAAGCCACTGCATGGGCAAAAGTTTTATAAATCTTGCATCTGTTCCTCATGACTACATCTTACCTTCTTACCACTGAGAGATCGAGGCGACTTATGGTTCAAGTGGTACCGCCTTCGGCTCACAACTGAAGGACCCTGCTTCGAGACGGACGAGTAAAAATTTTATGAACGTTTCTTTTCACCAGTTGCCCCTGTTTACTTAGCAATATATAGGTACCTGGGTGTTAGCTGACTGTTGGGTTGCATTTCGGTTTCTTTAATTGAAAATGTCGCTGTTTCCCTTGCACGTTTCACTTTGTTCTTCCTCACAGTATCCTAACACACCAGCGTACACCTGGAACAAGATCCAACCGGGAGTTAAGCTCAGAGAACCGAGCCTCCACCACTTTTTATGACGAATGACACATACGAATTTAGCGCTTCACGATTTACAAAATATAGTGATATTAAAATATTATTTATCTTGACTTTAGTAAAGTTTTTGTACTGTGCGACAGGTTAACATAACTGCTGCAGTGTTCCTTCTTTCTTATGTTTGTTCTGATGTTCTTAAGTGCTTTGCCTCAGGGACCATTATGAGTCATGTTATCCATGAATTGTTTGTATACCAGTGAACAGCAGGGCAAGCCTACTCACAGACAATACCGTGATTATAATGTCAACCAATAATTTCTCGGTTATCCATTATCCAGCAATTTTTACCAAGTTCAATTTTAACAGTAATTTTCAACGTTGAAGGGGTCGCTTTCTATTGTTTTCTGAAAGAAAAACTGCAGAAAGTAGTGAACTTTTTTGCATTACCTTTAATGAAGCCAAGGAGAAACTAGTCATTACGTGCCATTATAATAGCGGTTAAAAATAGTCTGAAATGAAGCGAGTATAAATAATTATAGACGTCTGGCAGACTGGGCCATGGACCAGTCATGCAGGATCATGTTACCATCCAGTCAGACAGTCGTAGAGATGCTGAGTATAAACGATGTTGATAAACGAGCTACAAGCATCAATTTACTTGTATAAAATTGTGATAGGGTTCAGTGGTACTGTCCTAGATACAGTGTTCAATAGCACTGTACCAGATGCAGTGTTCAGCGGCACTGTACCAGATGCAGTGTTCAGTGGCACTGTACCAGATGCAGTGTTCAGTGGCACTGTACCAGATGCAGTGTTCAGTGGCACTGTACCAGATGCAGTGTTCAGTGGCACTGTACCAGATGCAGTGTTCAGTGGCACTGTACCAGATGCAGTGTTCAGTGGCACTGTACCAGATGCAGTGTTCAGCGGCACTGTACCAGATGCAGTGTTCAGTGGCACTGTACCAGATGCAGTGTTCAGTGGCACTACCAGATGCAGTGTTCAGTAGCACTGTACCAGATGCAGTGTTCAGCGGCACTGTACCAGATGCAGTGTTCAGTGGCACTGTACCAGATGCAGTGTTCAGTGGCACTGTACCAGATGCAGTGTTCAGTGGCACTGTACCAGATGCAGTGTTCAGCGGCACTGTACCAGATGCAGTGTTCAGCGGCACTGTACCAGATGCAGTGTTCAGTGGCACTGTACCAGATGCAGTGTTCAGTGGCACTGTACCAGATGCAGTGTTCAGTGGCACTGTACCAGATGCAGTGTTCAGTGGCACTGTACCAGATGCAGTGTTCAGTGGCACTGTACCAGATACGGACCCAGTTCACTATAATGACAACCAATTATATAAATACATTAATTTTCTCTCGTTGTCCAGGGTAAATTTCTGAAAGTTCTCTTCCAACTTGAAGATGCTTCTTTTTTTAAGTTTGGGTTAAAGTTTAAAGTTATATTAACCTAGCTTAGACGAACTTATGAATACATATTTAACTTTAAGCAAAGTGGAAAAAAACTAAAGACACGTGTGGCAACGCAGTGACTGAGAGTAACCAGGAGTAAGTAATATTCAAATATTCACGATTGTAGAGAATTCAGTAGGGTTCAGTTTAATATCTTGATTATGCATCTCGTACCCATCCTGTGGGCGGTAGTCAAAAGATTACAGAGGCACAGAGCAATGAGGATATTGCCACTAGGATTCAGCAGCTATGGCTGCTGAATCCTCAGAGGTTTCGTTCCAGCGAACTGGAGTTAGTAATACGTACTCGGGAATTACCATCTCAGGATGATCTATGTGTAAGAGATGATGAAAGAGAGGAATGGTGTGGGTGTGTGATTGGTGGGGTTAAGTGTGGTGGACGGGGGCTGGGGTGTTGTTGCTGGGGAAGGAGGAGGAAGGCTTCCTGTACCGTCAACTAGTTTCTCTTTCACTCTCAAGGTGGTGTTGCACTCTCAGCAGCGCCAAATATCACTTGTGCTGCAGGAAGCACCTAACGTTGGAAACCAGCTCGTCGACATCCTCACACGAGGATAATTAAGCGTCACAGGAGGAAAATAATCTGGTGGATATTTGGCTTCCGTCTCTTCAAGGTTGTTGTTGTTGAAGGTAAACATCTTCAACCCCCTAGGCCAGGGATACCATCATTTGCTCCCTCCAGCCGCATATTTAGTAGGTCGCAGATTAATTGTTGTTACTCATCTCTTTCGATTCTTGGACAGTGTTTAACCTGCCGGTTATTTGGACTTAGGGCTTTTTTTTTTTTTTTTCAAATTAGTGCCTCACGCAGCTTCGTATACTCGTGTCACCTGTCATACTTGACTTCCGGTGACGCTCTCATTCTCGCATCACTAGTGAAAACTGTTTTTAGATAAATCTATATTGCTACCACTAAAGACGCCCCTTCCTCTTATTGCACCTTTCTCCTGCCTCCGAGTCCAGCACTGTACTCATTCCTCGACTTTCTCTGGTTAGCCCCAACACTCCTCTACCCTTTCTATGGCACTTACCTATTAGTCGATTGATAAATTAATTCGTGTATAGATATTTTATTCATGTACTATTGATCTAGACTTCGACTGGTCGATCGGACAATCTTCGTCGTCACGTCACTCACTCCTATGCCCTTCATCTTCACCACTCTGTAGCAGCTCGAGTTGTAGACTGAGTCGCACGTCACGCACCGCTCCACACTTTTTTTTCTGCAGTTAACGAGCTATGTAATAGCTTGTTTCTTTTCTCTAGTACACTGCTATTGCCTCCATTCTGTGGACTACAAGTGCCCAGATTGTGCTTGAGCAGTCTGGCCAAGATGTTCCACTGAAGGCAATATTGGTACAGTAGCATTGAAGATATACGTATACTGATTCTACGATAGCCAGAGCTCTGCTCCTTGCATGCTCATGTTAATACAGTGCACTAAATTGATGGCTCACAATAGGGCCATCGGTTACATCTTCGCATCTGTTTTTACCCAAAACTGCGTTGTGGTGTCTTCACCAGAGTGCTGTCCCACCAAACAAAACAATAACGCAGCTTCAGGTAAAGTCCCCTAGCATCTTTCAACCAGCTGCCACACTTTAAGCCCCTCTTATAATATAAATTCCGGAGCCGCCACTGGTGTTAACACAGTTGAACAAACAGTTCATTTAGAACGATAGTTTCAATGGTTAATAAAATGTCAACCAACCTAGTCATTGTTAACATAAGAACAGAGAAGCACTGCAACTTTATCATGATAAAGCTCTGAATGTTGGTGGAATAAATCTTCTTCTGCAATTTGTCTATATACTAGTGGGCAATAAGGTATATTTACAAGGGATTGGGTCAAGAATTGACAGACAAGATCAAAGAGTTGCTAAATGAACAATTGCTACAACCGTGCAGTAACAATGTAGAATGCAATTGTAGCTATTAAGTGTATTGGTACTAAGCCCAGTCTTGCCTGAAGGATCAGGAGTCGGACACCGGACCTTTGCCTTGTACTGTATCATCACCCTTGTGGTTCAGGTGGATACAGGCGAATGTCCCCGGCTCATAGTGTGTGATGTACATGTTCCACGTGACTACATGCAACGGTCGACAGCAGAAAGAACATTATGATCAGCGTCAGTGTGCTGTGCAAAATTGTTCTGCCTCCATGACCTCGCTAAAGAAGGAAAACAGTTAGATAATGATAAACCTCCCTTCGAGGCTAAAATAATGTGTACCACCGAGAAGATGGAACGACGATCGATTTAATTCCGATTTTTTTTTTTTTGACTAGGCATTTTATTGTGGTGGAACGATGTTAGGAAATATTCTGGGCCTGGATCACCTAGGGGATTAACGCAGAAATGCGAGAAAAATCGCTATTCACACTGCAGACAGACCACGGCAGTAAATGAGATCAGCTGTACTGTTGTTTGTGCTGTGGCTTGACAGCCACAGTGACTTCAGACTGTGGAGAAACACTTGGTGCAGCTCACGGAACCGAGGTATCTTTAAAATGTGGTATCTGAAGAGTTATTTATAGTCATATTGACTTTTCTATTGCATTCGTTAGTGAGATGTTATGTACATATCTCTATACACACTGCCCACTCCTGTACAGGAGTTTTGCAGTGTCATAACTGTAGGTACTCCTGCAAAGCGAATTACAGGTTGTGTGTGGTACACAAATGCGACCCATAATGTCGGCTAACACTCAGGTACCTACTGCTAGGTGAACATGTGCGACGAAACATGTCCACTGTTTCCACTAGTACAAAGATCAAACCCAGGTCTCTCAGTCGTCACCCGAAAGCGACATCATTTAACTTGTTTCCAACTTGTGAATGGCTGTGTTTAACGGTTAGGCGTGAATATTATGATAAAAAAAAATGTTTTTCTTTTCGTATCCGGTTTGACTATAGGTTTAGAGGTGTCACGATTATTGTGCTCTCTTATCCACATTGAACTTCATATACTACTATTCTAACCCCAACATTACCTCTCCAAATCATCTTGGAAACTTTCAGCTGTTCTCGGAACTTATTACTGCTGTTGATTCTGTCACATCTCTCTTAATATAGACTGTGGGCAACATGGGGCCTTTCGTGTAACAACGCTTGTTACTACCTCAATTCTGATTTATATTTTATGAGTGACAAAAGTCCTACTCCATTCCATTTGTCTTTAGGCCCTCTCATTTCCCTGCCTCAGTTGTGACTTTACAATGGTCCAGGACTGACAGAAACACCGCATAGAATTCCTCTCTTTAGTGCGGATTTTTGTTGAACTGTTCCAGCCACGGTATTATGTCTTTACATTTTACTTACTCCATTCTTCCTAACTCAGTCTGTCCTTCCACCTCAACCCTCCATAACTTTTTCCTTCTAGTCTTCATACTTTCGCTCCACACCTTGTTGCTCTAAGTCTGCCTTCCTCTCATTTTCTTTACCCTAAACTATATTACTTTATCCTAACACCCCGCAATACTTCTTGGCCAGCATTACTACAACTTAGTTTTACTTAAGTACATTATCTTTGCTATATTTTCTCGTTTTTTAAATTTCATGAGATAGTGTCAAGGGGAGGCTTCTGGGCCTATATGTGGGTTAAAATTCGTTGAATATGTTGGCATCTTGCTTGAACATGATTAGTGCGTCAAAACTGTATCTACGTGAAGTGTGGAAACCCTCTGTGTAATATACATCATAATATTGTGATTTTTACTAGGTATTATTCTACCAATACTACTTATTTCCGGTGTATATTATATAATGCAGGGTGCCAGTTTTGCAGTTAAAACATTAAGCATATGAGTTTATTTAGATTAACCTCGGAGAGCTGATAACCCATGATAGCCACTGTGTGTGTTGGGCTTATTTCCTTTGGGATCCTCAGGTTGTTTCCCAGGATGTGACTCACAACAGTCTACTAACTCGTAGGTTCATGTATTTGTTTGCTGCTAGGCTGACAGGTGCAGGTGCTAGGTTGCCCATACGTCCCTGGTCCTTTCGTTTTTAGACCAAAACTGTTTACTACATTACTCTGTACGTTTTCATGAGATGTCACGTATCATTATAAGCACGTGACGTTTCAGCAATTTCGGAATATAGCCAGATTTTTTTCTAGATCTTTTAGGAATCTTCATAAAAACAATGTATCTGAGTTTGAGAACTAATTGCGGTCATTATATTAATGGCTCAAAATAGTGACAAGTTGATGAACAAGACACGTACAATACTTCTGTATCTTTATTGCCGAAACACTCTTCCACAGCAGTATAAAACTTGCTTCTGTATTCAACCGGATAAGGCAGCTGCGCGCACAACACATTTCAGCAGGCAAGATACCAAAGTGCGGCACATGTGGTTTAAATGTGACGTCCGTGCACTTGTAACAGGACAGCTATAAAGTGAGTGATGGTGAATGTGTGTTCCTTCCCTGGGTCACAGAACCTTACTAGGAAATTGCTGATTTTTGTCTTATGGTAGGTAGACCTGCGGACTATTCAAAATGTTTGAGACATATTACATTGCTCCAGTAATATTCCCAGTTGGATTTTTTTTATTAATTTAATGATGCATGTTGGTGCAACGTTCTACAGTAATTTGTAGTTTATATTCAGGCTACTGTGCTTGGCTTGAGAAATCGAAGATTGGTTACATTATTATATTCACGGTGTCATACAGCGCCTGGGAAAGATGAGGTAGTTAGGTTTGATCCAAAGAAGGGGAGGGTAACTTCAATTTCTGGAATGAAGAGCACTCCCCCAGCTAGATATCTAGAGAATCTCTCCCTTTTCCTTGAGGGGCGAGATGGCTTACAGCTAGAATCTAGAATCTAGATTAAGGACTGTCATGTTTTATCTACGTGTTTATGCTATAACTTAAACATTAAATTGCTTTAATGTGAAACATGTTTCAGTATTGGCATGCTCAGGTGACCACAGTGACGTTACGACCTTCTTACGTGTTTCTTAATAATATAGGAAAGTTAAGAGCATGATCTTAACGTCCTTCCTTGTGTGTTCTTACACTTAACAAATGTGTTAGCGGTAGTGGTGGTAATTGATGATGGTGATGGTCATGCTTTGGTGGTGGTGGTGGTGTTGTGGTAATAACAGCCTCCCACCAGCCATAAGGGGAATTACCAATTGGCCTCTGGTTGCCTTCAAGAGGGAGCTGGACAGATACTTAAAGTCGGTGACGGATCAGCCGGGCTGTGGTTCCTACGCTGGACTACGTGCGGCCAGCAGTAACAGCCTGGTTGATCAGGCCTTGATCCACCAGGAGGCCTGGTCGTGGACTGGGCCGCGGGGGCGTTGATCCCCGGAATACCCTCCAGGTAGACTCCAGGTCCAGGTAGGTAGATTTGGTGGTAGCAGTAACTGGGTGAGTCATAAATCTGGCACATATGAAAAATGTGAATTCTGAACTCTGTATATTAAGGATATAAAACGTAAATAAATTTGGTGTAATTTGCAGGCTAAAAGCTGTTATGTAAATTGAGAAGTGTCAGTGGCCTGGTAGGCAACGCTCTCGTCTCATTGAGTGTCCGTGGTTTGATCCCCGGCAAGGGTGGAAGCATTGGGCGTGTTTCCTTACACTTGCAAGTAAGTAGGTACTTGGGTGTTACCCGACTGATGTGGGTCGCATCCTAGGGGACAAGATTGAAGGGCCCCAGTGGAAATAAGATGACGCATTGACTTTCTTTGGTTATCTGGGTGGCTAACCCTCCGGGTTAAAAGCCAAACTCTTATCTTACACAGTCAGGGACTTTGTCAAAGTCCCTGGTGGTCGAAACGTTGCCACAATAAATGTTTCATAATTTTTATTAGTTGCACGTATCAATAACAACATATTGGCGGAATCCTGACCACTAATAAACCTCAGTACATGTTACTGATTCAGGTTCCACTTGTTGCTCCGCTCTTCCACAACAAGGGAAAACTAGTAGGAAAAAAAATTGTTAGTGTTACAATATTAAGAGTTTTATATTTTATTCCGTATCCTGGATTCGACTACCTCTAGCGGAACCATCTTCGTCAAATGTCATATAGCAATTATGCTCTTAGAGAAACGTGAGGAAATGATAAACGCAGTTTTATTGCTCTCGTTTGGCCTACATTATGAGCGTTATCCTTCGTATGGTAATATAACTTCGGAGGTGCGAGAGAGTGTTTCACTGGCCTCAAACACCTTTTTTCCCCTCGTAACTTGAAACTGGGCCATCAATGTCAGCAGCAGATAACACTAAAATTTCAAACGGCTTTTCTCTGGTAAGCACAAATGATATTTGCTTCCTATGTTCCGTAAATGTTTGCTACGTCAAGCCTCCTGGTGACAACCATGTTAATAGTTATAATTTGATAGTTTTTTTATGCACTCTATGCTCATATTGTGAGCAGTTGTCAAAAGATCACATAGGAACATGCTTCATCCTGGAACTAGATCCCTACGTTCAACTTGCTAAGCAAGGTAGAGCAATAATGAAATGTTTACAAAACTTGGCAATAAGTCGACTAAACGTTCTGGACAAAGAAATGTGAACGTATCCATGCTCACACACACGTCCCCCATCCCTTTTGTATTTTTCCACATACCTACCTCTTCCATTTACACACCCTCCACGATTCGTGTATATATATAAAAAAGTGAACATTCATGTTTCATTTTTCTAACTTCATGTAGTCGTAACTAGCTCTTCGTTCTTCCAAACCTGTGCGGGATGAGCCGTGGTTAGCTAAATTACAAAACTTTCTCATTTGAATATGGAAGACATGTATATTATTGCTTTAGCTTTCAATTTTGTGTGTACGTTTTTGGTTAGGTTGTCTGAGTATGGTTAGGTTCGATATTTTTTTGTGGTTTGATTTGGATTATCATGTGGTTTGATTATTTAGGTTTCATCTTGGTTTTCTTAGGCTGTTGTTCAGCTGAATTGTGGTAGTCTGGCGGCTTGCTGTCAGGTATGCATGACTTGCTCTATGGCAGTTTGGTGTCAGATTATTTTGTGGTTAAGTTAGTTTTTGGTCATAGTGGCATTTGATCAGCGTGTAATTTTTTTTATTCATGTATATATATGTATATATATATATATGTATATATATGTTTGATATATTTGCGTTTTTACCGTTTTTTTCGGGTTTTGTTAGGAACTTGTTTTGGATGTGTGTTTTTTGACGTGGGCAAGTTCTGGTGAGTTGTGCAAGGTGTAACTTTTTTGGTTACTTATCCTGCTTTCCTTGAATCTGGTGGGATCCGTGATACATTCCACTCGCCCCAATATACTTCAGTTTCTCCTTGGCATTGAGAGATTCAGGATGTTAGTAAGTTATCAGCTGGACTTTGACATTTATAAAAGTCACGGAGCTTCATGCCCCACCACGCCCTCGCCCAGCTGTTCTCGAGTGTTCCCTCACTGGTCATCTGATGCTAATTTGATTAGAATTAGATATTAGCAGAAGCGACTGGTTTGTGCCTCACATACGTATCCAGTGGACGGTAGAGCAAGATCACATGGATGCACGAAACGCTTAGGAAGTAGGCTTTCAAAGAGCTACACAATATTTAGTGAAAGCGGTCCTCTAGGAACGTATTCTCGTGGAAACTCATTTTTTCTGCAATTTTGCAAGCTCCTGATGTGCTGATTGCAACACGAAAGGCCTAGAGCTATCATTCTACTTCCCCCGTGGTTGTTTTGCATCTTGTATCACTTGGTTTGCGATATTTGCTTTATATATATATATATATATATATATATATATATATATATATATATATACACATATACACACACACACATATACATACATATATCAATAACAACACTGCGACTAGCCGAGGACTCGAACCCATGTCGTTTTGGACCTCCTCATGGTGAGCGAAAATCAGATAACGCTCTAACCCACAGGACCACTCAATTCTACAAGAATCACGCACCCAGCAGAGCTAGGTGTTTTACCATGATCCGAGGACATACGGTGGTGTGGGTGCCTCTGAGTTAATCTCATTCTACTCCCCGTTTGGTGTACTAGCCTCCACAAGCAGTATATATATTACTATAACCATGAACGAGTGGTATTTAATAAATAACAACACTGCGACAAGCCGAGGACTCGAACCCATGAGTCATGTGATTTTCGCTCACCACGAAGCGGGCCAAAACGACGTACACACACACACACACACACACACACACACACACACACACACACACACACACACACACACACACACACACACACACACACACACACTAGAGGATCAGCAATGGGATCAGGCAACCCTCCCGGTGCGACTGGGAGGTATAGGGGTGCGCAAAGCAACGCATGTTGCTTTACCTGCTTTTCTGTCTTCGTGTTTGGCTTCCAGTGCATTAGTCAAGAAGATTGTTCCCGAACGCTTGAGAGATGTGGTAGGAGCTCAAGACCCCAGGTTTACTGAAGCAGCGATTCGGTGGGACACCCTTACAGATTCCTCCAGTAGACCAGCTCCTCCCAAAGAACACAAACAGTCCCACTGGGACAAACCGATCATGGAAAAAATCGCCAACACAATGCTTTCT